>NW_016107347.1:8730328-8734367 GCF_001604975.1 Cebus imitator | reverse complement strand
AAAAAAAAAAAAAAGAAACACAGAAATTAAAGATTACTTGAACAGTTTATTTTAAAACATAGGAAATTTTTAACATAAGTAATCTGCAAAACAATTGAACGATGTGATAAGACTTAGTCTTAGACTCAGGAAAACTAAGCAAATGAAAGAACTGAGAAAATTGTTAACTCTAGGAAACATAAAGAACAGTGAAAGAAAACAGTATCATGTGTATTACTTGACTGATTAGTGAACAATATTTACCATTATAATAATAATGAAGATAAAGTGAGGTGCAACAGAGTAAAAATCCTTATATACCACATAGGAAGTAAATAGACAACATCTAAAAATGCTCAATCAGTAAAAAACACTATATATATACAGTCACACAGTGCAAAACAATGTCTCAGTCAACAACGGACCACATATATAACACCAGCCCCATAAGATAATAATACTGTATTTTTACTATACATTTTTATGTTTAGATATGTTTAAACACACAAATCCTTACCATTGTGTTACAACTCCCTACAGTATTCAGTACAGTAAATGCTTCTTTGTAGCCTTGGAGCAATAGCCTTATACTATATAGCCTAGGTCTATAGCAGGCTATACCATCTAGGTTTGTGTAAGTACACTCTATAGTGTTCCCACAAGGAAGAAATCACCTAACGATGCATTTCTCAGAATATATCCCCATTGTTAAGCAATGCATGACTATATGTCATTACAGCTAGTGCTCAACTTATGACCACGGTCGGGACCACGGACCGGTCATAACACGATTTGGTCGTAAGTTGAGTATGCTATATGTACAGTTGAAATGGTGCATGCGGAGATGGTAGTGCTGCCGGAAGCTGGTCCACACTGTCGTACGCCCAGCTGGGCAACGTTTGCGCTGCCAGACGTGGAGCAGTCGTGGCTAGAGATTGTGGTCGTAAAGTCGAATGGTCGTAAGTTGCATAGGTGGTAAGTCGATCAAATCTGTATATTTATAATTATGGAGGTAATTTGTTGAAGAAGCAGCTGAAAGAATTAATAGCTGTTTCTTGAAAATGGAATAGAATGAAAAAATAATTTAGGAATATACTTTTTTATTATAAGTTTTCTAGCATGATTTAAATATTTAAATTATCTTTATTTGATATCTTCATTGTTTTTGAACTGTTCTGCAAATGGCAGCATGGCAAGTCATTCTCCCTTCAAACAGTAGAAACCATATTCGTTAATAATGTCTTAATTTTCTTTCCAACTTTTACCAAATGAACACTGAAGGGTCCAGCCTTTCTCACTGGCCAGAAAAGTCCAGTTTGCAAACTCAGAACTTTTCCTAAGTGCTTTTCAGAGTTTTTGCCCAATATGTTTTCTGGTCTTTTATCAATTTATCTTGAAATAATACAGATTACAAAAATTATGTTTAAACTTTTAATGTGTGACAATTATCATATTTGAAGTTACAAGGAATGCACCATTGAAGAAGTTATATTGAGCACTAATGCATCAAGAACAAGATTTATTTGAGGTGTAGGCAAGCTTCATTAACTATGAAAATGTTACATTTAGGGAGCTGGGGTTTTGTTTTGCTTTTGTCTGGTTTTCCAGTTCTAACTAGCTAAAATTTCCACAGTTGTCTCAGCTTGAGTCCATCTTATCCTCACAATTACTAATTCACACAGCATAACTGAAATTATCTGTTTCTAAATATTTTTAAGTATAAAGTTACTTTTAAAACTCATCTAGGTATCACTTGAATTTTCTATAATTCTTTGTTCACATCTTGCCTAAACCCATACTAACCAATACTATTTACTGGTAATATTTTTACAATGAAAGACATAACACAATTTATATTCAGCTCTAACAAAGTGCTCAATTGGAAGTTTCAACTGAGGCACAGTCAATAAATAATAGATACCAAAATGAGTTATGAAATAAACTAATTTGGAGAAATTAAAAGTAGATGAACTGTGTCTCCCCTGCCAAACATACATATATTTATGGAAAAGTTCTAAACCCCAGTACTTGAGAATATGACCTTGTTTGAGCATAGGGCCACTGCAAATATAGTTAAAGTGAGGTTATACAGGAGCAGAATGAGATTATACAGGAGCAGGATGAGACACTAATTCAATCTGGTTAGTGTTTTTATACGATGCTCATGTGAAGACAAAGGCACACAGGGAGAATGCCATGTGAAGACAGAGGACTGGAGGGATGCCTCTACAGACCAAGAAATGACAAATGATTGCCAGCAAACAACCAGGAGCTGGGAATCACCAACTCCTCTACAGGTTTCTGAGGGAGCAGGGCCTTGCCAACACCTTGATTTTGGGCTTTTAGCCACTATAACTAAGACAATAAATGTCCATTGTTTTAAGTCAACCGCTTTGTGGTACTTTGTTATGGCAGCTCTATATAAAAATCTAAGAGTAAAAGGTAAAGAGACCTTAGGAGAGTTTTTTTTCATTTTTAACTTTTGAGATAGAGATATCTTTTAAAAGCACTGGTAGTGTACCATAAGTCAATGAGAGATGTGGGATGTGCTTTTCCCCACAGGTGGAGAGACTTCATAGAGACCAATCAGAGGGCTTGGTATGCATTTCCTGGCATCTGGGGGAGTTGCAATGGATTGCTGTATGGTACATAAAAACACAGAATTTGAAAGCAGATGACTACTAACAGCCAAGGAAGTAAGTCAAAAAGAGTGGAATATATTTAAAACCAGTTAAATTTTCAATTACAGCAGAGGCAAGGATTCTGAGTATCTTAAGAACAAAATGTGGGATATGAAAGAGAAAGAACCAATATGGAGCCATTTTGAGTTCTGCCAAAGATGAATGCCTGGAAAGGCAAAGGAATCCAAATGAAAGGGACCATCCAAGAGATCAACAGAAAGGCAAAGGATGAGAATAGAGTGGCCCACTGAAGCAGATGTACTGGCTAAGACCCAAGAAGAACGTTTTCATAAAATAAACGTTTTCAGTGGGCCCTCAGAAGAAGTTGCCTAAGTTCCCCCAAGAGAAAGAGTCCATTTTAAACTCCTGCTAGACTCAGAATAAAATCATCTCATTACACTGACAGTCAAGTAGGGACTAACATATGTCCTCTCCCTCTTGCTATCTTTTTGATGGTCGTTAACAAATTAGGAAAGGAGAAGCAAGGGTAGAAGCACCATGAAGCACTTCCACAGCCTGTGAGGTGCAAGAGGGACTGTCAAGAGAAGATTTAACTTAAAATCCATTTCAGAGAAGACCTCTGTCTATGATACGACGGCTTGTGGCAGACTAAGCAACTCACATGAAAACAACTGAGAAGATGCCAAAGTATAAAATATACATGTTTGGAGGCATCACGGAGATACCAAGGCCACCAGGACATAAGGGGCCAAGATCCTACAGAAATGGGCAACACATTGAAGTGACTAAAATTCTAAACTGTTTTTCCCATATTTTCTGCTAAGTAAAATGACCAAAAAACTGAAATGGGAAATAGAGCTTCCCACAGTATATAATGCTGAGGACACAAAAATTGGAGTTCGAAGCTGCCGATGCAAGAGAATTTGAAATAAAAAGTTTCAGCAAGATGGGAATAACAGTCCCTGACATTTTGTGCCTCTTCTGCAGCATTTGTCAATTCCTAAGTGATGTGCAAGATCCTGTCAATTCCTCTGTGATCTCCAGGATTTTTGTTAAAATTTGTGAAGGGCTACATTTTAAGACTACATCATAACTGTAAATGCATGAGGCTATATAAAAGCTTAAACCCAGACTTGAATTCGCTCTATCTTTGTGCAAGGATGAACTTTCATTATTCTATCTGGCATAGCTGAAATTAATCGTGTCAGGAATGAGATAATGGTCTCCAGAACTTCTTAATTTTTTCATACACAGACACACACACACACACACAAATTAGGTGTTCAACAAAAAGTTACCAGAAATAACTAATTGTGGCCAAGTAAGAATTATATATTAGATTATCAGAGATTTGAAAATAACTCAAATTAATTCATTGGAAAATAAATAACAAGACAGAGAATTTTGCCATAAAATAG
>NW_016107347.1:8727420-8729221 GCF_001604975.1 Cebus imitator | reverse complement strand
TAAAACAGCAAACACAATATCACAAAGAAAAAAATCAACAAAAACAAATATTGGTTTTTCTACAGACTCCTAAAATCTATAAACCACTAACAAGTCTGCTCAGAAAAAAAAGAAGAGAAGATACAATTGTCAATATCATTAATAAAAAGAACCATCACTACATATCTTACAAACATTAAGATAATAAGTAATACTATGAATGACTTGATGCCAATAAATTTGACCACTTATATGAAATAGAGAAATAGGAAAGTCGCTACCAAAATTTATACAAGAAGTAGAAAATCTGAATAATCATGTATGTATCTCAGAAATTAAATTCGTAATTAAAAACTTTTCCACAAGAAAGACTCCTCCTCTCTCGAAAGACTCAGTGACAGTCAGGAACCAATTATATCTCAAAATATTCTCCAAAGAACCAGAAAGACTGAAGAATTAAATTTGATAATAATATGTACATTAAAAGAAAAAGGAAACAGACAAAAATAAAATTGCATTTTGAATACGCTCTATTATCAATGTATTCATGAAACATTTTTCCTTTAGACTCAGTACAAAAAGGAAAAAAAAAAAAATACTTAAAATCCCCCAGTGCTTTCAGGGGCCAAGACAGGAGAATTGCTTGAGGTGAGGCATTCAAGGACAGCCTGGGAAATATAGTCTCTAAAAAATTTAAATATTAGCCAGGTGTGGTGGTACACAGCTGTAGTCCTCGCTACTTAGGAGGCTGAGATGGGAGGATTGCTTGAGCCCAGAAGCTCAAGGCTACATTGAGCTATGATAATGTAATTGTACTTCAGCCTGCATGACAGAGCAAGGTTCTGTCTCTAAATAATAATAATAATATCTTTTCTACTTCCCATCTAGCACATAACATTTTTTTTCCTTTGTTAGTAAATATATTATGCTAGCTGATTTTTTTTTTTATCTTTTGTGAGCTTTTTAAAAAAACACTATAATAGGACACCAGTTGCAGAAGGATAGAAGTTGATGGCAACAAGCAATCGAGCATAAAAGTTTATATTTCCAAGGAGGCAGAAGAACAAGAAAAAATGTTCATGTTAAAAAATCAGAAAGTTATATTTAACAATCTCCAGATGGATTTGCAAAAAGTAGTTCCACTTTTACCCTCAGGTTTCCAACTACCATTTTGTAATAATATAGTATAAATACATGGGTTAATTAAGCCTCAGATTTAGCTGGCTATTAGTCTGAGTTGCAGGAGTTCACACTTCTCAATTCTTTCATCCTGCCTGGCTCCTGGCCTCAACAGTGGGCATGAGTTTACATTGGCTATTACATGCTCCCCAGTAGAACTGCTGGAAACCTCATTTATATTAAAAACAGTAACTCTGAATTAAATAAGAACCGCTAACTCTGACATGCTGAGAATTTGTATCTGGATAAATCACATTCTCTTGTCCTTTAATTCTTAAAATTTTTAATATGTCCAATCCTTCAGCTAAAATACCGTTCACTATGCTTCTATAAATCCACTTACTTAAATCCTTCCATAAGAGTTGGCGTGCTTAGGTCTTTTGTGAATTGTAATTCTTTTTTAGAAAATCAATAAAACTGCATCTGAGCAATAATTTCCACTGCATTATTTTAAATAATGTGAAATTAATTTACATTTCATTGACAAACTTAGTTTAAAAACACTTTATTTTCCAAAAGTTATAGAATAATAAACATTTGGTCATAAGCAAAATTTTGGACTATTTTTAAAGGGGAGACACACCATCCATCAATTGCAACTGATACATAAAAAGTCTAAATTTACCAAAAAAAAAAAAAAAAA
>NW_016107347.1:8723551-8727289 GCF_001604975.1 Cebus imitator | reverse complement strand
CCTTTTCCTGAAAAAAAAAAAAAAAAAAAAAAAATATATATATATATATATATATATATATTATGCTGTGTCTTTTTATGCCATCATAATTAAATTGCCAAAGAAAAGCATTTATTTATTGAGTCTAAACTGTGATAAATTTCATAACAGGTTCTGTGATGATGGAGTTGGGTGACAAAAAATACTCTAAAATTATAAATATTCTCTGCCCTGAAAAATCAACAGGCTTCAAAATTTAGAATTATAAAAATATTTACATGCTATTATGCTATCAGCAAAATATTTTTAATTACTTTTATTTAAAAATATTTACAGATATAGAGAACAAAACAAACAGGGTTGGGGAAGGAAGTGTGGAGATGCAAGTCAGAAGATACAAAGTAGATGACACAGGATGAACAAGTCTAGCAATCCAATGGACAACATGAAAACTATCATAAAATTGTTCTATATTTGGGATTCATACTAAATCAGTAGATTTTGTGGCTCTTGTAACACACACACAAAATGGGAAACTATGTGAGGCCATGGATATATGTGAATTTGCTTCACTTCAGTAGTCTTATTACTATTTATGTGCATCCCAGAACATCATGTTGTATAGCTGAAACATATACAACAACATTTATTTTTTTTTTAAATGTATAAATTATTTAAATAGTAATGGGATCTTCATATTTTAAAATCTATTGTTGTGATCAAACAGTTACATAGAGGTTTGTTTACACAATGTGTGGAACTTCTTATCAAATCATCTCAGTTTAACATGATTCTGTGAATCTCATCAGGATCCAACAAATATTTGTGTGATGACGGACAGGAAAAAATAAGGGAAGTAGAAATCTCTCTGTCTCTACGAGGCACTGCATTAATTGATAGGAGACACAGAGCAAATACTAATGAAAACACAAAGGAAGACAAAGGGTAAAACAAACTAGGATCTGACCTACATTTGCAACTTTATATTCTGATTAACACCACCAGCCATCTACTCTCTCGTTTTTACCTGGCTCTTTCCTCAAGCTCACACTTCATGTTCTAGTGCCTGTTTCCACTCCCCAGACTGTCCTGCCCATCTCTACCTACTCTTCTAATGCTCACTCTTTTCGCAGTATTTTCTGACCTTTCCCCTACCATATTGCTGCCTTTATGTGTTTTACAACTCTTTGCTGACTGTGTAGTTCATGAGGCACTAGCCTCAGTCTACATCTACCTTGATAGCATCTGGCCCTGGAGGTATACATACAAACCCTGCAAGCATCACAGTCAAACTCAGAGCAATGGGAAAGAGTTTGTTTGGACTGCAACTAAGTTAAATACTTCAGCCAGCTCTACCAAATGGAAGTTGAAGCTGAGCAGGTCATACAATGACTGGGAAATACACAGAACACTTTGCTGGAGTATGAGACAAAAGGCATGCATGGCCTTCTGCTCCATGCACAAGCATGTGCTTCTCAAAACCAATGAGGGGTTTTGCCTGGGAAGCATGCATCAGATCATGGCAAATTGACTCCACAGTGAATTTTTATGATGTTTCAGTTCAGTCTGCAATAACAAATCACCATGAACTGGACAACTTAAACAACAAACATTTATTTCTTATAGTTTTGAAGGTTAGGAAGTCCAAGATCAAGATGCTAGCAAATCTGAGGTCTGGTGAGGGCACCTTCCTGATTTGCAGATGGCACCTTCTTGCAGTATTCTCAAATAGTAGAGAGCAAGCTGTTGCGTTTCTTCTTATAAGAGCAAATTTCATTCATAAGGACCCTACCCTCATGATCTATTCACCCACAAGCCCTCATATCCTAATATCATCACTTCAAGGGTTAGGATTTCAATATATGAATCTGAGGGAACACAAACATTCATTTTATAATACATGGTAAATCCCATTTTCAAGACCAGAAAAACTCACCAGTTGGATTTCCCAGTTTGTCCTAGTTCCACTTATTTATAGAATAACTTTTACTAGAGGGAAGATCCAAGATGGCCGTTTAGGAAGAGCTTGGAGTTGCAGCTCCCAGTGAAAGTGCAGAGGGTGAGTGGACACCGCACTTTTATTGCCCACAGACCAGGAGATTCCCAGGTGGAGAAGCCCCAAGGGTGGACAGCACAGCTGTTTTGGCCGGCATGGTTCTTTTGGTCAGCGTGGATGCTTTGCCCTGCACGGCTGCTTTGTCAGCACCCGGGCCAGCAGTTCTCCGTACAAAATACACTGGTCCGGGTGCTCTTTCAGCTGGCAATTGGAGCCTTGGGAAGTCACCCATTCATCTGATTAAAGAGGGTCCTGAACAGGGAGCCAGGCCAGGAGATTCCTGGGCAGAAAAAGTGCCACAAATCTGCCACTGTTTAAGCCGGTGCAGTGAGTCACCGCATGGGAAATCACACAGATCCTGGCGCCCTTTCAACAGGCTACTGGAACACCTGGGATAGAGTTGACTGTTCAAATAAAAAAGAAAAAAAGGTTCTGAGGCAGGGAGCCAGGTGATCAGGCTCAGCTGGTCCCACCCCCACAAAAGAACAGCAATCAGAAACTCTCTGGATTGAGAATTTCACAGCAAGCACAGCTGAACCCGGGATGGTCCAGCTCTGTGGGGAGGGGCATCTGCCATTACCAAGGCACTCCACCACTATGGAGGCAGTGTGCCATTGCTGAGGCAGCCTGCTGTTGCCAAGGCAACCCACCATTGCTGAGGCTGCCTGCCATTGCCAAGGCAACCCGCCATTGCCGAGGCAACCTGCCATTACAGAGAGAGTCCGCCACTACAGAGGCAGGCCACCATTGCCGAGGCAGTTACACCCATATAAACAAGACTGCAGGGTAGTTCACACTGTAGCTGGGCGGAGACCACAGGAGCTCAGCAAAGCCTCTGCAGGCAGACAGTAACTAGGCTGCCTCCTTGCTGGGCAGGGAAGCCCTGAAAAAAAAAGGCAGCAGCACAACAGAAACTCATAAATAAAGCCCTAACTCCGTGGGACAGAGCACCTGGGAACACAAAGCGGTTTATCAGTTCTGCTGCAGCAGACCTAAATGTACCTGCCCAGCAGCTCTGAATGAACAACAGAGCTCACAGCTCAGCACTTGAGTTCCTATAAAGGACAGACTGTCTCCTCAAGCATCTCCCTGACCCCTGTATATCCAAAGAGTCACCTCATAAAGGAGAGATCAGACTGACATTTGGTGGGTATCCTTCCGGGACACAGATAGCAGAAGAAGAAACTGGTAACAACCCTTACTGCTCTGCAGCTGCTGCACGCAATCCCCAGGGAAGCAGGGCCTGGAGTGGACCTCAGCAGTCCTACAGCAGAGGGGCCAGACTGTTGGAAGGAAAACTAAGAAACAGATATAACTTCATCATCAACAAACAGAATGTCCACTCAGAGACCCAATCTGAAAGTCAGCAACTATAAAGACGACAGGTAGATAAATCCATAAAGATGGGAAGAAACCAGCGCAAAAAGGATGAAAACACCCGAAACTAGAACACCTCTCCACCTACAAGTGATCACAACTCCTCACCAGCAAGGGAACAAGGTTGGAGGGAAAATGAGTGTGATGAAATGACAGAATCAGACTTCAGAAGGTGGGTAGTAAGAAACTTCTGTGAATTAAAAGAACATGTTCTAACCCAATGCAAAGAAACTAAGAACATTGAAAAAAGATTTGACTAAATGCTAATAAGAATGGACAACTTAGAAAGGAATGTAAGTGAATTGATGGAGATGAAAAATACAACA
>NW_016107347.1:8674564-8721043 GCF_001604975.1 Cebus imitator | reverse complement strand
GGCCAATATCCATGATGAACATAGATGCAAAAATCTTCAATAAAATACTGGCAAGCCGATTGCAACAGCACATCAAAAAGCTTATCCACCATGATCAAGTAGGCTTCATCCTGGGGATGCAAGGCTGGTTCAACATATGCAAGACTATAAACATAATTCACCACATAAACAGAACCAAAGACAAAAACCACATGATCATCTCAATTGATGCAGAGAAGGCCTTCGACAAAATTCAACAGCACTTTCTGCTAAAATCCCTCAATAAGCTAGGTATTGACAGAACGTATCTCAAAATAATAAAAGCTATTTATGACAAACCAACAGCCAATATCATACTGAATAGGCAAAAACTGGAATCATTCCCTTTGAAATCTGGTACTAGACAAGGATGCCCTCTCTCACCACTCCTATACAATATAGTACCAGAAGTTCTAGCCAGAGAAATCAGGCAAGAAAAAGAAATAAAGGATATTCAGTTAGGAAAGGAGGAAGTCAAATTGTCTCTATTTGCAGACGACATGATTGTATATCTAGAAGACCCCATTGTCTCAGCCCAAAATCTCCTGAAACTGATAAGCAACTTCAACAAAGTCTCAGGATACAAAATCAATGTGCAAAAATCACAAGCATTCCTATACACCAATAACAGACTTAAAGAGAGCCACATCAAGAATGAACTGCCATTCACAATTGCCACAAAGAGAATAAAATACCTAAGAATACAACTAACAAGGAATGCAAAGGCCCTCTTCAAGGACAACTACATACCACTGCTCAACGAAATAAGAGAGGACACAAACAGATGGAGAAACATTCCATGTTCATGGTTAGGAAGAATCAATACCATAAAAAATGGCCATACTGCCCAGAGTAATTTACAGATTCAACACTATCCCATCAAGCTACCAATGACCTTCTTCACAGAACTGGAAAAAAACACCTTAAACTTCATATGGAACCAAAAGAGAGCCCACATAGCCAAGTCAATTCTAAGCAAAAAGAACAAAGCGGAAGGCATCACACTATGGGACTTCAAACTATACTGCAAGGCTACAGTAATCAGAACAGCATGGTACTGGTACCAAAAACAGAGATATAGACCAAAGGAACAGAACAGAGGCCTTAGAGGCAACACAACATATCTACAACCATCCAATCTTTGACAAACCTGACAAAACAAGCAATGGGTAAAGGATTCCCTGTTTAATAAATGGTGTTGGGAAAACTGGCTAGCCATTTGCAGAAAGCAGAAACTGGACCCCTTCCTGACACCTTACACTAAAATTAACCCCCGATGGATTAAAGACTTAAACATAAGACCTAACACCATAAAAACCCTAGAAGAAAATCTAGGCGAAACCATTCAGGACATAGGCGTAGGCAAGGATTTCATGGCCAAAACACCAAAAGCATTGACAACAAAAGCCAAAATAGACAAATGGGACCTAATCAAACTCCACAGCTTCTGCATGGCAAAAGAAACAGTCATTACAGTGAATTGGCAACCAAGGAAATGGGAAAAAATTTTTGCAGTTTACCCATCTGACAAAGGGCTGATATACAGAATTTACGAAGAGCTAAAACAGATTTACAAGAAACAAAGAAGCCCATTCAAAAGTGGGCAAAGGATATGAACAGATACTTTACAAAAGAAGAAATACATGAGGCCAACAAACATGAAAAAATGCTCATCATCACTGGTCATCAGAGAAATGCAAATCAAAACTACATTGTGATACCATCTCACGCCAGTTAGAATGGCGATCAAAAAATCTGGAGACAACAGATGCTGGAGAGGATGTGGAGAAATAGGAACACTTTTACACTGTTGGTGGGAGTGTAAATTAGTTCAACCATTGTGGAAGACAGTGTGGCGATTCCTCAAGGATCTAGAAATAGAAATTCCATTTGACCCAGCAACCCCATTACTGGGTATATATCCAAAGGATTATAAATCGTTCTACTGTAAGGACACGTGCACACGAATGTTCATTCCAGCACTGTTTACAATAGCAAAGACCTGGAACCAACCCAAATGCCCATCAATGATAGACCGGACAGGGAAAATGTGGCACATATACACCATGGAATATTATGCAGCCATCAAAAACGATGAGTTTGTGTCCTTTGTAGGGACATGGATGAACCTGGAAACCATCATTCTCAGCAAACTGACAGAAGAGCAGAAGATCAAACACCGCATGTTCTCACTCATAGGAGGGTGTTGAACAATGAGAACATATGGACACAGGGAGAGGAGCACTACACACTGGGGTCAGTTGGGGGGAAATAGGGGAGGGATGGTGGGGGGTGGAGAGCTGGGGAGAGAGAGCAAGGGGAGGGATGCCAGATGTAGGTGATGGGTAGGAAGGCAGCAAATCACACTGCCACATGTGTACCTATGCAACAATCTTACATGTTCTTCGCATGCACCCCAAAACCTAAAATGCAATAAAATAAATAAATGGGGAAAAATAAATAAAAAAATAAAAATAAAAGAAATTTTTGACCATCCCAGTCATCTCACTACAGTATAATATTCTCTTAAAATGCCTAAGTTCCTATCTGAAATTAACTATACAAAAAATGTATGTACTTTAACTCTGGAACACTGAACAGAAAATGGGATGTGAAAGGAAATTAAATTCCTCTCTAACTTCTCCTTTTTCTCTTTGCAGTTTCAGTAGTTTACCAATATAATTTATATAAAGCAATGAATATTTATAGGGACTAATGTTTAAAACTAAGCTATTTGGGAAAAAATGCTCTGAAGGTTAAATTTCTAATATTTTGATGATGGTGCCATGGAGGAAACCATGACTTTCCACAGAATTCCCTTTGATGCTGCTGTCAGAAATAGGCTTTTAACTTGATGGGATGACATAATTCACTGGTACGACATTTAAGTTTTTCATAGCTTACATGTAGAACGAATGACTAGGGCATGAATGTGAATGCTACATGTTGAGAGGGGCTATGCTACATGTTGAGGGGGCCGGAGGGAAAAAAATGATAAATCATGACATAACATACACATACCTAATATCCAACAGCCTGTGTAAAAAAAACCATAAGTCAGTGCAGGTAGACAAAACCATCTCAAGAAAGGAAAACCAGAAGTAGTTGTCACAAACATTACATTACCCTTTCCCAGAAAAAAAAAATAGCAATAAAATATTCAAAGAAATCCCTTTGGAATTACCCATTAAAACTGCTGTGCATTCTGAGAAACTTTTTATTGAGAATTCAGTGTCACCTAAGAATGAAAAAATTGAGAGCCAAAATGGTTCCTTCCATACTGTCACAGAAAGAGGTACAGAAAGCTGATAAGAAATTCCAGAGAGTCATTAGGTACATTTTAGCATCAAAAAAATAAAACCTGAAAAAGATAAATTTTTTTATTTAAAAAATAATACTATTTTGGGGGTTGCTTTTAAAATTTGCTCAATTTTTATCATCCTGTGAGTGATTTGGCTATTTTATTGCCATATAAAGTGTTTGCATCTATTCACATGTAATACACATCTCTAAAAATTCTGTATATCATCTGCTTTTCTATTGTTTCCCATTAGCCATTAATGATCATTTACTATTTTTTCTTGACTTTACATTCTATAATTAGTACTTCTGTTTTCCTCACTGTCTAAAACAAAGGCCTCATGTTTGAAATGGAAATAACTCAAATTATGAAGAAATTATGTAGCACTGAATTCATAGGTCAAAAATATACCAAAAGTTTAACCTACGTTAAGTTTTCCTTCATTTTGTAGCTGGGCATTATATTACTCATTTTAGGAAGTAGCTTTACTTTGAGTTCCCTTACTTGCTCACAGCTGTGTTTATACAGAGAATGACCTTGCCAAATTATTTGTTGCCTTTTTCTGCCTAAAGTTGCTTTCTTCTTAATTCAGAATCTCATGTTTTAATTTAATGTTATTCATTTCTTTGCTTCTACTTACAGCCTTTATTTTCCTAAATTATCTGTTCTTTCATTTTCTGCCATTCTGATAAGTGTTCAAGGATTTTTAAACAAAGCAAAATACAGTTTAACCCTATGTTACTGTATCCTTTCTTTTAGCAAAACAATATTTGCTAAATGCAAGGAAATGTTGATTGGACATGTAAAACCCCCGTCATGCCTGTATCATTATAATACAACAACTTTTTAGCTCTTCTCCACTCAATATTACTGTAAACTTCTGTCAAAATGCTCTCCTTTTAAGTACTTCTTCCTATTAAGTCTCTTTTCTGTGAGGAAATCTATACTAGCTGACAGTTGCCTCCCATTCCAGGTCTAAATTTGTCTCCTCTATCATAATACTCAGTACAATTCTCTCCCACCCCATCAGTCCAAAACTATTTTTCCCCATGGTCCTGCATGTGTTTTCCACTTTAAGTAAGCACATCTTGCTGTTCAACAAACTTGGCAGCAGCATCCCTGCCTCTGTGAGATTGTTTGTGCTGTCTCCACCTCTGGAATGTTCTTTGACTTACTTATAGTTCAAGAGCTGCCTTCCCTTTGAAATTTTCTCTTATTGCCATAGCATTTAATTTTTCTCTTGCTTACATATGCTCTTAATTACCAGTCTTTTCAAGGACATCTGCCTTATCACCTTAATTAAATTGATAACCCATCAATTTAGCAAAAGGAACATAAAAAATTACACAGATTCCCAAAGTCTATGAATCATCATTACAGAATAAAGTTCTAATGTGGAAAGATGTAGGTATAAGACTGTTTATTGTCATTCTATCTGCTGTGACAAAAGTCCAGAAATATTCTAAATGTCCATCCATAGATTGATTAAATTGCAGCACATTTGTGCCATATTATATAGCAATTAGTTAGATCAAAATATTTTGACCTTAGAGAGTACTCATGCCATATTGCTAAGTAGGGATAGCAAGGTGCAGAGCAACATGTATATACAATGGCTGCATTTTTATAAAAACACAAAGAATAGAAAGACAGTCACTGGATTAACACCAACTACTAGGGTTGGGAGTAGAAAACTGAAAGAGGACTTCCTCCTTTCCTAATCAAATATGCTTTATTTCTTTTTCTTACCTGATTGCTCTGGCTAGAACTTCCAATACTATGTTCAATAGGAGTGGTGAGAGAGGGCATCCTTGTCTAGTGCCTGATTTCAAAGGGAATTCTTCCAGCTTTTGCCTGTTCAGTATGATATTGACTGTAGGTTTGTCATATATAGCTTTTATCATTTTATGATACGTTCCAGCAATACCTAGTTTATTGAGAGTTTTTAGCATGAAGCACTATTGAATTTTATTGAAGGCCTTCTCTGCATCTATTGAGATAATCATGTGGTTTTTGTCTTTGGTTCTGTTTATGTGATGGATTACATTTACGGATTTGCATATGTTGAACCAGCCTTGCATCCCCGGGATGAAGCCTACTTGGTCGTGATGGATAAGCTTCTTGATGTGCTGCTGCAATCTGTTTGCCAGTATTTTATTGAATATTTTTGCTTTGATGTTCATCATGGATATTGGCCTGAGGTTTTCTTTTTTAGTTGAGTCTCTGACTGGTTTTGGCATCAGGATGATGTTGGTCTCATAAAATGAGTTAGGGAGAAACCACTTTAAACGTCATATGGAATCACAAGAGACCCCACATAGCCAAGACAATCCTAAGCAAAAAGAACAAAGCCGGAGGCATCACATTGCCAGACTTCAAACTATACTACAAGGCTACAGTAATCAAAACAGCATGGTACTGGTACCAAAACAGAGACATATATCAATGGAACAGAAAAGAGACCCCAGAAGAAACATCACACATCTACAACCATCTGATCTTTGACAAACCCAGCAAAAACAAGCAATGGGGAAAGGACTCCATGGTTAATAAATGGTGTTGGGAAAACTGGCTAGTAATGTGCACAAAGCAGAAACTGGACCCCTACCTGCCACCTTACACTAAAATTAACTCCAGATGGATCAAAGATTTAAACATAAAACCTAACACCATAAATACATTAGAAGAAAACGTAGGCAAAACCATCCAGGACATAGGCATAGGCAAGAACTTCATGACTAAAACACCAAAAGCAATGGCAATAAAAGCCAGGATAG
This sequence comes from Cebus imitator, assembly GCF_001604975.1. Taxonomy (NCBI): domain Eukaryota; kingdom Metazoa; phylum Chordata; class Mammalia; order Primates; family Cebidae; genus Cebus; species Cebus imitator. Next base: position 8,714,947 of record NW_016107347.1, on the reverse strand, counting down.
ACAAATGGGATCCAGTTAAACTCCAGAGCTTCTGCACAGCAAAAGAAACCATCATTACAGTGAGTCGGCAACCAACAGAATGGGAAAAAATTTTTGCAATCTACCCATCTGACAGAGGGCAATTATCCAGAATCTACAAAGAACTAAAACAGATATACAGGAAAAAAACAACCACATTCAAAAGTGGGCAAAGGATGTGAACACTTTTCAAAAGAGGACATATATGAGGCCAACAAACATATGAAAAAAATGCTCATCATCACTGGTCATTAGAGAAATGCAAATCAAAACCACACTGAGATGTCATCTCCCGCCAGTTAGAATGGCGATCATTAAAAAATCGGGAGACAACAGATGCTGGAGAGGATGTGGAGAAATAGGAACACTCTTACACAGTTGGTGGGAGTGTAAATTAGTTCAACCATTGTGGAAGACAGTGTGGCGATTTCTCAAGGATCTAGAAATAGAAATTCCATTTGACCCAGCAATCCCACTACTGGGTATATACCCAAAGAACTTTAAATCGTTCTACTATAAAGACATATGCACACATATGTTCATTGCAGCCCTGTGTACAATAGCAAAGACCTGGAACCAACCCAAATGCCCATCAATGATAGACTGGACAAAGAATGTGGTACATATACACCATGGAATACTATGCAGCCATAAAAAGCAATGAGTTCATGTCCTTTGTAGGGACTTGGATGAATCTAGAAACCATCATTCTCAGCAACCTGACCCAAGAACAGAAAGCCAAGCACCATATGTTCTCACTCATAGGTGGGTGTTGAACAATGAGAACACGTGGACTCAGGGAGAGGAGCACCACACACAGGGGACAGTTGGGAGGGGTAGGGGAGAGACAATGGGGGGAGGGGAGGGAGGGGAGGGTGGGGAGGGATACCATGGGGAGAAATGCCAGATATAGTATGCACCTAAAGTAAGATAAATAAATTTAAAAAAAAAAGAAAAAAGAAAAAGAAAACTAAAAGAGGACTGGTGTAGAAAAAAGACTGAAGCAAAATGGAAAAACACATGTGACAGTTATACTGCTTCCTAATGTTTTTGGTTCTCCTCACCTTTTGTGTAGATGGAACCGTGAACTTTTCTGGCATTCTTGTGGTGGGATGGTGCCTTGTGACTAGTTCTGACCAATGAGTTGTGAGCAGAAGTGAAGTGTGGCCAGAGCACTTAATTGCCAGCTAGAAACCCAGAGTTTCTTTCCCACTGCCGCAATGACTGTGGAAGTGATGGGCCCACAAGGCTTTCATCCCTGGGTTCCTGAGAGACTGCAGGACAGAAATCACAGACCTCTGCTGACTCACCTTAAGACATGGGCAGGAAATAAGTTTTTCTTGCATTATGCTACTGAAAGCCTGGAGTTGTTTATTGCTATGGCATAACCAATCTACTGTAACAGATATAATACTATATAATATAATACAGATAGCATAAAATAGTTTTACATGAATTTTTTATTTTATCCAGGTACAAGATTAAAAATGTAATAGGACTGAAAAACTATAAAAAAATCAACACTGCCTCATTGTTACTAAAAAGAGTTCTATTCCTTAGAAGCAACTAATTTCATGCTAAAAGCAAATTTTATGGCATTCAACTCTATGACACCAAAAGATGTGCTTATACTGCTATTTCTTAATTTACCAAATTTAAACACTACTTCCTATTATGGTATCTTAGGATTTTACTCTTTAATAGCAAAATCACCATTCCCAACATTGCCAATAATAACCTGACTTTACTTCCCCCATCCTTCTAATATATCAAATTTTTAGTTAAAATAATCAACTAATTTTACATAATATGAGTATGTAATTAATCATTTATCACCCTCGAACTTTTCTTGGCCAAAATGCTGAGAATCCTTTTACCCTTTATGTTTCCTAGGTTCCATATTTATATTTCTTACATTCTCCAGTGGTTAAGAAAAAAATACAGGGCAGGTAATTTTTCAAGAACTATAGTTTTTAGGGAGGAAATAATTTTTCATCCTAATTTTGAAAGTACTTCTCCATTGTTTCCTAGCTCACAAAGTTTCTTGGATCAATCTATGCCATTCTTCACTCTAAATTGAAACTATGACGTATTAATCAATCTGGATGCTTTCAGGATTTTCTATCTTCTAAAAAGTCTTGATGTGGTCTTTTTTATACTGGACATTAGACAGGCCCTTTAATATAGAAATGTATGTTCTTATATTGATTATTTGAGATTTCTTTTAATTTTTTGGTCTTCTATAATTTAAGTGAATGTTGCCTCCACAAGCCTCTTGGAACCGAGATTGAGCCTCAATTTTCTGTTTAATCTTCTTTCACATTTTTGTACACCATTCTGTTTCTTAGACATTTCTTCAATATCTCTATTCAGTACTTTAATTTTAATTTGAGGTATGGTATATTTAATATCTATGAGTCTGAGTCTTTTCTGCTTCTCAGTATGATTCTTTACAGCATCCTATTCTAATGCTATGGATGCAGCGTTTTCTCATCTCTCTTAGGACATTAACTCAAGGGTTTTTTTTAAAGGTTTCTTCTATCCCTTCATTATATTTATTTCCTTTTTTCTGTTTACTTATTATAGTTTCTATTCAGTGAAGGAGGCTTTTACTAAATATTTTGGTCATCCTTGGGTATCAGTTCATGTTTAAGAATAAGGCCCAAAAGGATAATTGGAACACTGTGCAGGAAGAGGTGATGAGAAGGGAGGTTGAGGAGTGGAGGGGGACAGGGAATTGTCAATTGGTAGGATTCACCAGATGAGTTGATAACAAGATGGATTAGGAGGTTCCTCCTATATTAGATTATCTTCATCCTTTCAGTTTCTCCAGAGAAGCATTCTCCAATCTCCTGCCTGAGAAATGTATGCCTGAGAACCAGCATTCTGGTACGCAGCAGAGAGTTGGGAGCAATGTTGCTTACCGTTAAGCATAGAGACCACTTGATTCCCTTTTTCGGTGAAGCAGTTAACTCCCCTCCTCCCCTCAAATGAAGAGCCAGTCTGCTTTTAATGTCTCTAAAGAAATAGTGCAGGTTTCTGCACTCCTAGAGGAGTACTCACAATGCTCCAGGAGGAAGTAAACACCTGAGAGTTTGCTTCCTATATAAACTGTCAATTAACCCCTCTTGTTTTTAACCATGATCTTTGCTGCACTTGTCACCCCATCTTTGGAGCCTTTGCTATGTTTTGTAGAGAAAACTCAGCTTGCTTTCCTATGATATCCCTCCTGGGGTACCTTTCAGCTGTGCTTTTCTTTTAAATCAGTTTCTACTTCTCTATTTAATTTCTAGCTTCCACAAACTTGTTGCCATCCCTTGCCTGTTGTTATCTCTTCATTCTGTCTCTTTATCCTTTCAAATTTATACTTGTTTTGTTCCCTTATCATTATTTTAGTAGAGTTTTGAAAGGCAGCAGACATGAACACTTGTATTACCTCTGCTATGTTTATCCAGAAGACAAATAGAAAAGAACAAAAAAGAAAGCTGCAAGCTCTTTAAGGACAGGCTTTACACCCAGTTGACCTATAGCACCTATTGCAACAAGGGGAAGATAAGAGTTACTAAGTAAGAACTTTATTTGTACTGAGAAGACTTTATGAGTTAAACATTCACTGAGAGTGTACTGACACTTCAAAAACTGGAACAAAGAATTACTCACTTACTGTGCTAGGGCCTTTTTCTGGAAGCATTTAAAGTAAATTTGACCAGATCATCCTCCCACTCATCCTTTTATTTGTTTTCATTTTGGATAAAAAAAGAACATTTTGTTTAGTCTTTTTCTTCTGCAGACATGTGTATGGGTTGGAAATGGAAAGGGGTTTGGTTACCCTTCCTCACATGGGTTTACGTGGCCTGGGAACCCATGCACATGTCCGGCCAAACCCACAGCCTGTGACCCACAGAGCACAATGCTGACTTTTTTCCATGTATCCAATACCAGATAAATGTATGATATGCTAAAGATTTTCAAGCTAAGCTGTTCTAAAGGACAGCGGTGGAAGGAGAAGGGCACATTTCTCAACTATCTGTTACTGCCGCATTCCCCACAGCACTGGTTCCTCACAGCCTGAGGCTGAGGGACTCAACAGATGGAGGAATGTGGTTTTAAGTTCACTGAGTTAATTGTACTTTCCTCTACTCACAGCCCTCAGATTTAGACATCAGAGATGCCTGAACCCTTAATCTAAATAAACAACTCCATTATTGCTGGAGGAGCATATCTGAGTGATGTCTGAGAAGTGGATCCCTCCTTTATATGCATTTCACCACAAAATTCTTTATATATGGTTATCTTGTTAAAGTAATTCTCACTGAGGGTTTAGCTTAGTACAAGATGTAGGATCTGTGTTGTGTAATTCTTCATTCAAGAGTCAGCAAACAAAGATCTTTTCAAGAAAATTTAAAACAATATATAATCAAAGGAACATTCTTGGACTTAAAATTCCAAAAAGAACCACAAATACATCTGTTTCATTCTCTGCTCTACTGTCCTATTATTTTAAAAATTCACCATCAAGCAGTGGCAAGCAAAGTGCAAGTGAAGGAAAGGATAGAATGATTTATTTTCTAAGCTCACAGGTAACAAATTTCATTTTTCTTTACAGTAATCTTAAAAGACGCAAAGAATGAGTAAGACATCCTCTACCAAACATTTTAAGTAGGTTTTATAAAGGCCACATTTGAGGAAAATAAGTTTTTTTCCATAGAATTTTTTAACACTAATGTAACAGAAGGAGGAGGATCTGGAATTTGTTTACTAGCCACTTGGTACCAGAACTTTGATATGTCCCTTTATACAAACTATCTTACTCAGCCTTCAAGGCAGTCCAGTAAAATAGGTATTATTGTCCCTATTTCACAGGTGACAAAACTGAGACCCAGTTTCCAGGGTTGCTCGGTGAATATAGAACATAGTATTTGAACCCAAGTCATTTTTTAATTGGAATTCTGTGGGAGTTAGCATTGCATAGTGATAAAAAAGCATAGATTCTAAATCAAGATTATCTGTGTTTGAATCTTGATTGCATCCTCTATAAGTGGTCTTAGGTAAGTTGTTTTGCTTCTCTGCTTTAGTTTTCTAATCAATAAAATGGAAATAATCAAATTAATAATCTCACAGGGGCAGTGCAGAAATTACATGAAGACCTGAGAAGTCTTTAAGCATGCTTTGCAATACTTTGCAAATAGAAACCCTTACTACATATTAACTTTTATTATTAATTAGCTCTACTTTTATGAAAATATTTGTCTTAGTTTTCCCAATATACAAAAAAAATAAGAAATTTTGTAAATAATTGAAACTGCAAAAGGACAATGGTCTCCCAAACCATCATTTTCTACATACTTGGAGTTAAATTTGTTCAGACATTAACCAAATTGGAAGTTATAGAACAAACTTAGTCATATTGTTAATTCATATATACTAAAAGACTTCCACTATCTCTTTTCTAAAATTTCATGTATTTTTATTGGGCCTTGGTACACATGTTTTGATATTTTAATATATGAGGCATGCAAGCTCAGTTGGAAATAGGTCGGCTGATGTTATAGATAGAAAGCACTTTGGCTACCCGTATGAAGGGCAAAAAAAATGACTAATGTCTTAATTGAATCTGAGACTTGGGAAGGATCATGGTAGACAAACTACTACAGTGAGATTATGTTCCTATCCTTAAAAACTTTTTCACTTAATGCTTGACAAATTCAGAATATTTTCACACATACATAACAGTGTATTTCTGGTATCACTATCTGTTCCCTGCTTGAATAATTCTATTGATGGGCAGCTTATTGCTTTGGAAGGGGGTAATTTGATAAATTTATACTTAAAACTTGCCATAGCAAATCAAAGAATCAGTCTATCAGAGGCTTTAAAGAAAATAAATTTTATGAATTCTGCCCCCTTCTGATTCTGGCTTTCTTGAGACTGATTAGATTGACTGAACATTCAGACAGCAGGATACTTTTCCAACACACAAAACAGAACTCTGGGGATTTTATAAACATTCAGTGTTTGCTGTTTTAATGCAGTTTTCAGTTTAATTAGTATGTAATCAATAGGACAATGTAATGGGTGGCATGAAAACTAGGAAAAGCGAAAGACAAAACAAAAGGGGTAGACTTTAAAAGATTGTCAACGGAAATGCACTTACACATATTTTTCTTATAAAACAAAATAAATAATATGTACTCTTACAAGACATCATATTAGGTATGTTCTGTTTTTTAAGTGGCTTAGTTCAGGGGAAACAAAACAAAATCTTGTCACTTTTTTTTATAAAATATTTTTAGGAGTTTAAAAGAAGATTAAAATAATTTACACTGTATGTATCCTTAAATACTGTGTGTGTGTGTGTGTGTGTGTGTGTGTCCAGAAACTGATGCCCCAGCTGGATGGAGATGAAGGTGAGCTCAGGGAAAGAGTTGTTGCAGTGAAAGAGGTGGTTAAGGAAAGTGAAGAACTTCACACAACAGTGAAAAAGAGTAAGGGATGCACGGTGGGAAATTCTCTGATCTGATCTTTGAATCTCTTCTTCTATTATTCCCACAAATGCTTCTACAATTCCCAAGAGGCTACTCCCACAAATGTTATTCCCTGATAGCCAATGCAGCTCATGGAAACTGCCCAAGATTCTGTGTGACACAATGATTCTGGGTGTTTCTTTAAATACAGCATAAGCAAATCTTGCTAAATACTTTTGGGCTCAAAGATATACCATTATCCTTATGTGTGCCCCCTTTGTATCAACACAAGATCTGAGGGCACAAGGAAGCTGTAATATCTATTTCCTGATAGTCATCAGCAAAAAGGAAAATAGTAGCTATTAGTTATTTAGTACATATTATTTATTAGTCTCTGTATTTCATTTATATTACTATCAATCCTCACAACAATTTGGCAAGGAAGTAGTTTTATTCCTCTTAGAAGATAAAGCAATTATGCTTAAAGGAAACAAAACCAATGAAAATTCAATAAGCAACTTCATGGGTTTTGGAGACCAAAATCCATGGGTTTTCCATTACGCCTGAGTGTGATTAATGCTTTTAGAAACCTCTAAAGAGAGATGTGCTTGTTTCAGGGGCAGATTAATCGAGAATATATGTAAGGATCTATTTTTATTTAGCTGGTTTGCTCTATATTCAGAAAAAAATTTTGAAGCGGCTTGAAACGAAGACTAATAAAGTCAAGAACTTTTGGCCACGATAGTAGAGTAGGAACATGCCAAAAAATCCATCCCTCCACTGGAAACATGTATAAATTACTGGGGAAAAAAGCAAAGAAAAAAAAAAAAAACTACAGATGTCAGAAATGAAAAGAAAACTCAAAACTGGAGCCACCTATAGAAATTCCTGGAAGTCTCAGAAGAATATAAGCCTCAGAGAGGTGATGACACCACAAGCACATGCCAATACAGGAGCTGGAATTAAACTTGGAATCCAGAAAGTATTTATCTGTCCATAAAATGAGGACTAGAAAATTTCTGCCAACTACACTGGAAAAGCAGCAGAATGCTGGTTGAGAATTTTCCACAATTAAAAAAGACATGACTCCTCAGAATGAAGGAGCTAACCGAGAATAAAAGATACACAATCAGGCTTAACGTACAGAACATTAAACACAAAAAGAAAATACTGAAAGCTACCCAGAGAAAAAGGCAGACTACCCACAAATAAATACATTACTCTCCAAAACTATCAAGTAAGACTAAAGCAATACTCAGAAGAAATTTTGTAGACCTGTGTCCTTTATTATAAAGTCTAAAAATCCAAAAGGAAAAGTAGGCAATAAACAATTTAAGAAATTAAAAGAAAAAAAGAAAGGATACTGCCCTTAAAATCAAATGCGTTTAGAAAATGCGTAGATAAAAATCTGCAGGGCCACGAGACAGAGAGAGAGGAAGAGAGAGAGAGAGAGAAAAAACAGTACATTCAATATAGTTACAGAAACAGACCTTCTAATTTGTAAGAAAATGCAAATGTATCAATCTATTTATATCAACATATTGAACATGTTAATGAAATGGCTGATTCATTTTGAAAGTAAAAATTAGCAAAGTTGGCTCGATTAGGTAGAAAATCTATCATATAAGAAGTAAAGAAATAGTCAAGGATCTTTCCGTTTTAAAAAACACAATAGTTCCAGGTAGTCTTATAGGAAGTTTTTAATAGATCTTTATAAAATCAGTTATTGACATGAACTTAAAACAATTTATCATGTTAACAAAAGGTAAAGTAGCCCAAATAATTATAAAATATAGCATAACTATTACACCAAAATTAGATGAAAACAAGTAAGTATCCCACTGAAAAAGACAACCATTGTCCTTGCTTGCTGTGAACATACTACAAAAATTACTATGTGGAATACTTGAATATTAAATCCAGCAATTGTATATACACAATTATATAGAGTATGCCAATAAATGGAAATGAAGGAGAAAAAAACTAAATACCCGATCATTTTAACAAATTTTTAAATGAACTGATGAGCATTATTAAGCAATCCTGATTTCTAAATTTTAACAAACTGAGGTCAGTACTAAAATAAGTATTTTTAACTTCAAAAATTAGCTACAAGAAACTCATAGCAAATATTATCCTCTATGATGAAACATAAAGAACAATTCCAAAAAGTCTGGGAAAATGCAGACTGTTCACACTCACCTCTTTTATTCAAGAGTGTAAAGAAGGTCCTAGCCCTTATAACAATATATTTTTGGAAAGGAAAAGACAAGATGTCCTTATTTTCAAGTAATTTCATTACCTATTTTGAAAATCCAACAAATGAAAACTTGTATAATGGCTGGAGGCAGAGCACAACACTTCAACATTTTCTTAAACTTCGACAGTAAGTTACCAGATAATTTAATAAAGAAATAAAGTGCATTTAGCCAGTAATTGCAAGAAATATGTGGAACAAAGCATAAAATATGACTAAGCAGCACTTTAAAAAATACATGTGTAAATTCAAAGACAGTATTTTTTGACAGAAATAATTAATTGTATAAAATGTCAACTCTCAAATTATACAACTATATATAAAAATATACTATCAAGTTATGTTTTAAAATATATGATCTCTGCCAGAATTTTTAAAAGGAAAACATAAATTAATGCAACATAATAGAGAGTCTATAAAAAATATCTGTATTGTGGGTAACTGGACTTTGGAGGCAGAGGTGTTGCTCAAGAATCCCTGAGCATTGATTCTGCTTTTCCTCACCATATCCATTCCAAGAAATACTAGACAGCTATTGAAAGGAATCAGATATATCCATTTACATGTATTTACAACAGACGTTCCACAAAAGACATACTGCTAAGTAAAAACTCAAGTTACATAACAATAGATTCTAACATGTTCTCATTTGGATGTTAAGTGCATATGATGTATGTATGCTTTCAAATACAAATATATGCACTCATATGCATGCAAGTGTACAGGCAAAAGACAGATATCACAAGGAAAACTCATAGGAGTGTTCACCATTGGGAAGGGCAGGAAAATGAAAGATAAATCTTACTTTATACCTAATACATTTTTTGTAGTGTTTAAATATTTATAAGTAAATGGACTCATTTTGAAAATAATATTGCTTAAAATAAATTATTCCTTTTTGAGGCCTCCTTTACAGAAATTCAAGAAAATCTAATGTAAACCTCTATCAGTAGAAAAAGCATTAAATCACCAATGCTTCTGTCCTCATTGTCTGTTTCCTCAAGATTTGGCAAGTCTGACCTGGCTGGAAAAGTTGTACCATCTCCGATTATAAAGGATTAAAATTTGCTTTCCATCCTTTACCTGGCTTTGTTTTGGGACAATTTCTGAGATTTGCAGCCCTTCAGACTCCCCGTTTCTGTTACTTCTTGAACATTTGTTGCTTTCTTTCATAGAGAGGATCTTGGAGTACAATCATCATTAAGAAATGACCGTTCTTTCAACCTAAAGTGATTAAAGTATGTCCCTTACTGAGTGTCATTATTTCAGAACATTTTTCTTGGACATCTAGCCACCAATTTTGCTCTGCTGGGGGCTAAACTTCAAATGTAGTGTGTTTTCCAAGAAGTCCAAACAAATGACTTTGGATGAAATTCAAGAGTAGAAATTAAGAACAGCACATAATTCTACAATAGCTGTTAATTTCTATATAGTCACATATCTCTATGTTGTATATTTTCTTTGTTCTAGTTTTGGTAGAGAAGATTTCCCCAACTCTAGATAATACATAAACTCTCAAAGATTTTCCTCCAAAATTTTTTGTTTTTCATTTTTTACTTGCTAGGCTATATAGCGTTTATATCTGTGTATGCCATAAAATGAAGATTTAATTTTATTTTTTCCACATGGCTAGCCAATTATGAAGTGACATCATTTAGTAGCTAAATACTTATTTCCTGCTGAACTGAAATATCAACTTTATGATACATTAACTTTTTATACACAATGGAAAATATTTTTGCTCTATGTATTTTATTCCTTCTATTTATTTTTCTCTTCCTATATTAATATTTTGCTGATCATAGAGTTCTTTAGCATGTTAGGGATATCTAGGAAAACAGGCAAATATTTAAACAGACATTTTTTCTGTATTTTGTCTACTGGCTATTGCTTAATTTGGTTTGCATTCTTCAGTGATTAGAACCCCAAGTATTCAGTATTCCACATATGGAAAAGTCAATAACTAAATTTAATTTTACAAACTAATGACAGTTAGAATCCCTAAGCCTGGCATCTGACGATACCAGATATGCAAGGATCTGTCATTGTCCTTACACTCCAGGGTCTTTTCTGTGTTTATTCAGTGATCCTTCCATTTCTAAGAGCTGAGACTGTATATAGCATGAATATGAAAGCTCTTAAATAATAGTTCTGATTTAGGTAAACAATCTCTGCAAGCATCATGCTATCACAAACTGAGTACATACAGGAAAGGTTATCAGAAAAAGAAAAGCCACTCAGAATAAGACCTTGGGTCTAACAGACATATAAACACTATCACTGAGACCAAATCCATAAACAAGTCCATATAAAACTGAAATTGAAATATTATTTGCTCAAGCGTCTTAATCCTAAAACAGCTGCCTGAAGACACCCAAGACACAGAAAGACTCCCCTGCTCTTCTGTAGCAATGTATTCCAGATGCAAATGAGCAATAAACTCGAGAAGGATGCTTTGCTGGGAAAGCTGGAAAGATTGCCAGTAGGACTGTTAGGTCAAGTTCCCTCAATTTTGAAATTCAGAAAATTGAGAATCATCATTGAGAAAATTAAATGCTAATTTGTTTAATCTAAAGAACAGCATGTATCACACATTTTGTCATAAATGGCCATAAACAAATTAGGTAATATTGGTTCAATATTTCATAAATTACACAGGTGATATTTATAAGGAGAAAATTTTTCAGTATGATGCCCAAATTTAATTCTTCCTCATCTTGAAACTTATATCCAACTGGTCAGGACAATCTGAGGTATACCATGTAGAAATAAGATGGGATTCAAAAGCTTACCTACTTCTTCCTGAGTGGTATATAATTTTTTTAAATAGTAATATCTAATGTGTGTCCATAACTGCACACAAATGTACATACACATTTGTTAGTATCCTACTTTGTTCTGGAATGGACTGATGGCATTAAACAGTTATATAAAATACAGCAAGATAGCATAAATTGAAAATAAGTGAGAAAGAAAAAAGAAAAAATAGAAATGAAGCAAATATAAAAATTGGTGTCACAAATTCCAATGCACTTGGTACCAGTGGACAACAAATGTAGGTCTAACATTTCTAGAAAACAATGCAGTGTGGCCTCATATCTGTAGTACTTTCATGTAGATTATGTACCTATTGTACTGCCTGCAACCTAAGTGAGATAATCTACTACTCAAATATATGTATTCTAACTTACAGGTCATCTTGGGATATAAAGCATTAAGCCTCACAGACTATAATGTGTGCCATAAACAAACCTCAGACTTTTCTTGGAAAGTGTCATAGAAACATCATGCTTTAAGAACTAAATGGATTTATACACAAAAGCATAAGAATTTATTGAACTCCTGCTATATTCCAGGCCCTTTGTATCAAAATCATTTATTACTAACAATCCATTAAGATTCTTATCAATAGCCTTATTTGGTGTACAAGAAAACTAAAGATCAGAGAAATAAAAGAACTTACACAAGATTGCACAGCTAGGAAGAGCCAGTACTGGGGCACATATCCCAACCTTTGAGGCTAATGCCAGTGTTGCCATTGCTATATGTCAGTCCCAAAGTAACCAATGGCTTGTTTTAGACTTGATACCACCATGAAGTACTAGCAATCCAAAATTTAAGTTCCAAAAGAACTATAAAATATATATAAACTTCCTTATCGTTGCTTTTATTACTTATATGCACTGGATTATCCATTCTAAGTTTATTTTATACTTGAGGTTTAACTTTTTAATAATTTTAGTAGGTTTAGCAAACATTTCTGTAATAGTAATGACAGAGTGACACCAGCAAGATAGCAAAATAGGAAGCCCTAGACCCTTCTTCCCCTACAAACACACCAATTTAACAACAGTTGATGGACAAATTCCAAAACCTAGAAACCAGTTTGAGAGTTTTCTGCACCCCAGGTGTGCACGAAACTACTCACATCAAAACTGTCAAAAAATTTGAAACCTCCAGGACGGTGCCATATGATTGGAGAAAACTCAGCTCCCCACTTCTTCCCAGGGAAGGAAAGAGGTGAACAATATGTCCAATGCCCCAACTTTTCTAGAGGTTACCCTACGGAGTCGTTTCTGTCTAGCATGTCTTGGAATGCTGACAGTAGCTGTCTTATTATACCACCTGGGGCCAGTGAAAACTGAAATACTGATTTGGGCTAGCAAGTGCCATAGTCCATAGCCCCTTCCCCTGGATAAGCACAGAGTGAAATGACAAAAGTTTTCAGATCCCAGTTCCTCTCTAGGAACTACTCAAGGGACTGCTTTCTGTCTAGCCTGTCCTGAATGTGAGATCTGACTTAATCTGGTCATGTATATAGGCAGTGAGAAAAAAGACAACAGTGTGGGCTGGCACTGCCATAGACTCATAGCTTTTCCTTTGTTTCAACACCATGAGTGGCTGAAAAACCTCAGCTCTCAACTTCACCTTTGGGAGGGGAAAGAAGTAGATTACATGTCCAATGCCACAACTTTTCTGAGGGTTACCCAGAGGACAGGTATCTGTCCAGCCTGTCTTAGAATACTGACAAGACCCAGAAAAATCTAGCCACCTGGAGTGAGTGAAAACAGAGATAGCAGTGTGCGCTGACATGTCACCAAAGCCCTATAGCCCTTCAGCCTGGGTCAGCACAGAGGGAATGGACAAAAAGCGCCATCTCTCAGTCTCTCCCTGGGGAAGAAAAAAGGATTATGCATCAAATGCCCCAACTTTTTGGTGTTATTCAGAGGACTGGCTTCTGTATAACTTAGAGCATTCATAAGACCCAGCATAATCTAGCCACCTCGGGGCCAGTAAGAGCAGAAATAGTGGTTTAATTTATCACACAACTAATTACCACCTTCATCCACCCTCTGTCCCAGCCCTCTGCCCGCCCCACACACAGATCCACACCGTGCCAGGTCTCAGCTTCAGCTTCTCCTTGTGTAAGGGAGGTGTTGCATGACAGAGCATCCATGAGCCAACTTTTGGGGAAGCTTCCTAAGGAATGGGTTTCAGTCTTGCTTGTCTTGGAGCACTGACAGGATACAGTGTATCATAACTGCCTAGGGGGTCTCTAAGAACAAAGAAAGCAAGCTGAACCAGCACAAAGGTTGGAGAGTTCTCCAGAATCTCTGGCTGGGCTGATCTTCCCCTGTATGAGGCCAGTCTGTGAAGACTGGAAGAGATGACTGTTTGGCCTAATGAACAGACAACAATACTGAGAGTCAAGGAAAATGAAAAAGAAAAACAGGGAAATACATTCTAACAAAAGAACAAGACATATCTCCACAAACCAACTCTAATGAAACAAGTCGTTTTATTTACCTGATAGAGAATTCAAAATAGCCACCATTTGCTATACTCACTGTGATCAGAACAAAGTGAGAATTTCAACAAAGAGATTGGAAATATTTTAAAGTACCAAATACAAATCAAGGAAATGAAGAATACAATAACTGAACTAAAAAATGTGCTACAGGGATTCAATGTCAGACTAGATCAAACAGAAGAAATGACTAGCAATCTCAAATAAAGGTTATTGGAAATTATTCAGGCTGAAATCAAATAAAAATGGTGAAGAAAGCTTAAGGAATGTATGGGACACCATACAAAAGACTAACATATGCATTAGGAAGTTCAAGGATGAGAAAAGAAATATAAAAGACCAGAAAGCATAACCAAAGAACTAATGGTCAAAAACGTCCCAAATCTGAGGAAGGAAATGCACATGAGATCCAGTAAGCTTAAGGAGCCCCAATAAAATAAACTCAAAGAAATCTACAATAAGATACATTATCGTTCAATTGTCAGAAGTCAAATACAATGGGAGAATTTTGAGGGCCAGGCCCAGAGGCTCATGCTTGTAATCCCAGCACTTTGGGAGGCAAGGTGGGCAGATCACCTGAGGTCAGGAGTTCGAGACAAACATGGTGAAACCTCATCTCTACTAAAAATACAAAATTAGCCAGGTGTGGTGGTGCATGCCTGCAATCCCAGCTACTCTGGAGGCTGAGGCAGGAGAATCACTTAAACCCAGGAGGTAGGGGTCACAGTGAGCCGAGATCGCACCACTGCACTTCAGCCTGGGAGAGAAAGGGGAAACTCCATCTCAAAAAAAAAAAAAAGAATTTTGAAAACAGCAAGAGAAAAGCCACCTTTCACATATAAGGGAGCCTCCTAAGACTATGAGCTGATTTTTTCAGAAGAAACATTGCATTTCAGAAGGGAGTGGAATAATATATTGAAAGTCTTATAAGCAAAACAACAAATAAACAAGAATACTAAATGAAGCAAAACTATCTTTCAAAAACAAAAAGATACAGTTATTTCACACAAAAGCTGAAGGAGTTCATCACCACTAGATCTACCTTACAAGTAATGCTATAAGAAGTTATTCAAGTTAAAATGAAAGAATGCTGAAAAGTAACACAATTGTATTAAAAAAGTATAAAAACTCATTGGCAGAGACAAATATAGCACACTATGTTATTGTGGTAGTGGGGAAAAATCACTTTAAATTCCAGTTTAAAAGTCAAAAGCAATGACAATTAAAATTATCAAAAGCAACTAAAAATATATACTAACAGATACAACTGGATATAAATTATGACATCAAAAACATAAAGTGGGAAAGGAGTATCAAAAGTATAGAGTTTTTGTTTGTGTTTGAAATTATTATCAACTTAAAGTAGACTATTATAACTATAAAATATTTTTTGCAAGTCCCATGGTACCATAAAGAAAATACCTATAAAAGTTACATTGAAGAGAAAGAAAAAGGAATCAAAGCACATCTATACAAAAAAAAAAAAAAAAAAAAAAAAAAAAAAAAAAAAAAAAAAAAAAAGCAAGATATAAAGGAAGCTTGCAAGAGAAAAACAGGTACCAAAGAACTACAACACAAACAGAAAATAGGTAACAAAATGGCAACTGTAAATATTTCTCTATCAATAATTACCTTAAATATAAATAGACTGAAATGCCCAATCAAAAAACATAAACCAGTTGAATGGATTTTTTTTAAAAGATCTATTATAATTGTATGTCCTCTATAAGAAACTCACTTTAGATTTAAGAGCAAACACAGGCTGAAAATGAAAGTTCAGAAAAAGTATTCCATGCTAACAGCAACAAAAAGAGCAGAGGTGGCTATACTTGGGGAAAATAGACTCTGTATTTAAAAAAAAAATTCATGTGACACCATAAAAAGACACTATATAATGATTAAAAAGATCAATTCACCAGGAAGATGTAACAATTATAAATATATATGCACCCAACACAAGAACACTTAAAAATGTAAAGGAAACATTTACAGATCAGAAGGGAGAAATAGACAGGAATAAAATAATAATAGGAGACTTTAAAACTCCCACTTTCAATAAAAGACAGAACATCCAGGCAGAAAATTCACTAGGAAATATTAAACTTAACAATGTCATGGACCAAACTGACCTCAAGACATATATAAAGAACATTCTACCCAATGGCAGTAGAGTACACATTCTTCTCAAGTACACAATGAATCTTGAGGATAGATCACATGCTAGGCCCCAAAACAAGTCTTTAAAAATTTAAGATTGTAATCATACCAAGCATCTTTCCAACCACAATGGAATAAATCCAGAAATCCATAACAGAAGGAAAACTGGAAAATTCACAAATCTGTGGAAATTAAACAACATATTCTTAAACCACCATTGTGTCAAATAAAAAATCAAAAGAGAAACTAGAAAATATTTTGAGACAAATAAAAATGAAAACAACATATCAAAATTTATGGAATTCAGCAAAAGTAATACCAAAAGGGAAAATTACAGCATAAATGCCTATACCAAAAAACAAAGAAATATCTCAAATAAACAACCTAACTTTTTACACCTCAAGGAAGTCCAAAGTTACCAAAAGTAAGGACATACTAAAGATTAGAGCAGAAATAGATAAAACAGAAAACTAATAGCAAAAAAATTAATGCAACTGAGAGCTGGGTTTAAGAGACCAAACAAAGTCAACAAATCTTTCACTAGACTAAGAAAAAAAGAGAAAAGACTCAAATTTTCAAAAATCACAAATTAAATATATTACAACTGAGGCAACAGAGATTTTTTTAAAAGTTTGTAAGAGACTAGTATATATAATTTTACACCAACAAAATGAGTAACTTAGAAGAAATAGTTAAGTTTTTAGAAATATACAACCTACTAAGATTCAATCATAAAGAAACAGAAAGTCTGAATAGACCTAAAATTAGTAAGGAGATTGAATTAGTAATCAAAACCTCCCAACAAAGAAAAGCCCGGGACCAGGTGGCTTCATGGATGAATTCTACCAAATATTTAAAGAATTAACATCAGTCCTTCTCAAACTCTTCAAAAACTTGAAGAAGAGGAAACACTTTCAAAATCATTTTAGGGATCATCAGCATTACCCTGATACCAGACAAGATATCATAAGACAAGAAAACTAAAGACCAATATTAGGAATATCAGACAAATATTGGTCTTAGCAATGACTTTACAAAAGTGACAATGAAAGTACAGACAACAAAAGCAAAAATAGATAAGTGGGACTACATCAAAAATTTCTGCACAGCAAAGGGAACAATCAACAGAATGAAAACATAGCCTTAGGAATGAAAAAAAAATTCACAAACCCTATATCAAATGAGTTAATTTCTAAAATATATATAGAATTCAATAGCAAAAAAATGAATAATCTGATTTTAAAATGAGCTAAAGTCTTGAATAGACATTTATCCAAATAAGATATGGCCAACAATTACATAAATTATGCTCAGCATCACTAACCAGAAAAATACAAAGCACAACCAAAATAAGATATCACCCACATCTGGTAAGAATGGCTATTATTTAAGACAGAATGGCTATTACTTAAGACAAGTGCTGGTGAGAATGTGAAGAAATTGGAACCCTAATACCCTATTGCTGAGAATGCATACTAGTACAGCCACTATGAAAAAAGTATTAATATTTCTCAAAAAATTAAAAATGAAACTACCATATGATCCAGTAATCCCACTTCTGGGTATTTATCAAAAAAATCAAATCAGGATCTCAAATACATATATTAGTACTGCAATGTGCATTACTATTCAATACAATTGTCAAGATATGGAAATAACCTAAATGTCCATTGACAGATGAATGAAGAAAGAAAATGTGGTATAAACATATAATGGAATATTACTCAGCCTTAAAAAAAAAAAAGAAGGAAATAATGCAACATGTGAAACCTTTAGGACATTACAAGGCTAAGTGAAATAATCCAATTACAGAAAGCCAAATACTGTATAATTTCACTTATATAAGGTATCTAAAATACTCAAACTCATTACCAGAGGGCAAAATCAGTTTTCAAGTGTACAAGGAGGAGGAAATGTGGAATTGCTAACAAAAGAACATAAAGTATCAATTATGCAAGATAACTATGTTTTAATGGTCTGCTGTACAACATTGTCCCTACAATTAACAATACTTAAAAATTTGTTAAGAGGGTCTCATGTTAATTGTTCTTACCACAGTGAAAGAGTATTGGAAAAGTAATAATGATAATAACAATTTAGGGTCCCTTCAACTCTGACAGTCCATAATTTTATGTTCCTTAATATGAATCACACTGTGACTCTAACGTATGTTTTGTATTTCAAACAAATACCTAATTTTCAGATAGAAAAAATTAAAAAGGGAGGTTCTTCACTAATGTGTCCAGTCTCTTAATGTTCAGTTGCCTGACAATAAAGAATAAAAATTTCCAAAGTAAAGGTTTTATGATTGACATGCAAAATTACTCCAAAACTAAAACATAATTTTCTCCATCTCAGCAGCCAAAGCTATCCAACATAAAACAAATAAACCATTTAACAAAATATTTTGCCAATATTTTGGCAAAATCACTAAAAAGAACTTAAGGAAAGTTTAGGTTTTGTTAATTGGTTTTTAAAAAATCCATGGATAAAAAAGTTATTGAAATTAATTAAATGAGTAAAAAGTGTAAATAAATACACTGAGGCAAAATAAGTATCATGTCAAAAATATAGTAAAGAAGGCCAGGCATGGTGGCTCACACCTGTAATCCCAGCACTTTGGAAGGACAAGGTGGGCAGATCACCTGAGGTCAGGAGTTTGAGGTGAGCCTGGCCAACATGGTGAAACCTCATCTCTACTAAAAACACAAAAATTAGCTGGGCATGGTATAATCCCAACTACTCTGGAAGGTGAGAATTGCTTGAACCCAGGAGGTGGGGGTTGCAGAGAGTAGACGTCGTTCAATTGCACTCCAGCCTGGGTGAGACTCTGTCTCAAATATATATATATATATATTCAAGGAATATATATATATATATATTTATTTATTTATTTATTTATATAAATAAATTTATATAAATAAATATATACATATATATATAAATTTACTTATACATATAAATTTATATAAATATATAAAAATATATATATTCAAGGAATCTGTATTTCATATTGAAAAAAGGATTGTGGAACAATAAATTCTATTCTCCAATAATGTAAAATAGGCAATTAATATTCTGCTGAAAATTAAACTGGTAGTTTCTGGTCCCAGATTTAATCTAAATCCTCTCACATCCTAAGTAGTCCTCAAATCTCATTCCTTGTTGAGAAAAAAAATTAAGATAACACATTTCCTTTTGACAAATACATTTAAACACCAATCATTCACCAAATAAGCAAAGCTATGTTCAAAAAATTAAGTATGATGCATAAAACTTTTACTCATGGAAACCTCTTTAAAATGCCACTTCTTGGTGCATGGTGCTACATTAGACAGTCTGCCATTAACATCGACTCTGAGTGCCTAAGTGAGGCAGGCACTCAGAAAAATCATCAAGGCCCACACTAAAAGGAATTAGAGGTTACCTTAATCTAAACTTCCTATTGCTGAGTTGAGAAAAACTGGAGCCAGTGAGTTTTTGTGCCACGTTACACAATTACCAAGTGGCAGAGCCTAGAGCCCAAACTTAAACCCACGTTATCTCAACTTCTGGTCTTCTTTCCACTCTGACTTTCTGAGTTCCTGTTCAGTGGAAAGGGTTCCAGGCTACAAATCATGAATGGTTGCCAGCCTTATGTTGATCATCAGGAATGAAGATCATGATTCTAGAGAGAAGGCAGACATAGCAGCACTCATAATCATACATGCTATGTTAGTTTTCTATTGCTGCTGTAAGACATTACCACAAGTTCAGGAGCTTAAAAAACCACAAATGTGCTTTTACTCCTGCATGTTAGAAGCCCAGCACAGGTCTCACTGGCTAAAAACCAAGGTGTTGGAGGGCTTCCATTACTTTCTGGAGGCTATAGGGGGATGTCTGTTTCCTTGTCTTTTCCCGCTCCCAGTTACTACCTGCATTCCTTGGCTGATGGTCCCCTTCCTCTATTTTAAGTGCCCGCAACATCAATTGTACATCTCTCTAACAATTCTTTGTCCACAGTAATATCTCGCTCTTATTTTAGCTATGTCATAGAATAGTTCTCTGCTTTTAAGGATTCCTCTGATTAGATTAAACCCATATGGCTGATTCAAAATAATCTTTTCCATCTTAAGGTCCATACCCTTAATCACATCTTCAAGATCTCTTTTGCAATGTAAGGTAACATTCTGGGCACAAACATCTTTGGGAACCATTGCTCTGCCTACCACGCAGGCCCTTGACACAATTATGCAGACAGAAGCATTTTTTTTTTCAGTCTTCCTTTCTTTCCTTCACCCATCCCCATGCCTATTTCTCACTGTTTCCCCAGCCTCTAACCTCTGGAATCTGGGTAATTATCTTGCTACAATTATTTGGAAGGAAGGAAAAATGAAAGGAGAGGAAGAAGAATGGGAGGGAGGGAAAATGGACAAACTTGCTAATACTCCAAAAAAGAAACAATTTTAACTTTAAATTGAAATATTGAGACTCCAGCATTTAGAGGCCAGTGTTTACTATCACTGATAAAATTTTTGGTATAAAAACTGGCATTTCCTTCTATTTTAAGATTGAACATCATATTCTCCAGTGTATATGTATCATATTTTCTTTATCCACAATGTATACATATTTCAAAACATGTTTTATACCATAAATATGTATGACTTTTGTCAATTTTTTAATGATTTAAAAAAAAAAAAAAAAACCTGGGGATGGTTTGAGTGGATGGAGGGGAGGAGGCACACGAGAACCCTAAAGCTTCCCTGTAAGTATTCTTACATCCCACTCTAGCCCCGTAAGGCCATTTAGCCAGAGATGATCAAAGAAGGTCTACATTTGCTTCCTGCTTCTTTACAGGCAGGAAAACAATTTACTCTCTATTAGCCATTAAAGTCAGAATGGAAATTTTCAAATTCCAGAGAACAGGTTCCTACTGTGGGTAATTAAACCATATAGGAATTTTCATTTCCTATTCAACCTGTCTTTCTTTTGACCTGTCAGTGGAAAAGGGACACTCTTAAGCTCTATCAGATAACCATGTCTTTCAGATGCCATACTCTATATTGACTGAGGTCCTTAGATCTTCAATCCGGAAAGCCGTACTCTTGAGTTTCCATCACTCTCTCATCTTTGCCTTCCTCTTCTACTCTCTAAAACTCCCCAAAATCAAATCATTAAATCCTGCCAAAACAAACAGTTGAAATGTAACAAAATTGGTAAATTTCCAGAATGTCAAAATTCAGGGGATTCACAGACGATGCAGGTCAAACGTCTTCCCACAGCCTCATCCCATTTTGCAGATAAAAAAAATTGTGACCAAGAAGTCTAAATTTCTCTCAGGAAGCCACTGTTGGTGAGAGTACCATATCTTGAATCCCAGGCATGGGACCAGGGTTCTTCGGAATGCATGATGCTTTTATTCACCCTTCATTCCAATTCATTTGGATTTTATAATAATGTCTTTATCTTTCATTCACAGCTCTTTTGGCTACAAGAAGAACAATTTCTGTCCAAAGTCAATTGCCCAAAGTCAAGTGGAAAAGATAAGGGGGTCTCATGGATCCAAGAAACAGCAGGCACTGCAGGACACCATGGAAACCTGGAGGTGTAGACCTGAAAGCCCTTCTGCCCCTCACAAGGCTAGTGGTCCCTCACCTCTGATTCCCTCTAAACTGTCCCCACATCTGCTTCCTTAGTCATCCTCTAGTCAAGCATATAGTACAATAGGGTCACCAGCTCCAACACACCATTATGATTTCCTCAACTCCAACCAGCTGCTTCTCTGTGTCTGTGTCTCTTATTAAAAATTTTGGTGAAATGAAATGATGGATATTGAATTTTATGCCTGGTATAATTTTTACTTAACTCATTTTTCTCTTTTAGATAGGGAGACCAAGTCTTCTTTAAAGATTAGTTTCATGTTTGACCAAAAATAAAATACTCATGTCTTACCAAAATAAACAGTTGAAATTCAACAAAATTACTAAATTTCAAGAATGTTAAAACTCAGGGGAATTCCCAGACAATGCAAATCAACTCTCTTCCCACTGCCTCATCTCATTTTGCAGATAAACAAATTGTGACTCAGAGGTTTAAAGTTATCTCAGGAGGCCACTCTGTTAGCAAGAGTACCAGACCTTGAACCCAGGTATGAAACCCAGCATTTGGATGCTGAAAGACTGAGTAGGGCTGATTCACCACAGCCTTGTAAGACCAGCCTGGGTCAAAAACTGGAAACTGGTGAATGGTCTGATCCTCAGGACCATCCAGAAACCTGAGGCTGCCCAGAGAAGATTAAACACTGAGTACGTCATCAAGCCACAAATAAGTAAAACTCTTTTGAACCTTTGTTTGGTCAAAGAGAATCATAGTTTTCTACTAATAAAAATGGATGCTCTCTCCCCATGTTGAAAATAAGGGATTTGTTGTATGTATTTATTTCATGTGCTTCTGAGCCAGTCTGCATCTCAGGGGGCATATGAAAGAGTTTAACTTCAGACAATAAAACAAGCCAATCATCTTGGGAAATAATCTTATGTCATATATTATTTGGTTTCAGAGCAGCCACTGACTAAGCCTGACAACTTCAAAAAAGGAGAAATTATCTTGTCTCTTGGTGAAGTGGCTTGGAATCGTCCCATGGAACTTGTATCAATTCCTAACAGAGATGGATAGGATTGGTGAAAAGTGTTTAAACCACAGCACCATCTCTATCTGCTGGATTAAGACCACCAGTATTTCATCAATTTTATGTCACAATGGAAGCCTGAATTCACTGGCACCAGGTTTTTAACTTATTTTAGTGGTTTTTAATCTGGTTTTTGTTCAGATTGTTGATGACTTGAGCCTATGAAATCTCTGCATGTCCTGGCTATAATCAGACCATAATACTTTCTTAAATATTATTTGATAAATAATACAAATATTTTAAAAACACTTTTCATAAAAGATCTTTTCTATAAAAAAGAGGCTTGGAGTATCAATTCAAGGATATCATTAATTTTAAGAAGACAAAGTGAATATTCTTCCCAAGAAAAACCAAATGCTTTGAGCTGTTTCTTTGCCTTTCACAAATCTAAAAAGAATTCCTTAAGGACTCCAGAAAACAGCCTAACTTTAAGTTCTCAGTCTCATAAAACAACTATTTTAATTAAATACAGGGAATCTCCACCAACTTCAGCCCTCAATTATTTAAGACTTTAAGAAAAAGTCATTAAAATGGCATTAATAAAGATGCTGAGAAACTCATGACCATGGATAGCAGAAAATGAGTTTTCAATGAAAGTGATGGTTGCTGTTGCTATTATAATAAATGAGGTCCTATAATCAGGAAGGCCTGGGCACTTTCCTTATGATGTTTAAATTAATCCATGAAACTCTACATGTGCAGTTTGTTCCCCACACACCCTGAAAAATGTGACTGCAAAGGCAATGTAAGCCCATATGTCTCTAATAGTAAAGAGGGCTCACTCCAGAATCTTTTGCAATAGGCTAGGGAATGCACAGGTCAAGATTCATAATTTGAGGTAAAGGGAAATGTCATGTATGCCTCTCTACAAACCTAAGTGCTCAAAAATCTCTCCCCATCTTACATTTTTTAAAAAGAAAAGATAAAAGGAAGGAAAAGAAAGAAATAATCTAAGCACAGTAATGCCTCTCTCAGGAGAATTTCCTTTCCTGGTTATAAGAACTCCTGTCACCTTTATACATCGCAACCACTGTTGCCTGTTATGAATCTGATGAAAAAATAAATGTGATCCTAAGGATAAGAGTTACATGAAGTAATTTATATCACTTTTGATTTTTAAAACCAAACTTCAAAAAAATACTATAAATAGTTGCAGAGCAAATTCTTTATACTTAATATTAACTAGTAAATAAATGGAATATACTGTTTTTTAATCAATGTATCCAAAAAATTATTTCAACTAGACAGAAAGAAAATCTTACTGAAAGGGAATTAATGTGAAATAAATTCAGCCTTCTTCCAACACAGACACATCAAAAGTTAACACTATACAAGCCTTCAGAAAAGCTATCATTTCATCAAGAATCAGAGATGCAAGTATTTTTCAAGATAAAAAAATTCTATTTCTGGTCTATTATTTTGAAAAGGGTCACAACTTAGTTAATATATGGCAGTGCAGGTACAACATTATCTGACAATGTACAAGCCACAACATCCTGGAAAAATGGTATCAGCACTTCTAACATTTTTTAATTAACAAAAAAAATTATATCTATTTCTGGGTCATAACAATAATCAGCAATAACTGCATAGGGATTATCTGAAGATTTCAAAACAAGATCTGAATGATTAACAGAGAAAGACATCCTATATCTCCAAATGGGAAATTTTATATTATTAAAGTGACAATTTCATTTTGACTTATTTTTCCCTGTGAGTAGTTAACAAAGTAGAAGAGAAATCATCCAGTAAGATCATCTAGTATGTCTTTCTGTGCGTGGTTCATGTCACTTAACATAATGCCCTCCGGTTTTACCTATGCTATCACAAATGACAGGATTTCATCCATTTTCATGGCCAAATAGTACCGCATTATCTATATGTAGCACGTTTTCTTGATCCATTCATCCATGAAGACACATTTAGGTTAATTCTTTATCTTGTTATTAATAGTGCTGCAATAAACACAACTTTGTTTTTAAATGTCTGTTTTTAAAATAAGCATTGTCCTTTCTGAAGTTTCCCTAGATCTCACCCAGATTTTCCCACACAAAGGACTCCGGAGGACCTTTCCTCACCTCTTAGTTTTTCTTCAGGGAGGTCTTTAAGGAGAAAAGTTTGTTCTATTTAGAATATGAGGGTCAAACATGACACTAAGGTGCTTTAGATTAATACATAGCCATGGATAAAGTGAACGCCCAAAACTTACAGAGCAGAATCTTGGGCAAAATGCTTTAACTAGCTTATACTCAATCAACTTTGCAGATACACAAAACTAAGTACCTAATGGAAATACAAGTTTGAGTTTTCAGCTTTTTTGCTGCCCTCAGGGATTTTCTGATAAACTGATTTCAATCCAGGGAAACTAAGCTAAGACGCGTTATGGCATGGCATCAGAAAGATAAAAAAGATTGTAAAGAGATTCGTTGTGATGATCCTTTGTATCAGTCTAGTCCTGGCAGGAAACAAATGGCACAGTCATATAAAGAAAATATGCGGAGCATTTAATAAAATGAGTTTGCAGAAGTGAGGGTAGGGTATAGGGAAACTACGAGAGCCTCCAGGATAGGATTTCTAGTTACCACTTCTAAGCTGAAAGAAGAAAAGGGAGGCAGTGGTTACTGAGAGAGCTGTGTGGAGAAAGCCGTCTTAAAGAAACTGTGACCCTCAGTTGAGGGACATAATCAGTCAGTTAACCCAGAAGGATAAGACTGAGGGATCTTTCCCAATTGTGATTATTTATTAATGCCTCCCTATTGGCCAAACCCAACTCATAACCAGAGAGCAAAAGAGGCTATTGATAGAATCCCAGAAGGTCACCCTGCGTGGTATAGAGTAGGGTTGAGAGTGAGAGAAAGTGATTTTGAAGAAACAAATATAAGAAACCCAGTACAGCATTTGTGTTACAAGGCACGCCTGGAGCAAGCTGGGCTGAGGATGGCTTAAAACTAAGAAAGTATGCAGTATCTTGTAGCATAGTCCTTGGAACAGAAATATATCATTCAGATCACAAACTGGGCTGCACAAATATATCCTTGACAGTGAAGTCAAAGGACATGGATTCATACACTGCTAGGGAATATATTATTTCCAAGAACAAAAAGATCATTAATTTTGGACTTTGTTTCTCCTTATCTGTTTGTATTAACAAAATGCACTTCAAGCAGACACATCTGCAGGGTGAACATAAACCTGTAACCTCATTTTCTCAGCCGTTTTGATTATAGCACCTGACAGAGAAGTTTAACTGGGAAGTGACAGAAAGCAAGGAAGATGAATGCCCTTAAGATTATTACAGGTCACACGCATATATTTTAAACATTACTCATTTCCAGCAGCTCAAGGGTATTGCTGATTACATGTAAGTGACAGTATTTTGGTATTCTTTAGTTGGGCCAATAATCATCTTAAGCATTCAGGAAGGATCATTTCTCATGTGTATCCCATTCATGATAAACTATCAGACTTGTATGAAGGGCCTGGAATTCCTTTCCTCTCATTAGAATATCTTGAGTAATCTCATCTGAAATCCAGGATTTGTGACTGTAAAATGAAATGTCACTATAAATTTTTTAACATAAGGCAAGTCTAGAATATTAACCTAAGACCAGGAGTACATTATATGTTAATAAAATGTATGTCAGAATATCTTTTATATTATCTGCTTGCTAGGGTTTGCAACATCTCTTTCTTTAGCTCTGTCTCCCCCTCTCTCTCTCTTCTCCCTCCCTCTATCTCTCTCTTTCTCTCATGTATATATGACAGATACATATTTAGATATATCTCTTGGACCAGAAAGTAACAAGATCTAAATATCTATATATAGACAGATTTATAACTATTTATATAGTATTATAAGTAATGCTATATTAGTATTATATATAGCATATATTATATATCATACTGATCTATTTTTCTCTGATATATATGAAAGATTTTATATAGAGAAAAAAATAGACATATATATATATATAGATAGATACACACACACTCTCTCTCTCACACACACACACACACATATAATCTTAACTCCTTTCTCATGCTTTTTTAAATTTAAAGAAATACAATTTGGCTCTTTTTTATAGTAATTAAATTTCCATCTGGGAATTTCAGAGAAAAGGTCACATTGTACCAAAAAAAGAAAACCAAATTAAAAACTCTTCTTTCAAGAACGAGTTGCTTGATTTTACAAAAAAAAAAAAAAGGTTGGTCAGAGAAAATGAGAAAGCTTCACTATTATAGTCTTACTAAGCTCCCCTCCTGATTGCTATGAGATTAGCTCCTGGTCTCAAGAATCCAGATTTGAAAAAAGATGTCAAAGGTAATGGAGAGCTTTAGGCCCAGGTTGTTTCACTGGCAAATTCTAACAAACACATAGGGAAGAAATAATACTAACTCCGCACAATCTCTTCCGGGAAATAAAAGAAGAGGAAACGCTTCCCAACTCAATTTATCAAGCCAGCAATGCCCTAATACCAAAATAGACAAAGACATTCAAGAAAAATAAAACTACACACCAAAACTGCAGACCTCCTAAACATAAACCAAGTGTCAGCAAACTATAGTCTGTGGGCTGACTATCTATAAATAAAGTTTTATTGGAACATAGCCATATTCCTTTGCTTGCTTGGTAGAGTCAAGCAGCTACAGATGAGATAGAAAATATGTGTTCTAAAAGTCCACAATATTTACTATATGATCCTTTAAGGAGTTTGCCAACTCTAGACCATCAGTGCGAAATTCGTCAACAAAGTAGTAACAAGCTGAGTATAAAACATATGAAAGCATAAAATACAAACTGACCAACTCCACACATTGGGGAAGTGGGGAAGGGGTGGGTGTCAGAGCCCAAGCAAGGCAAGGAGGGCATCTATGCATGAGGACAAGATCAGCAACAACACCATGCAGTGCTCAGGGCCCAAACAGATAAACAAAATGTCTGTGCAGGGCTGCAGTGGCCTCCAGGGAGGCCAGGAGTGGGCTGCAGTGACCCAAATAAAACAAGGAGGGTACTCATGTTCCAGGAGGCAATGGCAATGAGATAATGGTTACATATATGGGGGACTGAGACAACAGGTAAATATACAGAGAAAAATCTTCTTGGACCAGAAAGTAAAAAAAAAGTCATTTTTAAAAATCAAAAATCTTGAAAAAAAATTCCTAAAGGAATTATTAGGATAGGTTAAAACGTAACAGGCACCAGCTTGATAGGCCTACCACTTACCAAACCGTGAACAATTTGAGCATCAAAATAAATGATATTAATGAAGTATAACCTATTAAGTAAGTCTTCATGAGACCAGACTAATATAAATAAACACATATGTAAATAAGAAAAAAAGAAAGCTGGCATTTAGAGTCAGATACTAACAAGTAAGAAGTAATACTGAATTATAAAAATTATCATTTGGTAGCTATATTAGTTTGTTTTCACACTGCTATAAAAATACTACCTGAGTCTGGGTAATTTATAAACAAAAGAAGTTCCATTGACTACCATTTCATACGGCTGGAGAGACTTCAAGAAACTTACAATCATGGTGGAAGGCAAAGAGGAAGCAAGGCACATCCTACATGGCAGCAGGAGAGAGAGTGAGGAAGTGCCATATTTTAAAATCATCAGCTCTTGTAAGAACTCACTATCATAACAATAGCATGAGGAAACTGCCCCATGATCCAGTCACCTCCCATCAGGTCCCTCCCTCAACATATGGGGATTACAATTTGAGATGAGATTTAGATGGAGACACAGAGCCAAACCATATCATTCTTCACCTGGTCCCTCCCAAATCTCATGTCCTTTTCACGTTTCAAAATCAATCATGCCTTCCCAAGAGTACCCAGTCTTAACTCATTCCAGCATTCACTCAAAAGTCCAAGTCCAAAGTTTCATCTGAGACAAGGCAAGTCTCTTCCACCTATGAGCCTGTACAATCAAAAATGAGTTAGTTACTTCCAAGATGCAATGGGGGTACACGGATTGAGTAAATGTTCCATTCCAAATGGGAGAAATTGGCCAAAACGAAGGGGTCACAGGCGCCATGCAAGCCCAAAACCTGGCCGGGCAGTCATTAAATGTTAAAGCTCCAAAATCTCCTTTGATCCATGTCTCACATCCAGGTCATGCTGATGGAAGAGATGGGCTCCCTTGGTCAGCTCTGCTTCTGTGGCTCTGCAGGGTACAGCCACCAAAGCTGATTTCATGGGCTAGCATTAAGTGTCTAGGGCTTTTCCAGGTGCGCAGTGCAAGCTCTTGATGGATTTACTTTCCTGGAGTGTAGAGGACAGTGGTCCTCTACTCACATATCCACTAGGCAGTGCCCAGTGAGAACTCTGGGTGGGGCACCAACCCATTTTCTTTCTGCACTGCCCTAGCAGAGATTCTCCAATGAGGGCTCCACCCCAGCAGCAGACTTCTGTGGACATCCAGGCATTTCCATACATCCTCAGAAATCTAGGCTGAGGTTTCCAAACCTCAACTCTTATCTTCTGTGCACCTGCAGGCCCAACACCATGTGGAAGTCACCAAGGCTCAGGGCTTGCACATGCTGAAGCAATGGCTGGAGCTGCACCTTGGCCCCTTTTAGCCACAGCTAGAGCTGGAGCAGGTGGAATGCAGGGCACTAAGTCCAAAGACTGCACAGAGCAACAGGGTCCTGGGCCCAAGACACAAAACCATTTTTCCCTCCTAGGTCTCCAAGCCTGTGATGTGAGGGGCTGCTGTCAAGATTTCTGACATGCCCTGAAGACATTTTCTCCACTGTCTTGGCTATTAACATTCAACTCCTCATTACATATGCAAATTTCTGCAGCCAGCTTGAATGTCTCCCCAGAAAATGGGTTGAAAATTTTCCAAATCTTTATGTTCTGCTTTCCTTTTTAAAAATAAGTTTTAATTTCAAACCATCCATTTGTAAACGCATATGACTGAACACTTTTAAGAAAAAGCCAGGTCACATCATGAACACTTTGCTGCTTAGAATTTCTCCTGCCAGATATCCTAAATCATCTCTCTCAAGTTCAAAGTTCCACAGGTCTCTAGGGCAGAAGCAAAATGCCACCAGCCTCCTTGCAAAAGCAGAGCAAGAGTGAACTTTGCTCCACTTCCCAAAGAAGTTCTTCATCTCCATCTGAGACTACCTCAGACTGGACTTCATTGTCCATATTACCATCAGCATTTTGGTCAAAAGCATTCAACAAGTCTCTAAGAAGTTCCAAACTCTCCCATATCTTCCTGTCTTCTTCTGAGCCCTCTAAACTGTTCCCACCTCTGCCTGTTACCCGGTTCCAAAGTCATTTTCACATTTTCAGGTTATCTTTAAGGCAGTATCCCACTCTGCTGGTACCAATTTCCTGTATTAGTCTGTTATCACACTGCTATAAAGATACTACCTGAGACTGCATAATTTATTTAAAAAAAAAAAAAAGTGGCCAGGCACGGTGGCTCATACCTGTAATCCCAGCAGTTTAGGGGGCCAAGGTGCATGGAGTACGAGGTCAGGAGTTCCAGGCCAGACTGGTCAACATGATGGTTGACCTTCTCTACTAAAAATACAAAAAAAATTAGCTGGTAATGATGGTGCACACTTGTAATCCCAGCTACTTGGGAGGCTGAGGCAGGGTGAATACTTTGAACCTGGGAGGAGGAGGGTGCAGTGAGCCAAGATCACACCACTGCACTCCAGCCTGAGCAACAGAGCACTGTAAAGGTTTAATTGACTCACAGTTCTACAGGCTGAAGAGGCCTCAAGAAAGCTACAATTATGTGCAGAAGGCACAGGGAAGCAAGGCACATCTTACATGGCAGCAGGAAAAAGAGAGAGATGAAGTACCAACCACATTTTAAAACCATCAGTTATAATGAGAACTCACTCACTATCACAAGAACAGCATGGGGGGAACCACCCCCCATGATCCAATTACCTCTCACTAGGTCTCTCCCTCAACACTTGGGGATTACATTTGAGATGAGATTTGGGAGGGGACACAGAGTCAAACAATATCAGTACACATGCTAGTAATAATTTGTTTAGCCAAGAAACATCAACAGATATTTGAACTAGAGGCATGAGTGGGCTGGAGTCCACTGTTAAATCTTTAGGAATTTTGTGAAGCAATTGTTAAAATTATTAACATTTAAATGATATGAATGTGCAATTAAATAAATTCTATTTGAAACTGAGGTAACAAATACTCAAAGCTCATCATTTGGGCTCAAACACCCTACTTCAGGCTACTGCACCCCTGAGAAGATATTCACTTTTTGCTATGGCCCAGTCACTCTTCACAGATGCCCTCTTTACCCTGTTCCTCCTCTTTCCTTTCTTCCCCCTAGGTAGATGCCTATCTCATTTCCTCTGCAGCGGTAAAACTGTCATGTGCAGCTTTAGACTTATATTTTAAAAAGTCAACATTGCCAGAAACGAAAAGCTTTCTTTCCCAATAGTTCCAGCAAATGTTCCAGGGCTGACACTGATTGGCCCAATCCAGGTCATACAACAATGCCCCAACAAATCATTGTGTGGGATTTGGGGTGGGAAGAATTGGATGTAATATGCTGATTGCACAGGCCAGGGCCTGGTGCTGTGCCCCAGAATCTGGGAGCTACGTTAATGGCTGAGGATGAGATGGAAGTTGCTTCTCTGGAGGAAAATCACTGAGATGCTAGAACCAGAACAAAGAAGAATATAAGCAAAGCAAGCAAGACAACCCATCAGCTAGATCTACATAGTAAGGATACAAAGGAGAGTACATCCATCAAAAGGGACAAGCAACAACAGCCATTCAGGTAGCAGAACTGCCACATGCTAATGTCATGAGAAATCAGGAAAGAGAGTTTCAAGAGGAGGAGGTTAATCGTGTTTTATGAAACAAACATCAAGAGAATATACAGAAAGAAAAACCTTCGTATATTTCAATCCCTAGTGACCTTGCAGGGCCCCTAGAGCAGAGTCATGAGGATGCAGGTCATAATCCATGGACTCATGGACTTGAGTTGACAGAGAGGAGATGGAAGCAACAGGCAAAGACTTTTCATTTTCCGAGAAGTGTGGCATCGACAGGACAGAGTGAGACAACATGTGAAAAAGGCATGATTTTTTTAAAAGGGGAAATGTGATATGTCTACAGGCAGACCAGAAGAAAACTAGTAAATTGTGCCACATTTTGAGAACACTCTGAAAATTTATTCAGATAAAGGGATTAGATAGCTGCTAGACTACTATCTGAGCTATGTTCTAAATGATGTTACTTTTGCATTTCCTAAGTAATTACCCTATACTATAAGCTGAGAGCTTGGAGGGAGTGTCTCACTCATCAGTTTACCAAAAGAGGCTAACCCAATGCCTCTAAAATAAATTAGCAACAAAAAAAATAGGTATGCTCTGTTGAAATGGAGGGCTCAAATCAACAAATTGCATTTGCAAAGCCTTAGATTTCAAATCTTCACTATCAGGCAAAGAGGAGCTGACAAAAACAAAAACAAAAGCAATCTAACCAAAGCTGTGAAAATCCCACAAAGAGACATGTCCAAGCAATTTTGTCTTTATACTGAAACATCCTATGTACAAGGTAAGTCATTCAATTCCCAGGAGAGTATTTTCTCATTCATTTATTTATTAAATATCCTAGTGCCCACTATATGTTTTAATAACACGTCTATAATGTAGGTTTCCTTTAGTGTAGATTTAGGAGATTTTTTGATAGCTTTTTCAGTAATATCGAAAAAATTAATCACCAAGACAACAGTCTCCGTTGGAGTCTTGATACAGTTTTAAATGAGAACACACTGTGCCTGGGATAGGAACTGCCTGCTTCTTCTGCTGTCATTACCTTGAGGGTAAGACTGGTTTAGAAGAATGATTGCCCATTTGAACAGTGAGCATAGCTGCATCTCAAGAGAGCCCTTCAAAATCTCCATCTACAAAATTCTAATGAAAAATAAAAGTGAGAAAGAAGTGAAGAAAATTTTCTTAGTAAGAATATAACACCTCCACCAAAATGTGTGGGGTTTGAGTTTTCGTTTAGTCAGTATTGGCTAGAAAATGTAAATGTGTCTTAAATGCTGCAAAGGGCACAAAAGCAGATGCATAATGAGAAAGAGCTGCTGCTTTTCTGGTCTAGGATTCCACACGAACAAAGATGTTCACAGGTCACCTAACAGACATGTTATACACAAGTTTAGCTTTCCCTTTGAACTCAGGAAAGACACTCCAACCTGGTACCCCCACTCTCACTCTCTCCCCTGATTCATTGTTCCTTCTCTGTTACCCAGCCAGTGGCTGGAGGGGAAAATTCCAGAGCAGCAATGAGACTCCGGTGTACCAGGGGAAAGCCTAAATTAAATAAATGGACACCTCTGACCTGATCACACTTGGGGCAAATCTATCTCCCACCTTGTCCCCATCACCTCCACTCAAGACCCTTTTTCTGCCATCCGGTTCCTGTTCCCCTCTCCCAACTCTCCCCGTGCCTGTCCAGTCTCCTCTTCCCCAACTCCATACTTCTTCAAACCTTTACAAATAGTTCCTTTGGCCAGCCATACCTTTCCTATAGGAAACTAAAATCTCCTAGTTCTGATGCAATGTGTTTATCTGAAAATACAGTAAAATCCCAGAGGAAATATTGCCTCATCAGTATGTTTTGCAAACTGCAAAATAAGCCTAAGTTTCTTTCAGTCTAAAGTTTCACTTTTGATCTATTTTTTAGAGAAACCTAATCTTTGATAATCTACCTAATCTCTATCTTTGGTGGAACCTGATAAATTCTTAGAATCCTAATGGAAACACCACCACCAATGAAACATCGGGAGAAATACCCAACATCATATATATATGATGGGCACAATTTGACTTTCAGTTTAACTATATGTTGGGCTATATTATGTATTATTTTAAAGTCACTATTGCTAACTTACTTTGCTTACTTACAGCTGAAATACTGAAGGGCTTACCAGTATCTATAGGTATTATCATACTTTTTAAGTAAAAAGCCACTAAAAATTGTAATTTAAGCCCATCATTCAAAAGTTCCTTAGAAACTATAACTAAAGCTCTGAGGCACTTGGGGACTCAAGAAGTTCATTTCAGGTCAACTCTCATTTCTTTCACATATTATTTCTGTAAAGACAAAACACCATAATAATCAGATGATGTTTATATTCTACAATTCCGTAGAGCTAATTATTCTGGTTTTAAAGAAATAGAAGTTCCTTATCATCTATGATAACTATCAGAAAATAGTATCTTAATTATACTCATCAGAAGTTAGAGAATTGGTCCACCAATCCCGGTTTTGTGTTTCTCTTACATAATTTTCTTCCCTTCATCTCCAGGTTTTGATAGCTTCTATACTAAAAATCAAGCCTTCTATCAATTTTCCTAAGATAATTTTTTGGTGCTTTTGCAGAGGGAAAACATGAGCTATGGATAAGGCAACAAGGAAAATGAATACAACAGAACAAAGTGCTGTGAATAACGACATCATGCATACCAAAAAATAGCATACTAATAGGATGAGACATTTGGGTCTTGTTCTGATATGCCAAAGCTTATCAGAATTGAATTGATTCACAGCTAAATTGACTCAAGTTGCTCTTGAAATGAGACTCTCTTGGAACCTTAATGTCCAGATGATGCTAGCTGGAAAAAAAAAAAGTACCCTGAATGAAAACAAACATAATTGATAAA
The DNA here is from genome assembly GCF_001604975.1 of Cebus imitator. Lineage (NCBI taxonomy): Eukaryota > Metazoa > Chordata > Mammalia > Primates > Cebidae > Cebus > Cebus imitator. The sequence continues at coordinate 8,680,386 of NW_016107347.1, read as the reverse complement.
AGCTGGAATAGCTTCAAAACGCAAACGGAATAACACTGGTGTTATAGAGCATTCCTTAGCTTTGGCAGCTGAGGGATTCTTACACCTGGAGAAGCTATTCCAAGAACAGATGTCAATTAAATGATTGTTCTCACTTTTATCGAGAATGCCTATGCTGATCCCAGTTAATCCTCTTTCCTTTCTTATGATGAATGAGAAATAATGAAGAAAGTCAAATGGCAGGTATTAATCCACTTGTTCAAAAATTATTAAATTGTATTAGATAACTACCCATGAGTCTTCTTGTGTTTTCATCCAATATTTATTAAATTATCATATTTTGGAGAATCAAACACTTCAGCATTTCTTTAGGAGCTTTTACTTCCAAATTCAATACTCAATGAAAAGTTCTCAAAATATCACTGAGATAGTTTTTCTTTCTTCCAGATTACTCAAAAAACTAACATATTGTGGCCATGATTACTTTTCCCATTGCTAAGCAGAATCAATCAATCTCTCTCTCTCTCTCTCTCTCTCTCTCTCTGTCTTTCCAAATACATTTCTTCTCTCCACCAATTTCAGGATTATCTCTGCTTACTTTCCATCCACACTCTCTCATTCATCCCCACACTTGACATTTTAGTAGCTAGCCTTTTCAGAAACTTTTAATAGCAAATTAGAGCCCTCTATAATGAATAAATCTTATTTAATTGAAAATTTATCTGGTTTTTAAAATAAAAGAGTAATGGTAGTTTTTAAACAATCCATTTTTGTGCTTTCTGAAAACTGAGGTCAAAAATGTAACATTTAAAAAAAAAAAAAAAAAAAACAGTTCATTAGGAGTGGAAATTGTCAGAGCCTCAGGACTAAATGAACCAAGGCACTGGGGCTTGAAGTGGACTCTAGATCTTCAAAGCTACAAGTCTCAGCACATGTAGTTTAGCAAAGATGGCAACCCACTATCTAGTCAGTGACTTACTTCTCTTTGATTACAGCATTTGAGAATAAAGGAGAAGACTGCCTTCTCCCACATAAACTCCTTACAATTCCAGTTCTCCCCAACTTCCCTGGGCCATTGCATCAGTTTTCCTTATCAAGAGGAAATCCAGCCTTAGGCTATATCCAGCTTGAAGGAAAGCTTCCTTTTGGTTCTTCTCTTGTAAAGATAAAATTGCCCTGAAACACTTGAGCTAGTTTCCAAATTTCCCTGCTTGTATCTGTCTCCACTATCTAAAAATGGCAAGGCTTGTCACCCAGCCCAACCTGCCACTTTCTCTTTCAGCCATTTGTGCCATAGTTGACTTCAAATCAGAAGATAATTTCCTGCCCTTTTTACAATGAGGTGAAATAAAGACACAGAAAAGATAAAGCATTTTCACAAAGATCACTGAACTAATTAGTGGGCAATCCACTTCTAATTCTAATCCTGTGTAATTTTCTTAAATCGTGACTCTTTGTATATTATTCAGAGTCCCAGAAGAAATTTCTTCCAGAGAGCATACACGTTAACACTTTAATAGATGATTTACAGCAGTGTGAGTAAGTTAAGGAAATCTTATCTAGGAATAGTGAAGCATCCAGAAACTAGAAACAGGAACTTGCTAGTGGTAAGGCATTACCACTCCCAGTGCTGAAGAAACGCAATGAGAAAATATCCTTGTGGGAGCTCAGTGAGAGCTGGAGCTGAGGAGAGGAAGATGCCCAGCAGGAGGTACAGTGCGGTAGTACACAGCTAGCCAGAGACTGGACATCAAAGAATGGCTGTCTCCTCCTCCCTCTGATCTCCTGCTGGTGCTTCTCACTGCCTGAACCCAACCCAAAGCCAGCCAGTGAAAGACCCCAAGTGATTTATTCCTAGGAAGTCAGCTTCCAGAGTCCAAGAATGGAGAACAGATCTAAAGGGAGTAGGGCTGAAAGGTAGGGAAAAAGAGAATAACCAACATGCTTTATTTAGGCATATTTGTGAATTAATGGTTGTATTTTTGAAGGTATATTTCAAGAGAATAAAAGTCTGAGTCATTCCAATTTAAAAGAGTCAGCTTAATACTGTACTTGAAATTTTATCCTTGTGTAATCTTACTCATAAAAAGAGGACATGACCTCCAATATTCCTAAAACTATATGATATTTTTATCTGGCCAACCAATCATCTAGTATCAGGAAATGCATGTTACTAAGCCAGGTACTTTCTGACATGTAGTATGAGTTGCCCAAGGAGAATCTACATAGACCAAGTGAGAATTTTCAACGGTCCTTCTCTTGAGAAGCCCCATGGGAAAAGCTGAAAAGAGGCCTGAACATGGAATCAACACAGGTATTTCAATTGCAAACTCACTTTTCCTCAATGGTCATAGTCACTGAGTCCTATGGTGTCTCAGCTTCTCCACTCCACACACTCAAAGGACCCTTGTGACCCACCAAAGAGGAATATCCTTTGTTCTCAGATCTCCTTGTATATCCTATCGGTCTATAGCACTATTTATCGACACTTTCTGTCCTATGTTTCTAACAGTGCTTTCTCATTCTATCTCCTGCATATTTCCACTAACCACTTACTGTTTGTAATTTGTATTACTAATGGAATAAGTATATTGAACTTGCATCATCAAATATCCACTCACTGCCATCCCTCAAATTCTAATATGATCTTCACCCCTTTCCAGGAAAAAATTGCTCCTTCCAATAACTGAGAATCACTAACCTAGAGTTTTTGAACCACATAAGTGGAAACCATTCAGACTGAAAATATCTAGACTATATTTGATAGCCCCATATTCTCCAGCAAGCATTGCCAACATCTCAAACAGAGGACTTTGCCCTGGCTTTTCATTATTTGGTCTAGACTGGACCTGTCACACATGTAAAATTGATACAGCTGTTGGCCCCAAGAGTCCCCATTAAAAGTAGAATCCAGACTTTCCTTGCCAGCCTGCCCATATGATGTGAAACCTTTATCTATAGAATTCACATCTACAAAAATGTGGCAACTCATGGAGAGCACTAGGCTGAGTCATGATCTTAGCTGGGAAGGCTCCTGCTTCCTCTAACTCCTTTTCTTCACCCTTTGCAATCTCATTCACCTTCTACTTTCTACAATATCTGATGCCTTATAGATTCTTCCCCAATTTTTTAAATTAAACTGTTTTTCAAAATTCATTTGCCCTGGAGTATAGATCAGTAATAACAATTTAACATGTAATCCAACCCACCCACCTACAATAGGATTTGAATGTAAGCATTAATAAGGTTATGGGGGCAGTAGTGAATAAGTATCACTAGATCTGATGTTTTTTTAAATTGGAGTTCCACTGCACACTCTCTCTTACCCTGTAAGATGTGGCTTTGCTCCTCCTTCACCTTCCACCATGATGTGGGGCATCCCCAGTCATATGGAACTCTGCGTCCATTAAACCTCCTTCTCTTTATTAATTACCCAGTCTCAGGTATATTTTTATTAGCAACACGAGAACAAACTAACACAATTACAGTATATTTCCAAAGCAATTGCACCATTTTACATTCTCATCATCATTGTATGATGACTCTAATTTCTCCAGATTCCTGCCAACAATTTATTATCTCTCTGATTATAGCCATCTACTGGGTGTGAAATGGTATTCCATTGTGGCTTTGACTTGCATATCCCTGATGGGTAATGATGTTGAGCATCATTACATGTGGTTATCGGTCATTTTTATATTTTTGGAAAAATATTTAAGATGTGATGCTCATTTTAAATGGGTTATGTCTTTTTATTATTGAACTGTACATCTTTACATATTTTAGATATAAGTCTCTTAAATATATGATTTGCAAATATTTTCTCTAATATTGTAGGTTATCTCTTCACCTTGATAGTGTCCTTTGAAGCACAACAATTTTTAATTTTGATAAAATTTCAAGTTGTCTAGTTTTTATTTTGTTGCTTATACTCAAATCTAAGAAGGCTTAACCTAAAGCAAAGTCACAGAGATCTATACCTATATTTACTTATAAGAGGGTTATAAACTTATCTGTTACATTTAGCTATAGGATTAATTTGAGTTACTTTGTGTGTATAATATAAGGAAGGAATCCAATTTCATTCTTTTACATGTAGATGTCCACGAATCCCAGCACCATTCATTGAAGCCTATTTCTTTCTCCAATGAATTGTCTGTGCATCCTTTTTCCAAATTAATTCAACATAAACATACAGGTTTACCTGTGGACTCTCAACTTTATTTCATTGTTCTATATGGCTACCCTTTGCCAACACCATACTTTTTTGATTGCTGACGCTCTGTAGTAAGTTTTGAAGTTGGAATATATGGGTCCTTCAGCTTTGTTAGTTTTTAGGGTTATTTTGGCCATTCTAGGTTCCTTGAACTTCCATATAAATTTCAGGAGAAACCTGTCAATATTTGTAAAGAAATCATTTGGGATTTTAATAAATCTTGTGTTTAATTTGTAAATCACTCTGAAGATTACTGCTACCTTAACAAATGTTAAGTCTTCAGGTCCGTGAATATGGGATCTCTAATTAGAGTGTCTTTAAATTCTGTCAACTTTTTTTTAACTTCCAGAATGCAAGTTTTGTACTTATTTTGTTAAATTTATTCATAACTGTTGAGTTCTTTTGGATGCTGTTACAAATGAAATTGGTTTCTCAATTTAACTTTCTGATTGCTCATTGCTAATGTACAGAAACTCTATTAATTTTTGTATATTAACCCCAAATCCTGCAACTTTGTTCATTTATTCTCATGGTATTTTTAGTGGATTCTAAAAATAGGATTTTCTACATACAATATTATGCCATCTCTAGATAGATAAAGTTTTGTTTCTTTTTCTCAATCTGGAAGACCTCTACATTTTATCTTACCTAATTGCCCTGCCTACAACCTCCAGTATTTTAAATAAAAGTGGCAAGAGCAAACATCTTTATACCTGATCTTACAAAGAAAGCATCTGCTCTTTCACCATTAAGTTTGATTTTAACTATGGGATTTTTATAGATTCCTTTGATAGAGTTGAGGAAGTTTCTTTCTGTTCCAGCTTTGTTGTCTGTTTTTATCCTGAAGTGAGGTAACATTTTGTTAAATGCTTTTTCTGAGTATATGAAGATGATTGTATTTTTTGTTCTTCATTCTATCGACACAGTGTATTTCATTAGTTTTCAAATGTTAGACATTTCTTGAATTTCTGAGATAAATCTCACTTGGTCACAGTATATAAATTCTTTTATATGCGACTTAATTTTGTTTGCTAGCATTTTGTGAGGATATTCACATCTATGTTCATAAAAGATACTGGTCTGTGGTTTTGTTTGTGCTATGATTTAAATGTATCCCCTCCAAAATTCACATTGAAACCCAGTTCCCATTGTAGTGGTATTAAGAGGTAAGGCCTTTGGGGAAGTAATTAAGTCATGAGGGCTTCACTCTTATAAATTGTTAAGTGCCTTATAAAAGGACTAGAGGGAACTAGCTTAGGCCCCTTTTGTGCTTCCATCTTCTATCATGTGAGGACACAGCATCTGTTCCTTCTAAAAGGTACAGCAACAAGGCATCATCTTGGAAGCAGGGAACAGGGCCCTCACTAGTCATGATATCTGCCAGTTCCTTGATCTTGGACTTCCCACCTCCAGAATTGTGAGAAGTTTCTGTTAATAGATTACCCAATGGCAGATATTTTCTTAAAGCAGATCAAATGAAAGAGACAGTTCATTTGATTTTTTTTTCTTATGATATCTTTGGTTTGGTATTGGAGTATACTAGACTCATAAAAATTGAGAATGTTCTTTCCTGTGTTTTGAACAATTTCTAAATAATAATGCTTCTTTTTTTTTTTTTTTTTTTTTT
>NW_016107347.1:8645757-8673881 GCF_001604975.1 Cebus imitator | reverse complement strand
GAGTCTTGCTCTATTGCCAGGCTAGAGTGCAGTGCCACAATCTCAGCTCACTGCAACTTCTGCCTCTGGGTTCAAGCGATTCTCCTGCCTCAGCCTCCTGAGTAGCTGGGACTACAGGCATGCACCACCATACCCAGCTAATTTTTGTATTTTTAACAGAGACAGGGTTTCACCATGTTGGCCAGGATGGTCTCAATCTATTGATCTCATGATATGCCCACCTCGGCCTCCCAAAGTGCTGGGATTACAGATATGAGCCACCACGCCCAGCCATCTCCCTTTATTTCTTCATTCATGGTTCCACTTAGTTTTTTAAATATATTTACAATAGCTGTTTTGAAATTTTTGTTATGTCTGATCCTTATAGGTATCTGGGCCCTCTCACAGTTTCTCTTGCCTGCCTTTTCTTACATATGGGTCAAACTTTCCTAGTTCTTTGCATGTCTTATAATATTTTGTTGAAAAGTATATTTTAAGTAATATATTGTGGTAACTCTGAATACTGATTTCCTCTTCTCTGTAAAACCTCTTGTTATTGGTTTAATGACTTAGCTAGAATATTCTAGTGAAATCTATTTATCTTGCAGGGTGAAGCCTCTGATGTTACTCCTCAAGGGGTGTACATAGACAACCTAAAATAACAGTTTTTTAACAGAGATCTTTGGCTTTCTTTCCTTGATGTCTCAATTAACTTGTCTTCTTCTGTTGATATTACACCCAGCCATTAAGCTCCAGTAATTGCCAGATGATTATTCTTTTGTATTCCACAATGTCTTGGGGGCATAATTTGCCCCACAGTCTAATTCATGTCTGGCCCTATTGCAGAGGTAGTTTTTGAGCAAAGTCTTTGAGGTTTATTCTGACTCTAGGCGGGCTTTCTTCAGCTGTTCTCTCTGGTAATCTATCTGACTTACCTTGTTGCTCTAATAGAGCTAGTTGTCTCTCATAAATTGCATATCACTAAAATTTCCATTGCTTTCAAGAACATCCTTAGGCTTGAACATCCCTACACTTTGTTCTAAATAAACTCAATTACTTTAGGGACAACTTGGGAGCTCTATCTTCCAGTGGACCATCTCTACCCTCCTACCTACACCCCAGGCAAAACCTCTGAACCCACTTCTTATACAGTAAAACCTCTGCTTTAGGGCCTGGTTGAGGTGATAGGTTCTGGTCTTCGCAGCTTTCCTCTCCTAGAACGCAAACCTCAACCTTGCAGGAAAACTCAGGTGAGAGTATTCAGGGACCCTGGTCTTGATAGCTTGCTATGTCAGGATTATGGTCTCCATCTGGTGAGTGTGTCCTTGACAGAGAAAAAGATTCTTTTATCTCTTAGCTTTATTTGCCTAGAATTTAGCCTTTGCAATTCGAGGCTGGAGAAGATAAGAAATTTTGGCTGCCTAATCCTCTTAGGGAAATATCTTAGTCCTTGTCTGAGAGCTGGGAGCGGAAAGCACCCAGCTGGTCACACGCACCTGAAATACCATCAGACTGAGCTGAACTCAGGTAGCAGGGAGGAGAGGAAATGAAGGAGCAACTCATGGCTCAACAACAGACTCTTACTATTCTTACAATACACTAAATTTTCTTGAATAAATGTTGCTTCATTTGCTGTATGCCCTTACAACAATTTTTAAAGACTTCCAAATCACTGCTTATGGTTATTTTACTGGGGAGAATATCCAAGGAATTCCTCATACAACTACTAAAGAAGTGGATTTTTTTTTTAATCTGCTTCATTTTTATCTTTGCTGGAAAACCCTCTCCCTCTATGCTACAGAAGCTATGAGAGAAACATAATGCTAACTCTGGAATTTCAGTCTGATAGGAGCAGATTTGGCGGTAGATCTCAGAAGTACTTTCTTAGAGCCCCAGAAATAAGCCAACCTCAGCCTAGAATAATGTCTAAAGAGACATCTTCCACCTTTTCAAAATATAGATCTGGCCCATGGTTCCAGCTCAGAGCACCTTCAGTTGCCAGGAAAGTGAAGGCTGTGGTTTTCAAGAAAAGATTTTATGATTTTTTTTTTTTTTTTTTTTTTTTTTTTTTTTTTTTTTTTTTTTTTTTTTTTTTTTTTTTTTTTTTTTNTTTCAAATGGAGTCACTTTTCTGAGATTTCATTAATGCAACAAAGGGAAAGAAATAAAGGGGGGAAAAGTAATTGAAAGAAAGTAGGGAGACTAAATAATAAGCAAACAAAACCCAGGACACCTGCTTGGCTGGAGTTTGATAAATGTGGCTGATTGGGGAATTGCTTCAAGGTTTGGCAGCTCTATGGTAGAAGTCAGAAACCATATAATCTAGGGAGAAACAGGTTTGCTTCTTGGCTCTCTCAGGGACTGCACCTGCTGTTACTGACTCCTATGGTGGCCTATCTGCTCCCCACTCTGATTTCTTACACCAATACAATTTCATTTATCATGCCCAGTAAGACTTTTTCTTTTAACAAGTAGTATCAGGCTCCTGGTACATCTTCAGTCCCTGTATATGCCCGTCTGCTTTATCTTGAGGTTTTAAATTTCACTGATGAATAAATTTTTGTTCTTTACAGCATATACATTATCAAAACTCAAACTGCCTAACAATAGTCTAGATTGAAGTAATGTGCCTAAGTTCCTGTTTTTCTCACTATTAATCTGAATTTAGCTTCCATGTTCTTTAGAATAATTTTAATAAACTGGGGAGTACATCATAATGTTTCAAAGTTTGAGGTCTGCATTAGAAATATTTGAATTCTAATCCCAAATTTGTGATTTATTAGCTCTGTGACCTTAAGCAAATAAATATCTATAAACGTCTGTCCCTTTATCCATTATATGATTATATAAGACAGTAGATTTGCAATAATTGCTAAAAATGTTTTTGACCATTTATTATGTGCCCCTAAGTAATCTAAGTGCTTTTGATATATTGTCATTTAATGCATATTTTGTGTTTTGCACCATGACACATAATACAGCATTTAATAAATGTTTGCTATTGTTAATTAAATGATGATCACTTTCTATCACAAGAAAGACTAGCTTGACCTTTATAGAATATAATCTTCCTACATACTTGTTTTCAGTTTGTTGCAAGAATAATGAGACCATATTTACAAAACAGATTCAAATTAGTACCATCTTTAACAGTGATAAAATGGAAATCTTTTTCTTCTTTTTGTCTTAGCTCAGATATAACCTTCTCCAAGAAGATTCTCTTCTACCCAATCTTTCACTATCCTTCACTCACCCTGCCAACTTGGTTCAGTTACTCTCATATCATCTATAATGGTTCTTTTCATATTGTTACACCCAATTTTAATAATCTCTTTAATAATATTTCACAGCAGAATTCATATATGAATGGCCATTTTCAGTGCACTGGTGACCAAAAATGTAATGAGAAGTCGGACCATATTTTTAAGGAAGTTCCTCCATACCCACCCACAAGTTCCAGGAAGAGACTTTGGATTTCACATGGAAAGTACTCGGTGGGCTGCCTGCCCAAAAGAATTAAAACCCCAAAGTCCATTTTAAGTTCATATGTCCCAGGACGGCTAAGGAGAGTGTTTTCAGTGACTAGAGACTTAGCCAAGAGGCATTCTCTTTGTTCATAAGTAGGTTATTAAGCTCTAAATTTGCTGAAGTGACTTTCTAGGTACATATTTTATTTATCTGTAAAACAAAATATTTGCACATGGAAATCTAAGGAATGATACGGTCAATAGCCATTTAATAGGCAGCCCAATTTGAGACAGCATTCAAAATACCCAAGATGAAGCTATAGTAAACAACTGAATTGCATCCAGTTTGGATAGTAAATATAATCAACACCTTGATGCCATTATCTGAATCAATAGTCTTATAAGGCATTTCCTCTAGTAACAATACTAACCATTTCTTGAGCATATGCCTTTGCTAACATGATGGCACCTAATTCTTACCTACGGATCAGCTTCACTAGAAGTCCTCTAGACTTGAGATATATCTCTACTTAGAAATATGCCATGACAAAAATAATTCTGCTAAACAGCTGAATAACTTGAGGACTGAGGAGGAATTTCTAATGAGCCATAATTTAGACATAGTATATAGAATGTTTCTGAGAAAAGAAACATTTCTCAGAGAAATTTGAGATGTACGTTTGTTTCTGGTCCATTCTCTCTAAGTTTGCTGATATCCTACTCATTATAATCAATAAAAAAAAATCCGCATTGAAATAGTCTGTATGTCAAATACAGAAAAAAAAAATTCTATTTAGGAATTTCTATTAAATTTAAAATTACATAAATTACTATGACTACACATATATATATGTTTATAAATGTATTATCTCAAATACAATAGTGCAAGGGAGTGATTTCTCACACCGACACAACTTCATTTTGTGTGAGTGGGTATAATAAATGGGTATTATACCCATTTTACAAATTGGGGAAGTAAGGAGAAGTTGAGTTATTCTCCCAAAGCAGCTAAAATGTGGCAGAGTCCGGACTCATATCCAGGTCTTCCCGGCTCCAGAGCATTGTTATCGCACTGCCAGTCCTCAGGTGGGCTGCTCTCTCAGCATTTTATTCTTATAACCCTTGGCTTTACAACCTAAGAACACAATGTTATTTAAAAAATACATAATTTCATGGATTTAAAAATTGTGGAACTATCCTCATTAATGACTTCTGACAGAGGTCAAGAAAATAAAACTATCCCCAGAGTTTTCCTGTTTCTATATCCCTTGCATTTTCTTCCTCCACTTTCTTCCATGTGGTTAAATCAAGAAAAACAACATTAGATGCCTCTGGTGTCAGATCCTACACAAAAGTCTTCACCATGATCCCCAAGAAGCACTGAGAAACCCAGTTGCTATATTGAGACCAATTTAAGGAACTATTGGATAGTGACAGACGGGGAGAGAAGATAGCACTTATTTAGTGACCAGTATACCAGACATATTAGCTTCCCTAACTCTGTTGATAAGAGTGAAAAAGACTATAAGCTACTAAGTATTAAAGGAGAAACAGGGGCTAAAATTTATAATGGAGTGAACACTGAAAAGTAAGAAAACTCCCTCTCAATGAGTAAACTAGAACAACCCTTATGAACTAGAGTAACCACTACCAGAGAGTCTCTAATACCTTTTCACAAGATTTGTATCTAAATTAATTAATATGGTAAAAAAATATATTAATTGTCATTAATCTCTCCATAACTCTAAAAGTAAGCATGAGGCCCAAGGTTTTAGGACTTGAGAATTGACATGGTAAGAAACTTTTGAAGATCACAGTCAGAAAGCATCTGCACCAAGGTTCCAACTCAGGTGTGAGAGCCAAGTGTGCACTCTTAACTATATTATTATTTATATTAGTAACAGGATTATGCCTACATTACCACAGATAAAGAGTGAAGATAGTGCAGCATAGTAAGAAAGTACAAGTTGAAATCCTCCTCTTTTCTAACTGCATGACCTTGGTAACAGTTTAATTTTCTTTATGTGTTTTTCAATCTCATCTGTATAATGAGGACAATAATACTTACAAGAATATCCGTGTGAAGGTGTTGCAGGACTCGCTCCATAGTTCAGCTAAAGACGGGGTCCTTGTAACACAACCATGAAAAATTAGGGAGAAAAATGGGATTTATTGGGCAAAAAGGGAAAGAAGGGGAAACGGACTCTCGGCAAAGCAAGAGAGTCTTGCTAGTACATGCTTCCCACCTTGCAGATTGAATTCCAGGCGCCACGCAGGAAGAGGAGGGGCCAGGCTCCTCCCCACTGCAAAAGGCACGAACTTACGTGGCTCCACCCCAGTGCCCACTCCTCCCAGTACACAGGGCAGCTGGAGCGTCTCTCAGAACCTCTTCCCACCTGGTTGTCATAAAGGCACTTAGCACCATCCCAGGCACAAAATAGGTTAGAAGTCTATTTTATTTCCTGTCTTGAAAGTATACATGGAAAATAGTTTGTAACTCCATTTGAAGTTCTCTTAATATTTATATATTCTTGCAACAGTTACATTTTGCATTCTGTTCTAAATATAAGAAACTAAGAAATGAGGTTGAAAATAAACAAAATACATTTTATGTTATTAAAAAATCTAAATCTAGAAAGTATATGTAGAAGAAAAGCGTGTAAATTATCTTTGTTTGTTGGACTCCATTTAATAAATTGACCTTAATCAACACGCTCCAGTGGCATTTGCTTTGAGTAATCTAAGCAATAGAAATTTAAAATGACAACCCTAGAAAACGTTGTGATTAAAGGTACTATCCGTTTGACATGTTGTTTTATGATATTTGAAGTAACTCTAGTTATAATCAAAAGCTTCAATGAGTGACAACAGTCCGCAACAGTGCCTCTCCCAACAAAACACCAGTTTTATAACTATCGTGTTGTCTAACCATCCTGCCAGGTGTTCACTCTTCAAGAAATGGCTTGGAGAAAAAACAAAAACAAAACTATTTTTGATGAAACAAGATGAAACATCCTTTCTTCTTTGTGGCATTTCCTGAACACCTGAGGCTTTTAATTAATAGTTCGATGAGACTTTGGAGCAACCTTTATGCTTTATTTTCCAGTTTTGTACCTGGAAGAACAGCAGGTAAAATTTTTCCTATAGTCTATCCAATTACCCCCACTCAGGTTACCTTGAATTTACAAATATAGAAGAATATCATTAAAATAAGCCCAATTATACAACAGCCCAAAGTAAGGGCTAATTAAGCCTTCTGCCATTAATGGCTCCCATACAGGGTAAAACACTCCCAGAGGCATCCTCCTCTGCACTGCAACAAAGCAGACATTAAGTCCAGTGACACTTGAATTACCCAACTTTTACACAGCATTCCAATGAGTTTTAAATAGACCCTTGTATATCAGGAAAAAAGAGTTTGTTTCACCTGAAATCATTCTACAGATATTTATTGCACACTACCTATGTAACAGCATTGTGGGGGCTGCTGGACACACAAAGCCTGCCCACACTGAAACCTGCCAGCCAGCAAGAAGGGCAAACATTGAATAAAGAAATACTAATATGATAAAAGGTATCAAAGGGAAAGTACACGGTATTAATATACATTGCAGGAATGTTGAACTTTGGAAGCAACAGAAACGGTGTCCCAAAGAAAGTAGTCTTACAGGAGCAATTTAAAGAATGTAATAGTAGGGCTTGACCAAATGAAGAGATAGAATGTTCCAGGTAAAGGAAATAGTGAAGGCTCGGGATTAAGACAGGATCAGGCAGGAAGTTCAATATGGTTGAAGAAAGCCAACTGAAGAGATAAGTGAGGTATGATGATGTTAAAAAATAGAAGAGCCCAAATCCCCGCTTGTATTTGAGTCTCAATAAAGTTTCTGGACTAGACACGACTTAAAGAGTTGAAGGAATGCGATGATATGACCAGAACTGCATTCTTCATCATCATTTTGGCTGCTGTGCTGCGAGAAAAATGGATTGGCTGGAGGTAAAAGTGGATGGAAGGGATCAAATACAGACTCCTCCATAATCCAGACAAGGCAATGGAGCCTAGAGGGAGAGAATGGCGGCAGGGAGGATACAGGGGGGTAAACTGTCTAGATAGGATTAAAAGGAGTTCATGGCTGGAGGATGGGGGAGGTGAGGGATAAAGAGAAGTCATATTAATTCTTAGGTCTCTGGGTTAAACAATTGAGAGGATAGTTATACCACTCACAAAGACAAAAAAAAAAAAAAAACCTTGCAGAAAGACTAGTGTGGGGAGAGTGCAGGATTTTACCTTATTCACATCAAATCTGAAATACCTATAAAACACCCAACCAGAGATGTCCCAAGGCAGCTGGATATACATGCCTCAAAGAGAAGACTGAGATAGAAATATAGTAGTCAGCTTACAGATGATACCCGAAGCTACAGGGAGAAGTAGAAAAAGTTTCCCAGGAGGTAAGGTTGAGAACCATCACTTTAAGGATATGGTTGGTAATCTATCCATGTAACTGTGAAAGCATCCAGTTTACCCAATGACCACACAGAACTGAGCCTCATGCTTTCAGCCAGGCCTCTACTCAAATAAGCATTTCCTGATCAGCCTACCTGAAGCAGCACACATGCCGTGGACACCCAATATTCTCCATCCTCCTGCCTATTTTAATTTCCTTCATAGCACTTATTACTCTCTGATTCTATGCTTGGCCTATGTATTTATTGTCTTTTTCCTACTATAAAAATGAGATCCCCATAAGAAAAGAGATTTTGTCTTGGTTTTTCTATAGAACCCTAGCACCATCTGAAATGGACCTATCACTTCATAAATGCTTAATTCAGTATTTGTGTAAAGAAGTAATAAAAAGGGATCCAGAATTCAAAGAATCGGGATGCTGTTTTGATGAAGCAGAAGGAAAGGATATGTGTAGATGAAGGTGGTTTTGTAGCCTGCCGTAGAAAGGTAATGTTCCAATTTAGCTTTGTATCCCTATATGAAATAATCACTTCTATGAGAAGTAACTTGAACTCTCCTGATCAGAATGGGGTATAGAGTTCAAGTTTAAATTTTTTTGGCAATAGTCAAGAACAAGGTGTGTCAAATTATTAAGCAGTGTTGACAGGCAACTTGAGGTTGGCCACATGGATTTTTTTTTTTCCTGGACGTAACAATCTGTCCCAGCAGGTGATTTTCTTCAACTGTGCTCAGTATCAGGGTACAGTCATGGAGATTACAAGCAGCTGGGATAATCTAGAGTTAGGATTTTAAATACACACCTGTGACAGGGTAACGGAGCAGGGAAATTTGGCTTATTTGGGTACCAAGATGCTAAACAGTGTTTTTCCTTTTGACTCAGAATTGGGCAAATGGCTATAAAGATGAAAACAACCGTTATGTACCACTCACATTCTAAAGAAAGCCATAAAGCATATTTCCACAGGATTTCTAAGAATTAGCAGAACTGGCTCTGCCATCTAAACTGTCACTCCACCACACCCAAGCAGTCTATATTTGCAAAAGATTGAGAATCAAGAGGACTCCACTGAAGCAGGTAATTATTGTTATATGATCTAGTTGTGGCTTTTACCCTCCATTGTAGAAAGAGTGCTTCAAACTCTCACCCAAGTGAGTCGTGTGAAGGAGGTTCTAAGGGAATCACTTGTAGAGGCTGAGGAATGCCTATAAGGGCATGTTATTCTGTAAGTGGATATCTATTACACAGCAGACTTGAAGACCTAGCCTACAGGCTTGAAGGGGAAAACATGAATGGTACATGGCATGCAAAAAGAAGCAGCATTTGTGGTGGAAGACTTTTTTTATTTGGCTTAACAAGGATTTTTAGTCTGCTGTGGTCAAATGGACACTTGGAAGGTAACCAGATATGAGCCATCCTGCTGGAATACTTCCAAAGAGAATTTTAGGCAGGGAACTGGACCTTAGCAGTAAGTAGCTGTGAGGTGTTTCATGGAAGCAAAAGCTGAGTGTACCCTAAGAGGGTCATTCTGAAAATAAATGGGTCCTACAAGCCCCCTGAGAAACCCCATGAGAGCAGCAGCATTTGGGCACCTGCCACATCCAAAAGAGGATTCTCATGGCACAGGTTACATGGAAGAAACCTTAACTCCTCTTCATTCAGTATGCTTCTCCTAGTAAACCCTGGAGAAGCCGAAGTGAAAGAGCTAACATACCCATCTCTGCAGTCCAAGTCCTACATCTAAGATCTGGCTTTAAGGTAGAAAGAAAAATAAATACTAAGCCAGGTTTGAGATTAAAGGTTTCAACTGGAGTAAGTTGGACTAGATTGAAGTTTCCATGCTTAAAATTATCCAAAAGAAATGGATCTGTCTGAAGTATGATAAAGGATAGAAAAATAATATTCATAGAACCTCACTGAAGGCAGTGACTAAATAAAAACAAAAAAGCTGAGTTGTTCTTGTTTTGTTTTGTTTTGGTTTGTTTTGTTTTTTGAAACAGAGTTTTGCTCTTGTTGCCCAGGCTGGAGTGCAATGGCACAATCTCAGCTCACCACAACCTCCACCTCCCATGTTCAAGTGATTCTCCTATCTCAACCTCTCGAGTAGCTGGGATTACGGGCATGTGCCATGACACCCAGCTAATTTTTTGTATTTTTAGTAGAGATGGGGTTTCTCCATGTTGATCAGGCTGGTCTCGAACTTGCAACCTCACATGATCTACCCGCCTCAGCCTCCCAAAGTGCTGGGACAGGGATGTGCAACGGCGCCCAGCCACAGAGCTGGTTTTGTACCCCCTTAGAGTTAAGCCTGTTCGATAAACAGTGTTTTACGTGGACATGGAATCCAAGCTGGATAAGAAAGGCAGTGAAGACAAAGAGGGACTAATGGATGGAAGAACGTAGAAGATTCACTGCGTTGCGTGTCATGGTGGAGCTGAGGAACAGCTGCAGTGGGAATACTTGAGCAGATGAGCTAGAAGCCCCAGGAGAGCTCAGTGTCTAAATTAGTGATTTCAAAGTTGCAGCAGTTTGTAATGAATTCAAATCCAAGTTAAGATCTTGGAGATATCAGTAGCTGAGTCTGAGTTAAAAATAATAATTTCTTGAAAATAAGAAGTTCAAATAATTGAGGACGTTGGGTTTGTCATCCAGTATGGATGCTGAAGTGTTCCCAGAAGATGGCAGATATGAGGAGAGAGAAAAGCACTGAGAGCCACATACTATAGCTGCTACTGGAGGCTTTATTCTGGATGGCCATGTGCCCCATGAAAATCAGCTACTATGTTACAAAGTCAATAGGCTATAATGATGTGAAGTTAGCTGTGAGCTTCCAATGATAAATGCTTTTTGCAACAAAAGGAAGCCTTATTGGTTTCTATTCTAAACAGCACTGAGAAATGAGGAGGACATGTCCCCACCTACCCACTGTGGGAGGCATAAAAAGTCTCTGCAGTAGTTTCAGAGTAAATTCAGGAGGTGCTGGGATTGTTCACTATAGAGGCTGAGGATTCAGAGATGTTTGTTAATAATAGAATAGGAATTCTAGGTAGTCCAGGGGAAAAGTTGGTGGGAGAGGAGGAATAGGAAACTGGCAAAGTCAAGATTTGCAGAGAAATCTATATGCCACCTGAAGAATGTTGACTAGGAGACATGACATGGTCAGCCTTGCATTTTAGATAAGTCACACTGACAACTGTGTAGAAGACATTTTTTAAGGGAATTCAAAGCTATGGGAAGGGAACCGTTCAAGAAACTATGAATTACAGTCATGACAAGAAATCCCAAGGGTCTGAAATTGAGTAGTAACCCGATGATTAAGATACATGTAGGAGCTGAATCTGTTAGACTTGATTGGATGTGAGAAGTGAAAGAAGGAAGTTTCCAAGGGCTCTCAAATTTCTCGCCTGAGTAACTTGGTGGTTGGTGGGGACAATGAAGGAAAATATATTTAAATATATAATTTATAAATTATATATTTATAATTTATAACTATATATATATATATATATTTGTTCAGATCTGGACATCGTATGAAAGACAAAAACCTTGAGTTTGCCTCCACCTGTCATTTCTCTTCTTACATAGTAACGAAGTAGCTGATTTTCACAGAGCACATGGCCATCTAGAATAAAGATAACATTTCCCGTTTCCCTTATAGCTAAACGTAGCCAAATGATTAAGTTATGGCGAATGGTATGTAAAATAAATTGTGTTTGTAACTTCCAGGAGGTGCCTTTAAAAGATGAGGTGTTTTCTTCACCTCCTTCTCTTTCCTGCTGGGGAATATGGGCATAATAGCTACAATTCTATTAACCGCCTTGGACCATAAGCCTAACTTGGCCATAGAAATTACAAAAAGCAGAGTAGCAAGATAGAAACAGCCTGGTTCCTTAACTTCTTAAACATGAGAAATAAAGAAATTTCTACTTCTTTAAGCCACTGTAATTTTGTCGCTGTTACTCACAGCTGAACTTAATCCTAATAAATACCAGATGTGTTGTTTGAGGTGTCTGTGGAACTCAAGGAGGGGTATGCAGTACAGCTCGACACACTGATATAGAACTAGGCAAGAGATCAGGGTTAGAGACAGGAAACATAGGGTCATTCTCTAAAAGCTAGTCCATGTGGGTTTTTTTTCCAATTGCCTTCAGCAGTCTGATCTAACAGTGACAAAGCTAATAAACGTTTACTTAAATAGATATTCAGATCTAAACCCATTTTCTGACCACAGGTGTAAAATAACTTAAGGATTGATATTACTTTGTATTTAAAAGATTGCCTTTGAAAATAAGAGTCACTACAGCAATTTTTTATATAACTGGCTAGTGTTTATGAGGCAGACCACATGAGGACAGTATAATCACAAATCCCTTTTTATTGTGGGGAAATTATGATTAAAACCAAATGAGGAAGAATTGTATGTGCCAAATGCTGTGCAATAGATACAATGAATAACAAATATTTAGGAACAATTATATTGACCTTATTTGCACAAAAAAATAAAATCTAAGTTTGAGCAACTGCCCAGGTAGCTGAATTCTATATAGACTCAAAAATGAATGCTCATATATTTAAGAAAATATACTTGCTAAATCATTGTACAAATAGTCTATACAAATATTCAGAAATTAGGATCCTTAGAAAAGCTATTTGTAAATTTTGAAAGCTTTCCCACTGTAGACCTCATTAGAAGCTAGAGCCTCTCCCCATATTTATTTTAGGCTATTTTCTTACAAATGAGAGCCCTAGCTCCAAATATAAATTACACATAAGGAATTTCTTATAATGCTTTCCAATGGAAAAGGTTAGAAAAAGTGTTTCAAGTTGTTCTGTATTCTCCTCAAAAAAAGTTTGGATAAGTAAACCAGCACCTACATGTTTGATTTTTTGTACTTTTATCATGAGTTTTTAAAGACAGTCTATCCGTCCTCTTCTCCCCATTGTTTAGCCCATATGTGCTCAATCAAGGATTATAAAAATGATTTTAACACAGAGTCCAGCAAACGCAGTTAAGAAGTAAATATACTATGAAAACAAATATCACAATAAGAATCTCAGCTAGTTATTAATTTTGTGCTTAGCCTCTGGTTTGGATTGCCTTGGCCCCAAGTTTCCAGACCAGAATAAAAATTGGTTAATCAGTGCATTGCCAACATCAAGGGTCAAACTCACATCTAGCCAGTGACAGAAGGTACAATTTCTTTATGCCTCAATCCACGTGGCTCTGGGACTCCACTGGGTTAGTAGCATGAGGATCCACCCATCTTCAGACTCTTGATACACATGTTATTCATCAGGGAGCATCAGAAACCCAAATGAATCAGAAACTAATCAAAATAAATTGATAGAACTTTGAGGTTTGATAGCTCTTGCCCAGAGAGTAAGAAGATGGGAGTCAGGGGAGCAATCTAGTAATAAACTAGGTTAAGAATCACAAGGCCTAGAGTCTCACTCAGTCTTGTTCTGATATTAATTAGCAGTCTGTTTCTTCTCCATAAAGCAAAATAATTGAGTTGGACTGGGATAGTCTCAGCGGATCTTCTAGCTTTAAAAGTGTTGAGTATTACAGGTGAATGCTATGCTTGACGCCTCCTAAATGTAATGCATTCCTGTATCATCTGTTCCTTTTGATCCTAGTCTCTAGTAGGTATTTAATTCAGATGTTTTGCTCTGTGGAAAACTTCCTATCACTACCCTTCTCTCTTCAACTGACATTGGTTCTTTCAAACCAATATTTACATTGTTTTTGTTGCTGTTTAGAATGGTTTAGAAAAGGAAGGCATCGTTAAATGTAAACATTTCCATTAAGGAATTTTCCTTCTAGCAATTAAACATGCTTTTGGGTCAAGTATGGTATAGAAAAGTGATTAAATGCATATGAAATCATGTGGGTTGTTAGAGATTATTTGGTTGTTTGGGGTCTCCTAGGATACATAGCTGTTTTTCCACCAACCCACACATCCCCTATATTCCTAATAAAGTCTTTGGAATCTGCTGGGTTTTTTAAAGCTCTCACCACTCTCCTTCTATGACTTCACCATATCATTAAAAATCTAAAGTTATTTAGCATAATTTAATAGTATTAGCAAGGTTTGTAACCGTATCCAAGGATATGAACTGGTTTGTTGTAACAACCTCTTGAGGCAGTCCAAAGGGCCCTTCAAAGAAAGAAACATGCCATGTCAAATTTTCAGTAGTTTTATTGAAAAATGCCTCTTTTCTTTCAGAAATAAATAATATAAGGCAGTGAAATTCACAATTTGCTGTTAAAATATAAAAGCAGCAATTCTATGTTCATAGTCTTGCAAATGTTTTCCAACTGCTTTTGATAACTAAGAAATATATTTTGAAAAATGTTCATACTAAATATACAACACAAACATGCAATTCCATCTCTGCAGAATCATCTGCAATTTGGCATAAATGTTAGTGTGTCTAAAACAAGGAGGTTTAAGGCAATATGGAACTGTATCCCGTTGATGCACTAACTTCACCTACATGGCTTAAGGTTTGTGGTCGCTAAAAGAGATGTATTATGAGCATTCTATGCCC
Source organism: Cebus imitator (assembly GCF_001604975.1). Classification (NCBI taxonomy): domain Eukaryota; kingdom Metazoa; phylum Chordata; class Mammalia; order Primates; family Cebidae; genus Cebus; species Cebus imitator. The sequence continues at coordinate 8,659,421 of NW_016107347.1, read as the reverse complement.
CGGTGTATAACAGATAGAAGAGGAAGATAAATAATTGCAATGGAGTTGACGTCTCCCTCCTTTTTGGTTTTAGGAGGGGAATTATTTGAATCGTGGTGTAATTGAATTGCAAATAAGTATAGCAAAAGATAAACTGCCCTCTCGAAACACAGTAGCTCTGGGTTCCAGGACTTCCTGCTTAACCTTAGAGTTTCACTGAGGCTGCCCGCTGTGCTAACTAAAGGCACACGGCGTGTTCTCTCCTCGCAGATTTTGTGAACAAAGTATTTTGCAAGCATTTCAAGTGCAAAGGCAAAAATGTCTACAGACTGCGTGCTGGGAGCTAGGCTTCCCGTAGAAACAAGTTTCTCTACAATCAGAAAGGGTACTCCTGGATGAAGCAACGCTGGAAGAAACACCGCAGAAAAGACGTACACTGCTCTATTTGACCTGTAAATGAGAATTTCAACACCTTCCCCCAGACTCGCGGCGCGGCGCGCGGTCTCTGGTTCACTGCCCGGGTCCGTGGGGCAGGGGGCGCCGCCAGCGCCCGTGGGGAGGAGGCTCCTCTGCCGGCTCGTCGGCGCCGTAGTCCTCGTATTCTGCCGTCCGCTCGGGCTCCACCGGCACGATGAAGGGCTCGCGCTCAGGCAGGTAGGCCCCGCCCTCGGGCACGTAAGGCTCTGTCCGATTCAACATTACAGTTATGGCATGATATGGAAGGCACACACATACACAGCAAAAACTAAATCATCACCCGCGGTGATGGCACTCCAGTCTTAATCTCACAACTATAAATAAATTACAATGTCCCGATTACTTCCAGAGAATTTGGTAATAATCAAATAAGGAAATGGCACTTTCTTTAAAATAAAAATATAATAATAATAATAAACCTTCAGAGATCCAGCAGTAAATACAATCATTGCACAAATACCTGGGAAGGGTCAGAAAATGGGCCAAAGAACTGTAAACGCAGTACCTAAGTAGGATTTTTCGCAAATCCCCAAGTAACTGTTCATGCCTTCAAACTCCTCAATTCAAAGAACAACTTGGAAAGATGAGGAGGTGAGGGGAAGTTTTATTGGCTTCTAGAAACTGAACTCAGGGGGTGAAAAGTAACTGTCACCAGGTAATATACAGTACATGACATCTTCTGTGGCTGTACCTCACACAGACTGAGTTATAGTTAATGGTGAGGAACACCAGTGACTACAGCAAAACAGGAAGAAAAGGTGATTTTAAACTTTGGTTTGAAAATTGCAGTTACAAAACCCAAATGAGAGGACACGGACAAAAAAGTAACAAAAAGACAAATGCCCTGAATCAGACACATCGCTAACAAGCAAGAGATGAAGAGATTCCATTTGGTGTTATTCCGGCATAGAGCAAGCGGCAGGCTTTGATGCAGAAGCTTACTGTAGAATTGTTAAGTGATTTTAGTCGACAGGATCACATACAAATCATTTACAAGCCACCATTAGTTTATTATTTACATAAGACATTTCTCTTTAAACAGGTTAATTGTTTTTCTTAAAATGGCATAGTCTCCGCTGGTTAGTAGTTTTATTGTGCACCTCTTTCACAACTGAGGCTCCTCGTGGCTGTGTGTTGGAACTTTTTAAAAATAATGTTTTTCTACATTATTACTGAAATGCATCAGGCTTATAAACTGACACCACTGCTTTTGTCTCATTCAAGTTAGTAAAAAGAGTCTCCACCCTCCTTTGTGATGTCAACCCAGTTCATTAACCATATCTGTGGTGAGATTTCCGTACAGAATCATTTCCTAATAAGCACGTGCGCAAACATCTCAGAAACAGGATTTTCATGTATTCAAACTGTAAGCAGCACTGGCGACTTAGAAAATGTGTTAGCCGGAACCTGAAACAGGTCAAAGATGATAGTTTTTAAAAGTTGAATGACTAAGTAAAAAATATAAATACACATCCATCTACGTATGTAATGGTTAAAGTATACATATATATATATCCATATATTTTTAGTTATCCACACATGCCAGAAGGAGGTGGTAATTTATTTTATAAAGAATCAAATTGCAATTTTGTGAATGGGTTGCATGAGAACATACATTAAGATTTATTACTTTTGGTCATATGTAATTATGCATATAAATATATAGATATATAGATATTCAGATATTCAACTACTCATGCACTATTTGCAAGTAGCAAATCATATCAAACAGCAGTATCATTTTTTAAATTTGCAAGATGCTTGAGGGTGCACTAACGAAATGGTCACCGTTGACCACAGCATGACTATCTTATTTCCAGATTGGCGTATCTCTCCAGTCCTCACATCTCACAAAATCAGGTATAGGAGACTTCTGCCCTCTACAATTGTCAGACACTAGAAGTTCATTAACAATTCTTTAAAAACAATTATTAAGTCCCATATTTTATAAATATTAATTCCACGGCTAGCATGGGACAGTTAATTATGTTCAGTCATCTGCACCAGATTATCACAGTTTACCTACAAATTAGATTCCCAAAACAATTTTTAAATACATATTCTTGGCATTCTATGGTTGTATTTAACAAATCCCTGTTCCCAATCTTTGGGGGCAGCGGGGGGAAAAGTCAATTGCTAGCATTCTTTGAAGTCCCAAGAGAAATAAGGAAAGGTTTATGATGTGATGTGGTAAATGCAGAAATATGGAGAAAAAAAACGAAATAATTAATTTAGTCCTTACAGTGAAATGTTTTATGCTATGGTAGTGAACACTATTGTTATATAATCAAAACAGAATTGAAAGAGTTGATATCTTCAAGACATCTTCAAATCAACCTTCCTTCAATCCTAAGGAACTTCATTTTCATAAAGTTCTTTACTTCAGGTGAATTGGGGTTCCTACAATGGCAACAACATACCTGGATAGCCTTGCCCATTGTATGGGATGCTGGCGCACTGAGACGAATCACAGTATCCAGGAGGACCTGGGGGTCCTCGGATACCTGAGTTTCCAGGACGGCCAGGGGGACCAGGAGGACCTCTTGAACCTGTGGATCCTGGTGGACCTGTTCTGGATTCTCCTTGTGGACCTAGTGTGGAATTAAAACAAATATATTTCCCCTCTTGTCAAATACAACTCCTGAGGTAGCCACAGTACTTTAAGTTCCACCTCCACTATCTCAAGATTAGACAATCTACTATTGTATGGTAAGAAAATGTTACCTTAAGAAATACCCAATATGAACTAAGGTATGATGGAACTTTCTTACCAATGACTCATCAGAGTTAATGCCAGAAATCTACTGCTTTAAGTATTTTATTCCAGAAAACCTGATTTAGCAAGAATTCAGCCAAACCAGAAATGTCAGTGAGTTCTTTGGTTTGCTCCCACTCCACAGGGAAAAGAGGACCTGAAGGAAACGGCTCTGTTAGGCAGCCACATTGAGCTACTATCAAAACAGGGCAGTGTCTGCTCCACAACTCCAGACTATGCAAGGCAATGTTATTCTGGATCAAATCATAGTTATGGTTAACATAAACGGAAAGATTTAACCATACGGCTGTCCTTGTCTGCAAGGGTATCATGTGCCTTATAATGAAAAAAAAAAAATCATTTTACAACCTAGTAAACAACATGCATCAGACAGCTAGTATTCCTTTCCAAAATATCAAAATGGTTTGGGAGAACAGTGAATGAAATTTAGCAAAACGTCAGACCTTTTAGTAAGGCTATGTTTTCTCAGTCTAATATCCCCATAGTGAAGACTACTGGAAAAAAAACAAGAAACATAACGATCTTTAAAGACTATGAGGCCAAACAAAACAAATAAGAATTCAAGAATTCAAAAAAGAGAGAGAGAAATAGAAAGAGAAATAGAGAGGAAGGAAGGAAGGGCAGGAGGGAGGGAGGGAAGAAAAAAAGGAAGGAAAGAAGGGAGGGAAATAGCAAACCTTGTGTCACTAAAACTCGTTCCATCATATATTAATGTTATAGTTAATGCCTAATAGAACATATTCATTTTTCGAACAAAGGGAACATAAAAATGAAGTATGGAGGTTGAACTTCTTGCTGAAACACATGCCATGGTAATAAGAGTGCTTGAAGCTATAATAGCATGATGAAGTATGAATCTCTTCAGGACGGTGTGTGCTCTCAGTATTTATACTATTTGCCTGTTTAATTTACTAGGAAACCTACCTGGGGGGCCAGGCAGCCCCCGAGGCCCTGGAGATCCAGTACCCCTTTCACCTTTCTCTCCTGGCAAACCTAAAGAAGGAGAAAAAGAGAAAGCACAGGGTAAAATTATCTGAAAACATGTAATTTTTGTCTTAACTGATAATATTTCATTCAAGTAATTCATTTCCTTAGTGAAAGCAGAACCTAATTTTTCACAGAAGTTCACTCTTTAAGCCAAGTTCTTTCTAGACATTTGTGTAATTCTAGACTCATGGCCAAGAAAAAAAAATTGGCTACGAGGCAGGGGAAAAATTATTTGAAGCAAACAAACATGTCTAATATATTTTTTAAATAGCAATTAGGAGCAGTAATCCTGAAGAAACAGTTATACTATCACATTGAAAAACATATTAAAGGCATTTTATCTTTAGTAGCCCTATTAGTACAGCAGCCAAACTAGCAGAATTATAGAAATATCTAGGCTTTCTCTAGAATATTAAGTACTCCTTTGACAAAAGTGGGTACTCAGAGTCCTGAAATACCTGAAATCAAATAGTCCTATTTTTCTCCTTTTCCTTCAACTGCACTTATCTATACCACGAAATTAGAGTCAAACAAATATATAAGACCCGTGCCAGGCCCTGAATAAAGGAACCAAATTAAGTTGGATCTAAAACTTGAGGGTTGCCTAAGAACATTCAGCTGCTGCTCGACTCTTGCCGCAGTCACAGAGAGTAGTAAGATTTTAGTAGCTGATTTAATTTGCCAAGATACAATTTTTCCCATTAACAACAACAAAAGTGAAAAGAATAGCATTATCTTTACTGAGATATGATAAAAACACGCCATTTTTCTAAGTCATGGATCTCTATGGCCTGTGAGTTGCCTAACAGCTCTTCTGAGGCTGTCAAAACAAGACTAGTGAAAGCAGTTCTCTTGGGTCAGCTTCCAGATGCTTTCAACGTATCCCAACTCCTACATTTGCAGATTCCTTCCTTTATTTCAGTACAGCAGCCAAAAACGCCTACCTCGTTCTCCAGGGGGTCCCTGCATCCCTGGTGTGCCTGGGAAGCCGGGCCGCCCCCCGGGTCCAGGTTCTCCTCTGGCTCCTGCACTGCCAGGAGGTCCTGGTGGACCCGGCGGACCTGGCTGGTTGCGACTGGAGTGGTAATCATTTGGAATCTGATTCAGCATCTGATTGAATCTGTTCATCTGACCTACAAGTAGAAATAAGGCTTGTTGGTAAGAAACACAATAAAGGAGCGATGAGAGAGTGAAGCTGTTTTCTCTTAGTGTCTAGTGAAATCCGTCTCCATTCTGCACCCCCTCCAGGAAACAATCTAATTAGAATCGTAAAAATAAAATTAAGACCGTCTAAGTCATCCAGGACAAAATGGGCCCTGATAAACAATTGTTTCCATAAAATGCTGACCTATAAGCCACAAACATTACTTCAAATATAAAAGAGTTGGTAAAGTTTAATGTGGCTCTGAAATACAGTCTTGAGGTTTGCCAGATGACATCACTCGAAAGAAAGCCATTCTTATAATTAGGTAATTCTACAATATTTCATGTACCTAAAGCAATGATTATCAGGTTTCAGTGCAAACTGGAATTGCCTGTGGAACACCTTGAAAAATTCAGATTTCTGGGCCTCATCTCCAAAGACAATGTTTCACTAATCTGAGGGCATGATGCAGGAACTCTCACTTCTAACAAGCAACATGAGGGATTCTAAGCAGGTGTTCCTAAGTATCACACTTTGGAAAGCATTGATTAAGACTTCTCAAGAGCCAGCTCTGTGTTTAAGGCCCACATCAGTCTTCAGATACTGAGCTTTCTTACTTAACAGGCCTTAAGGAATAAGAAGAGCCTGTTAAAAACAGAAAGGCAAAAGAAAATTTCCTACCAAAATCAACTTTCACTGATCAAATTCATCTTGGTGGGCCCCCTTCCTTAAGGTCACAAAATGACTTAAAGGTAATAACTTAAAATATCCAATGTCTTAGTACTTAAAGTTGCTGCTATTGTTTTGCCTTGGGTTATTTTATCTTAGTGACAATCTTTAAAATATCATTAACTTTAATCAGATGTAAAACTAACAATGTATAAAAACAAGAGCTTCTCGAAATGAAAGAGAAATCTCTCTCTTAGAAACTTGATGACTCAAACTCTGCCTTTTCCTGCAATTGATTTTAAAACCATTCATAGAATAAAAACAAAAGAAATTTTACCACTTATCAATTGTTCACAGACTTGTCTTGCAACTGCTCGCATCATGTTCTGGGAAGCAATGTCTCCCTTGTTGAATAATGAGAATGATTAGCATATTAGTTCTATAGTTTTAGACTTCAATGTTTAACAAACAAAATAAATGTCAGATTTTTAAAAAATACATACCCTATCACCTTTTTCTCCTTTCAACCCAGATGGACCCTGAAAAATATGAATTGTATACATTAGAAACTGACAAACATATTCTAAATTGATGCATGAATGGACATCATGATGAAAGAGAACAAGGTCTGTTTTCTAAAGCATTAACAAAATGATACATCACATTTATATCCATGTTACTCACATTTGGCTTTTCTATAAAAAGGAATCTAATCTAATCTCTCTCTCTCTCTCTCTCTCCCTCTCCCTCTCCTTCTCTCCCCCCCATCTCTCTGAAGCACATGTCCTCCAAAACAGTGTACAAATGTGAATTTTGTGGTCACAACTGTAAAAGTTATGGACCATGCACACTTTTTACAATGCAATTCATGATACATATGGAACTAAAATACATATGAAGAAGCCCTTGTGCTGCCATACTTTGCTTAATGTCATCATGGTTGGTTAGCTCAGCTGGTTATTGTGGAACATCCATGAGGTTAATCTGCATTCAGTCTCACTAAGAACCAGCAGGCTTTTGTCAGCTCCTTAGTTCCGTATATATCCCTTAACTTCTTCCAGTGATTCTTTGTGCATTTGAGATAAAAGAAACTGGGTTTCTCTCTTATTAAATAACTCAATCTGAATGATCCTACATCAAAACACAAGCATAGAATATTTGTCCCTACACTGTCATAAGCCTTTCACTGACCATAAGAGATGTTGGGAAAGATTTCCTTAGAGTGCAGCACGTTTTTGTCTTTCAGTAATACATTTCCAGGATGCCAACTGCTATCACTGATGGAACATCTAAATCATTGACAAATCAGGTAACATCCCATACCAAACCACTTCTTACCATCTCCATGGAAACCACTGCAGTCCAAACCAACACTCTTGCCTGAACTACTCCAATACCCTCTTAACTGCTCTCCCTGCTCCCCATTTTGCTCCTTTTTAGTCTATTCTCCACATAAAAACCAGAATGATATTTTTTAAAGAAAAATTAGATCATGTCATTCCTTTGACTCCAAGAGCTTCCCATCACACTTAGAGGAAAATAATAATTCCTTACCGTGGGCTACATGGTCCGCCTGATCATCTATGCCTAGCTCTTTGACCTCATATTTTATCCCTTTCTGTTTAACTCTCTTCACTTTGGTACCCAGACCTGCTGGATATTCCTTTCACATGTCAGACTCAGTCCTCAGCCAGGACTTTCATTCATTCTGTTTCCCCTGCTTGGAACCTTCTTTCCGTAGATCACACAGCTTGCTCCCTCATTTCATCCCAATATCACTTCCTCAGAGAGGTTCTTGGATGACTGTATCCAAAATAGCCGCCTTCCCACCAGCACAATCTTTCTCTAATCCCCTTACTCTGTTTTTCGCTTCTTCATATCACTCATTATCACAGGAAACTATATTTACATGGTTTTGTCTGTATCCCCCGATAGAATGTCTATAAAGGCAGGAACTCTGTCTTGTTTGCTGTTACATCACCTGACCCTAGAACACTGACTACCATAGTTTAGGCACTAAATACTTAATGATGTATTCTACGAACAACTCATGGAAACAACCTCTATGGAATATCTGGTATTATAAGTAAGCAAGAAGATATCAACTGATTGTAATAGCTAATAACATAAGCTAACAATGATTAAGCCAAGGTCTCTGCTAAGACCTATATATACCCATCTGTTATGTTTGGTTTCATAAATTAGAGGGAGGTAAGATAAAAAAAAAAAAAAAAAAAAAAGAAGAAGAGCAAATTTGCTATAAAATTTGTGAAATTTCGAAGGACAAGGAAAATGAAGGAGAAAAGGGGAAGTGTTGGGGTCTAAATAAATGTATACAAAATTATAATTATCATAAGAAAAGCTGGAGTTGTCTATTTCTTTGCCAAAAGTATTAGATTTTTGTGGAAACACTAATATTGTATTTGGAGCGTTTTGCAAATGCAGGATTTTTTACATTTACTGCTATTTTTTACATTTCTGCTATGTGTTTTTTTAATTTACTGGCACTGTGAGATTGTCCTATTGTTCATGATTTGTAGAAATCATCTTTATCGCCGATATTTGGAGATCATATTTCAAGTAATAGCAGTAGACATTTCTTTCAGGCTTCTAGCTACAGCCATCAATTATATGACTAATATTCTTATATAAGACACAATTCAGGTCATAGTAAAACAAAATGGAATGCTGAATGGGTAGAAAAGTTTCATATACTTGGCTGGGCATGGTGGCTCATGCCTGTAATCCCAGCACTTTGGGAGGCTGAGGTGGGTGGATCACCTGAGGTCAGGAGTTTGAGACCAGCCTGGCAGACATAGTGAAACCCCGTCTCTACTAAAAATACAAAAATTATCTGGACATGGTGGTGCACGCCTGTAATCCCAAATACTTGGGAGGCTGGGGCAGGAGAATTGCTTGAACCTGGAGGCAGAAGTTGCAGTGAACTTAGATCATGCCACTGCACTCCAGCCTGGGCAACAGAGTGAGACTCCATCTCAAAAAAAAAGGTTTCATATACTTATAATTGCTCTTGCAAAGTTCCTATCATGATCCTTTGAGGAAAAGACAGTAGTAAAGTCACATGCTATATTCTCACTCATAAGTGAGTGTTGAACAATGAGAACACGTGAATGCAGGGAGGGGAACATTACACACTGGGGCCTGTTGTGGGGTGGGACTAGGGGAGTGATATCATTAGGAGAAATACCTAATGTACATGACAGGTAGATGGGTGCAGGAAACCACCATGGCACATGTATACATGTGTAACAAACCTGTACGTTCTGCACATGTATCCCAGACTTAAAGTATAATTAAAAAATAAAAATAATAATATAAAAAAGTCACATGCTAGTGGACACACAGATTTTAAAGTATTTAGGTTGGTGGAAACATAATTGTGGTTTTTGTCATTACTTTTAACCTAATATATCAGGAGTCCTTCTATCTTTATGTTGCTTGCTTAATTTTATGAACCACACAAGGCAAGCCATATCACATAAATGTCCAATCCTAAGTCTGTCTGACATTACTTTTTTTAAAGGTTGGGTTTGTGTAATTTGAACAATACTTTAAAAAGGAAGCATTCTGTCCAGAGAAGAGCTCTGATAAGTTTTTGTCACTGCTAATAGTTAGACTTAATTGTCTTTAAGATATATTTTTATATTTCAGGATGCTATTCCTACAAAAAAAAAACTCCTTAAATAAATTCACACTTCATAAATACAAACAACGAAAAACTTGTAAAAAATATATATATATATGAAGCCCAATAGTCATTACAAATACTTGTGGATATTTTAGAAACTTCAAATTCAGTTTCGGAGATACTAATTTGGAAATACCAAATATGTGTACTACTCTCTCAACTATTATTTCAACCAAAATATCTGCATAAGAGAAAGTTAAATGATGTGTAAATCAGGGCAGGACAGTATTTTAAAAAGTAAAATGACCAATTAAAGTCCATAAATACTTTTATTTCTGGTTCTGATGTTCTAGCATCCTCAACTAAATAAAAAGCACAAATGGAAAGCTGGAAAATGCCACAAAAGGGTTAACGTTAGCAGGCTAGGGATGGAAGCGCTGTGCACCATCACCATGTATTTTTCCATCTTAAGCAGCATACCACTCCTAAGTAAAAAGAATCATTTTGCTGACCCAGCTTTGAGTGTTTATACAGTGCAGAAATATGTGTCTTGGCTCATAATCCCATTCTCCTTTTAAAGAAACCCAGTAACTAAAATTTTCATCCCAGAATATTATAACAGCCCAGAGAGAAAAATTTAGAACTGGTACCAAGTCAAATCCATGAGTTTAGCATGGTTTCAACAAATGCTTCGGACACATTAAAGCAGAGATAACCTAAATATGACAAAGCCTGGCAGTTCTCATTATTTATTTCCACAGTGAAATGACTGTCAGTAGACATGCAAGCTGTCTGCTTACTGGTCTGCCATGATCTCCTGGTTTTCCTGGCTTCCCACTTGGTCCTGTGGCTCCTGGGGAGCCTGGGCTTCCCTACGACAAATGGAGAGAGAAGGGGACTGTTATGACAAAGGGAAAATCCCATCTAAACTAAATGAATACAGCCTGTTTTCAAAGCTTTTTCATGAAACAGCTCATAATTACACATTCAGGGAGAATCAAACTAAATTTTAAGATAACATGAAATAAACTCTTGACAATTACAGTGCAATCCTTATAAACTATATAATTTTAAAATATATTTTAAGACCACTTGAAAAGTACATGCCTATGTTTACAATCAGTTTCACAATTTAAGACTATGATCCTAGTACATTGGTTACAAAGTGAATTTGCGGAAAGCAATTCCACCCCCCACCCTTTTTATTTTTTTAGTGTCCTATTAAAGACCAGACAACCCTTCAAAAGACAGAGGTTGAAAATTTGGGCTGGAGAAGAATTAAGAAGGTGGCCAGTTTTGTGCTAAGTTGGGCACGATGGTGGCAGAGTTTCCCTTTGTCTGCTGGGAACTGTATTCTCAGCTTAGAAATTCATTTTTCCGTTTGGAGCATTCTCCGCACTTTCATTCCCTTCCATCATGTCAGCACCCTTAACCCCACCAAAATCATAAGAGTTCTCCCTGTTGCTTTTACCACAGCTTCCAGACATTTTAGCCCTATATTTAATAGAATATTTATAATATATACTGGCCAATACATCATGTCATAAAGCCTAAAATTTTCCTAAAATCGAATGATCAGATTTTGTCAAACAATCCTTTACTCCATCGATTATGCAAATGTTAATCTCTACAGTAAATACTTAATATGAAAGTTCACTGTGCATTTAAACCCTCCATTATCCAAAGATCTATATTTTAACCATAAATAATAAAGTTATTTTAACATATGCACTTTAGTCTTCATATCCTGTCACACAGACATGGAGGTTATCTATCACCTCAAACAATTTTACTGGGATCTCACCTGGCTGCAAGGCTACAGATGCTAGTTTCAAAATCATTAGTTTCAGTATTTTTCCCAAAAATCTTAAGTTGAAGACCTTATGCTTTAGTTGTAGATAAAATTGACTTCCAGCTGGGTATAGTGGCTCACGCCTGTAATCCAGCACTTTGGGAGGCCAAGGCGGGTGAATCACGAGGTCAAGAAATCGAGACCATCCTGGCCAACATGGTGAAACCCAGTCTCTACTAAAAATACAAAAATTAGCCGGGTGTGGTGGCATGCACCTGTAGTCCCAGCTACTCGGCAGCCTGAGGCAGGGGAATTGCTTGAACCCGGGAGGCAGAGGTTGCAGTGAGCCGAGATCATGCCACTACCCTACAGCCTGGTGACAGAGTAAGACTCCATCTCAAAAAACAAACTAAAACTTCCTCAGAACAACTGATGGCTGTTCAGTAGTAAATGTTCTTGAAATTTAAACGCTATAGCCACAGATTCTTAAAATTCTATAACAGGAAATTATCTAACCACTGAGGTTATAAAACCTAGCCACTCAATGTAGGGATAAAGAAACTGAGGCACCAACCAACTAGTGGCCAGCTAGTTAGGGATTTTTTTTTCTTTTTCTCAAGTGTAACTTGATTAAACAGAAAGATTCCATATTTTAACACATCTGTTTTCTCTAGCACATTTTGATGTAGGTAAATAAAAACACAGATTCATCAATGATATACTCCACAGCACACATGGAATGTGCTTCAAAGGCAGGTTACCTGGCTCTTCTCTAGCAAAATGGGGTGAGAGGATGGAGGTGGAGGGCACAAAAATGTAACCCACTTAGTTCTTACCGGCGGCCCAGGTGGGCCCCTGGGTCCCATTGCACCATCTTTTCCAGTGAAGCCCTATTGTAAAAATGAAAGTAATTACAGATTAGGGAGGTCATGAGCAAGTGAAAGGAAAAGATACTAAACAGGTTGCTAAGGCCGAAGGGCGAAGAGAAGGATTTAGCGCAACATGCTGTTTGGGAGGTAAGCTTTCAATGCGAAGACAAATCTAGCAAAAAAAAAAAAAAAAAATTAACATGTCTTTCACTGAATAATTAATTTCTATGCTCATTCATTTTATAGCTATCAATAAAACAATTTAAAGAGCCAAACTAATCTTCTCCCAGGAAGGCAGATTCCCTTCATGAAGATATTAGTTTTTGCTTTCGTAATAGCATAAAGAAGTCTAAAGGAAGATTGACCCTTTCTATGGAAAAGTCCACAGGCTGGCCCAGGAAGGATGGAAGTGAGAGGAAAAGAATGTTGCTGAGAAAAGCAAGTGATATCATAAAAGATGACACTATGGTGGCAGAGTCTTCCTTTGTCTGCTGAGAATTGCATTCTCAGCTTAGAAATTCATTTTCCCTTTGGGGCATTCTCCACATCCATCATATCAGCACCCTTAACCCCAACAAAACTGTAAGAATTTCTCCTTGTTGCTTTTATCACAGTTTCCAGATATTTTGGCCATATATTTAGTAGAATATTTATAATATGTACTGATCAATACATCCTGTTCTAAAGCCTAAAATGTCCTTAAGATGGAATTATCAAATTTTATAAAACATTCCTTTATCAAATGTACAAATGTTAAGCTCTGTAGTAAATACTTAACAAGAAAGTTGATTACACATTTAAACTCCCCCTTATGTAACTATATATTAACCATAAATAATAAAATTATTTTAACATATGCTCTCAAGTCTTCATACCCTGCCATACAGACATGGAGAAGTCTGTATGGAGAATGCTGACCACCTAATTAGAAAACTTCCTTCCTCATTTCCTGAGAAACTGTTAGACAGCTAGAGCAGGACTATTTATGTCTCCACTCCTAGTGAATCTCTCTCTTCCTCTCCCAAAAGAGGCAAAGCTTGGCTGGGTGAATCTGCAACCCCAGCACTTTGAGAGGCCAAGGCAGGAGGATTGCTTAAGCCCAGGAGTTCGAGACCAGCCTGGACAATGTAAGGAGACCCTGTCACTAAAAAAAAAAATATGAAAGAAAAAATAGCCAAGCATGGTCGCACACACCTGTGGTCTCAGCTACTTGGGAGGCTGAGGTGGAAGGATCACTTGAGCCCGAGAGGTCGGGGCTGCAGTGAGCCGTGATCGCACCACTGCACTCCAGCCTGGGTGACAGAGTGGGACCCTGTTTCACA
>NW_016107347.1:8632791-8645747 GCF_001604975.1 Cebus imitator | reverse complement strand
AAAAAAAAAAAAAAAAAAAAAAAAAAAAAAAAAAAAAAAAAAAAAAAAAAAAAAAAAAAAAAACAGAGGCAAAGCTGTCTTAATTGCCCTCCACTCAAAAGAGAGGGAATCCTCAATCCTGATAATAAACAGTTAATTTTTGTAGTGGTCTGTCTCTTTTCATCACACCCAAAGGCCAAAGCTGCCTCAGCGTCAGTTCCCTGGGCAGGAACAGAGCACATCTCCCCACAGGCTTGATCTCTGGCTCGTGCACCCACATTTATATTTTATTTTATTTTTTCTCTCTCTGTACAGTGCCAAATGACCTCTGCCTGGAATGAGTCATCCTGCTGCCCAGTTAGTATTCATTCTCAACAGCAGATCTCTGAAATCCAGCCGAGGGTTTCTGAGTCAGGTCATTTTTTAGAGTTGTTGCACTCCCCTGTCAGAGATTTTTGTCTCATTTTCTGCAGAGAACAAAAGTTATTTCATCCATATTCTTGGATTCTCACAAAAGTTGACCATTTGGATCTCTTCCTGAATTAAGTATCCACACTTTTTATTAGTACATTGACTTTACAATAGACAAAGTTTAAATTATTTATTTAAAATTTGTTGGAAATGTTCCACTCCTCCCCCCAAAAAAAACCTCTTTTCAGAAAGTTTTAGGAATAAGAGTTCAGACTGTTTTCTGGAAGATCTAGGCCTGATTAACAAAAAACAGATCCTAAGCCTAACCGATATAACATCAGCATCACTTCTGAGGGCCACTTAAGAAAACAATTCCCTAAAATATTGCTTGGACCATTTGAATAAAATTTCTTCCATCCAAGTTTCTCCAACTACTATATAGGATGCTCTTTTTCATTTTCTAAAGGTAAGTATCATATTTCTAAATAATTAATCCTCCTTTAGTCAGTCTAAGAACTGACTAAAGGAGGATCAGCCATTTCCTTTTAGAGGAAACATATTCCTAAGTTGAGGTGAAGAAGATTTACTGTGAAGTACTCAAAAAGGCTACTCACTATGCCATCTGCAGAGCTTCGTGCCACAATTTTATTTTATTCCTCACTTTTTGCTGCAAAGCCGCAGCAGTAATTTCCACTTCTACCGATATGAGGGTGGCTGAGAAGACCGTTGACCGTTTTCATAGATACACATGTACAGATACCTGTATATGTAGTTCTTTTTCTACTTTCTGATAGCCCCCAGCACTTTGACTCATTTTGGAAATCATCTGTGCTGAAGACGATCTCTGTATCTTGTTTCTCCCCACTTGATCCTGCTAACAAGTCCTCATTCCTCACCACAATTCTTAGCCTTGATCTCTCGTGCTTCCTCCTCTTCACTTCCACTAATGAGTTCAAGTTTTGTTTTGTTTCAGCTGAGATCCCCATACTCAAAGTCTCTCTAAAATTGTTGATGTCCCACCAGCTATGCACCCTCCTTTTTGCATTAGTGGTAGTTTACTAAGCAGTAGGTAGGTACACAGGCTGTGAGGGAAAAAGGAAAACATCTTCCTGAAAAGTTCCCTTGGCTTCATCCCAGGGTAGCCTCACTGCAAAGCTGGACACAGAATAGAGTTTGAGAATGGAAGAGCACAGTCCCTCCCAGTCCCTTACTTTTCAGGGATGCAGTGGCACTGCCTGATGGTGATGGCTGCCTGAGCGCCAGTCCAGAAATAGAGTGCTGCTGGGAAGAGTGCTAGGGACTCGCCGTGTGTCTGCATGAAGCCCACATTGGTGTGGATGTGTTGGGCACAAGGCTTCAGTCATAGCAGCAGCAAGTCAGTCAGTCCATCACCGCTTCTCAACTGCAATATTCTGGGGTTTGTTTTCTAATAAAGAAGACTGACTTGTCACGCTTGTACTGTCACTGTTGTCCTTTATTGTAAAATAAGAATTCAAAAAAAAAAAAATCCAAGTGCCAATCTCAGGAATCAAAAGAATGGATATGTCAGAACCACCTCTGCATCCCATATCCCAGAAAATATGGTTTTCTCTTTGACCTTTCTCTTATCTCTCCCCCAAATTCAAAAGAGGGCATGGGAGGAAATAAAGTTCACTGGCGTATCACCTACCATTTTGTATTATCTTAGGGCAAATCTTTGCTCCCTCTAAATTGCCTGCCTCTGTGCCCATGGTATCTTGGAGGTATTAAGGTTATAGACCTATGTTTAGTGACAGCTGTTATATAGCACTGGCTTCCTCAGATCCTGCTGCTAGTCGTATGTTTTAACTTGATTGATTAATCAAAACACAGACTACTCTCAGGCTATTATTGGAACCATAAGACGCTGAAGTCCTTAGTTCCTTTGCTTTAAGAAACTCTTAAAAATTTCTGGGTTCTTTTTATTAAAGTATCTGTGGTTTCCTGTGGAACCAAATGTTTCGTATTGTTGATGAACAGAGCCTAGAGGTCATGTTCACCATGCCTAGAAGTGGTATTTGAGTTCTAAAAATGTAGACAGGATGCCTTGAGTTTGTAGAAAGTGACATGGGAGTCAAGGCTATCCTCATGGTTACAGAACAGCTGCCTCATAACTAAGATTTTCATTTTAAGATTTAAAACAATTTTCTGAGATTATTGAATCTCTTTTTAATCAGCTAAAATTCTTTTTCTAGACTTCTTTTTATGAATATGATACAGTAAGAAATTTTTTGAAAGGTAAAATTTCAAAGACTCCCCTAGAGTCCCAGCATTCTGTTTCAAAGACCTTGAGATTGATCTGCTGTTGGATGGCCCACTGACATTAGCTTTGCAGCATTCCACAAGATACACGAACTTTTCATTACCAGCCTTGAAAACTGGATTTTGAAGGGTTCTTAATTAATAGGCAACCATGTGACATCATTTCCTACATCATTATAGCCTGCTGAAGAAAACTTACTCTATCTCCTGGAGGTCCCATTGGTCCTGGTGGGCCAGGTAACCCTGGGGTTCCCTGCATAGAAAGAAACAAACCAGTGAAACACTACAACATACTTCCTGTGTGGAAGGGAATCCTCGTTATTTTCCAAAAAAATTTTTTTTTATTCCAGAGACTCTGAAAGAAACAGGAGAACAGAGCCAAGCACATTGCCAAGCATACAGTAGATGCTCAGTCAATACCTGAATTGAACAGCACCAACTTGAAGGATAAGACCAGGACAGGAAACAGAAACAAGGTAAAACACATATCCAGGCTTCTGCTTTGATACTTAACCTGGGCTCACCTTTTGAGGCACTACAAAGGGAAATTTTCAAATAACACATGGCACGGGGGAGAAAAGGCAACTTCGAGACCAACTCACTGTTCGGCCTGGAAGTCCTGGCTCTCCAGCATCACCTTTCATCCCTTGGCGACCCTAGAGTGAGCAATGGGAAAACAGTTCTCAGGCGTTTCACAGAGATTAAGTGAAAAAGGAGGACATGAGTCACTTATGAAATCTTCATCACTTCATAAATCCAGTGTAAGGGTTCAGAATGAGCACAGAAGGGTATTTTTTGAAAGGAGATGAATAAACCTTTTTTGGATTAATCCTCACTTTTTAAACTACAAATGCTGTGTTATAATTTCCACTTACGATGCTGTGGGATAATTTTATATAATTATGGGACATTATACCTACCTTAAAAGAATATAGTTTAACATGTGATATCTGTATTACTTATAAGAAAATTTTTAATAAAGTCAAATAAGTAGCAGTAATTTTTTCTACAAAGTTTTATATTATTACATATTCTATTTACATATCTGAAATAACAGTCATCATGGAATGCTATCTCAGTGACTAACCTCACTGAATTATCTGAAAAAACATTTAATTTGGCAACATGTAGAAAAGGTTCTTTAAACTCAATGTTTATCCACCATTCTCATTTAATACAGAAAGCCTTTGTGCTTACTTGCTCTCCCGGAATAGAGAGTCCATTGGGTCCCTGAGGGCCTGGAGGACCCTGGGGGCCTGGAGGACCTATGTCTCCACGAGGACCAGGGGGCCCCTAAAATACACAAAAGAGAGACAACCACAAAGTAATGTAATGCCTTTTCAGTGCTGACATTTAGTCAGACAATTGTCATCATAACCCTAAGATATCAATCATATAATATTTGCAAATATTTTAAAAATCTACATGTATGAATGCATTTATTAATGTATTTTGTTTCTTCCCTTTACTATTGAAAAGTGCAATAAATTCACAAGAGTACTTAAATTTCCGTAAAAGTCCTATAAGAAATAGATGTTTTTAAATAAAATACATTGCATATAATACACATATATTTATTTTCATAGATTTATATGAGGTTAAAAGCTCAAGATTCACTAGATTTTATTTATTTTAAGCTATTTTAAGTCCTCATTTCTCTTAGATTTGGGCTTATTTCTGGAACTAAAGTATATGTAAATTAAGCAGGGAAAGAACAGATGCTCATGGATGAGGTGCCCTATGCTGGAGCTCTTTTGCAATCTGTCTAGACGAAAAAGGCACAGCCTTGGCATCAGACAGGCCTGGGTTAGCATCCCAATCTCACCCTTTCCTAATGGGGTTATTTTATCATTAATTATATTATGACCAAAAACTACACATTATCTTCATAAAATAGTCCCCTGAGAAGCTTGAGTTGTCTTACAGAAAGCCAGTGTGGAGCTGGCAGAAGGCGCAGATGACCCCTTGTGAGCACATATGCAGTCACTCAGTGTTTTTTTCTGAGACTGGTGAAAAAAGGAGCAGCAGAAGTGCTCCCAACAGGCTCCAGCTCTCTAGCAGGTCTCTGCTCCTGTGGGATGGGGGTACCCCCTCTGCTTCCCCATGTTCCAGCCAAGCCCTTAAAGATCTTCTCCACCTTCCCCATGTGTAATTGTTACAGCTATAACATGCATCCTATGCATTTCTTCCTCTGGGTAGTCTAATCCATCATTATGACATCAGACATAAGACAGAGATAATTATATTACCTGAGGCACACTAAACCTGAGCTGACTCGCTCAAGATCACATAACCCCTCTGTGGAAATTTGAACGACCAGACTTCAACATATAGATGAAAATTTAAATGCACTCTAAAATATACTTACAATTGCCCCACTGATACCTCTTTCACCTCTGGGACCTTTAGCACCAGGCCCTCCCTAAAATACATAGAGCACATGTTAGTGTGAACATAGGAAAGTGGGAAGAAGTTGTATATAAAAAGTGCTTTGGGAAAAAGTACAATGTCCAGACAATCAATACAGCTGCTTGCAAAATATTGAAGCAAATATTTCATGTCATACAAATATGTGAGGAAAGAGAATTTCAAAACTTTGTATATTCTGAGTGTCTTATTTTTTAAATTATATTTCAAATTTCAAATTTTCACTTGAAAATCAGAGGTTTACAGGGAAAAGCAAACATTATACTACTTGTATACAATAAAAAGAAAAATTTATTGTATACAAGTAGTATAATGTTTGCTTTGTAATGTTTACTACTTGTATACAATAAAGAGAAAAATTAGCTTTGGATTTATGTGAACTACATTCCTCAGGGAAAATGATGGGCAAAAAGAAGAATATTTTAAATCTCTCAGAATGTTAGAATATATACTTAACAGGAATTCAGAAACAATTGAATGAAGAGGAAATAAATATGATAGTGGCATCCAAGAATGTTACCTCACACCTACAGGGGAAAGAAATCTCAACATCTCAAAAACATCTAAGTCACATCCAGGATATAATTTCATGATTATAAATATAAATCACTATTACTAGAAAAATAAAGAATGGTAATTTCAGTGACATTTTGATTCTTTATATGAGGAGCGTGTTTGTAATTAACCTAAAATCAGTTGACATTATTTGCTATGACCCAAGAATAGTAAATTTTGGTGTTCTGTGAATCCCTGAACTCTTCCTACGTTAACTACATATTTTCTTTAAAGAAGCCAACAAAGATTAGAGCTATCCTCAAAACTGGCCCAGATCAGATACCAGATTGACTAAGTCAAGGGGTTTCGCATTGATCAGTGAACTCTATCACTGCAATCTTCATGTTTTCCCGTGTACTTTCTTGGTCTTCCCTCCCAACCAATGAATAAATCTGGTCATGTCTTCTCACTCAAGTTATTCCAAACCCAGAGTTTATAATATCATCACATATGTAAATTATCCTCTCTATATGTTATTCTCACAATATGTCTGCTACATAAGGTGCACGTGTTCTAGGTTCTCAACAAGTTGTTCTTGGGTCAGCCTCTCAACTATGGCTTTATATCAAACACGTAAGAAGCTTTCAGGAGACATAAGGAATTTTCAGTCATGTAATTACAGATGGAAATCCAGGTTCATATCTTTAAGAGAAAAGCTTCTGAAGCCTAGCCAATATTATCATTCTTGCATAGCGGAAGAAATATGTCAAATGCCAGAATCAAACATTCTTCCCAATTTACTCAATTTCAGATGTCTAAACATAAGAAAAACATGGTCTGCAATTTAGCTTACTCTATCCTAGAAAACCTGGATGAATTGAAGCATTATTGACTCCATGCTGGCAAATAGATGATCACTCTAAAGATTTCAAAGGAAAAACCAGAGTAACTTTCTCAGTTTCCTTACCGCAGGGCCTGGAGGTCCTGGAGGTCCAATGCTGTCCAGTGTACAGGTACAAGAATTTGGAAAAGCAGGGCATTTTGCCTCATCCCTCTGAAATTTTGCAAAGAATATTTACCTTTAAATTTAGAGGAAAAAAAAGACTTCCCATCCCCACCCCCACTTACATGCATAAAGAAGTCTGTTTCCCAACTTAAAGAAATAATTTTAATTATCATTATGAATAGTCTTAAGTTGAAACTTGCTGTGCTCTTTCATGTCTTTATTTTATGCATTATGTTAGAAAACCTCACTTATAAATGTTTACAAGACCACTGAGACCACTGGTAATTTAATCCAATTTCCTCTAATATGGTCTTAGAGACCTGTTGTGTATCTCTCAAATATCAATTCCCATTCAGAAAAAAATCCAAAATTCTTTATTTTTCCTCCATTATCCATATTGTTTTGCCCCTCACTGCATTCAGGTCTCTGCTTAAATCTCCCCTTATCACTGAGGGCTGCTTCTACCTTTGCCCTGATTTGTTTTGCATCCTAGGACTTTCACTCAATAACATAGTATACATTTCATTGTTAATTATTTCTCTCCCACTGCCTTTCTCTGGAATACTCACTTTTTACTGGCTTACCACAAGCACACAGATTGCTGCCTAGCTTATAATAGGCGCTCAATAAATTTTTGCTGAATACATAATACACACTCTTCCTGTGGATGCATGTGAGTCTTTGCTTGCCAAAAGCTTCAAATCTGTCACCTACATTCAACTTTGTAACCATTACCCCCTACACAGACACTATTAAAGAAAAGCCATCATCTCAAATAGAAATACTATGGTGATTTCTACCATTTTAGAAACCTTAGTTATCCAGAAAGGTGCCGGTTTGTTCTGTAAAATACCGGTATTTTACAAGCAATAAGAGGGCTTTATAGTAAGTGGGCTTATCAAACACATTAACTTAGCAGGACTTTTCTGTTAGGGAGAATTTCCAGACACAGTCTGTGCATTCCTAGCTTGTGAGGGAGGGATCACACAGGCACTGGCCTTCTCTGTAGCAGCTGGCGAGCACCCACATGTTGCGTGTCTTTCAGCTCCATCCTGGAAATGCACCTGTGGAGTGCTTCTTCCTCTCCCAAGCACAAGGGTTTATTCCTAGGGGACCGTTAAAGCCATGACAGGATTCAATTTTGTTTTACTTACCCTAGAGGGAATATCACAGCATCTGTCTCTACTGGTCCACACTGGGCTGCAGACAATGTCAAAACTCTGGATTTGGAACTGCAAACAACCAACAAGCAACATCAGCTAAAGATGCATGAAAAAACATTTTATACTGACATTTCCACACTTTAACCACTGCCAGCTTCTCACACAGACTCTTTCAAGGGTACAAGCCATTGAGAGCAACACCATCCTTACTCCATCAGGAAAGAACATAAAAAACATACCTACGAGAAAGAGATAGAAAAGTGAAATGTGGATATGAGATTCCCACTCCTCATTTGCTTCTTTGGCTGAAATGCAATGTGTGAGTGACTTTTATTTCATTTGTTTGTTGTGTGCTTTTTTTTTTTTTTTTTTGAGACAGAGTCCTGTTCTGTTGCCCAGACTGGAGTACAGTGGTGGGATCTCAGCTCACTGCAACATCGGCCTCCCAGGTTCAAACGCTTTTCATGCCTCAACCTCCTGAGTAGCCAGGACTACAGGCGAGTGCCGCCATGCCCAGGTAATTATTTTGTATTTTTTAATAGAGATGGGGTTTCACTGTGTTGGCCAGGCATGAGCCAAGGTGCCCAGCCTTGTTTTATTTTTTAAGAGAATATCAATTTCTATAATTAAATGAATTTGAGGCCTACACACATTTAAATCAAGTTTGGTTTTGGTTTTATTTTGTTTTGAGATGGAGTCTCACTGTTGCCCAGGCTAGAGTGCAGTGGCACAATCTTGGCTCACTGCAACCTCTGCCTCCTGGGTTCAAGAGATTCTCGTGCCTCAGTTAGCTGGGATTACAGGCACTCACCACCACACCCAGCTAATTTTTGTATTTTTAGTAGAGATGGGTTCTCACCATGTTGGCCAAGCTGGTCTCAAACTCCTGACCTCAAATGATTCACCTGCCTCGGCCTCCCAAAGTGCTTGGGATTACAGGCATGAGCCACCATGCCCAGCCTAAATCAAGCTTTAAGAGCCCACCCTTATAGAAAGGTAACATTAAAGCAAATTAAAGAAACAATTCTTCACTTATTCTACAACTGATACTCTTCTTTTTAGAAATTATTACCAAGGAGTTGACCAATAACTTTTCTGATATCCTCAACTATTTCAAGACAGCATATACCTTATATCTTTCTACAGTTTAAGAATAAATCTCTTTTGATAAAACGTAAAAAGTTGTTTAGAAAATGTTATTCTTTTAAAAACCTGATGTAATTTTTTTTTTTTTTTTTTTTTTTTTTTTTTTTTTGAGATGGAGTCTCCCTCTGTAGCCCAGGCTGGAGTGCAGAGGCGTGATCTCGGCTCACTGCAACCTCCGCCTCCCAGGTCACAGTTCAAGCAATTCTCATACCTCAGCCTCCCAAGTAGCTGGGATTACAGGCACGAGCCACCATGCCCAGCTAATTTTTGTATTTTTTAGTAGAGACAGTGTTTCACCATGTTGGCCAGTCTGGTCTTGAACTCCTGACCTCATGTTCTGCCTGCCTCAGTCTTCCAAAGTGCTGGGATTACAGACGTGAGCCACCATGCCAAGCCCTGATGTAATTTTATACTTAAATATCAGATTCAATATTCAACAGAAGGTTTGAATTTCAACCAAAATGATATTACATTGGAATTAATTGTTTCTATGGTGTAGAATAAAAATTTCCCTTTTGAATTTAGAAGAAAATCCTGTCCATGGATGAAAGCTAAATTAAGTAAATAAAGTCATTTTTAAAATAATAATAGAAGCCAAACAGGTTAGCTTTGCTTTTAGAGCAATAGGTCTATTGATTGACATACATACGTACATTTATTTATTGAGACAGGGTCTCGGTTGGTCATCAGGGCTAGAGTGCAGTGATGCCATCATAGCTCTCTGCAGCTGCAAATTCCTGGGATCTATCAATCTTCCCACCTCAGCCTCTCAAGTAGCTAGGAATATAGGCACATGCTACCACACCCAGCTGATTTTTTTCTTCCTTCTTTTCTATAGAGACAGGGTCTCAATACGTTGCCTAGGCTAATCTTGAACTCATGGCCTTAAGTGATCCTCCTTCCTTGAGCTCTGAAAATGCTGGAATTACAGGCATGAGCAATGGTGCCTGGCTTTGATTGGCATTTAATGTGAACTTAATTAGCATGGTATGATGACAACTTTAGATTTAAATTTTCCCTACTAGATAGCATTGTAAATGGGGTTGGCACATTCCTGCCTCAAACCTGAGATGGTGAAAGTTGTGAGTAATGGGGTCAGCTGGCTGCCCTACTCCACTAATCCTTCCGTGACAGGCAGCCAAATAGCTCCTCTGCAAACAAGTGCAGGCTCTGGTGAGGGTCACAATTAGTGTCCCCAAATGCTTAATATTCTGATTGCACAAATCTGTATTAACAATTATCACTGAAGAACAAAATAGGAACTAAATTCTCTTTCACTGGGTGTGCTGGAAACTATTTGTGTGGTGTTCTCCAATTTGATCCTATTTCAAGATGACTACATGGTGTTCCCTGGTGCCTTGACATCTTATTTTGCTTCTAGTAGGTAAAGTATGTTATTATGTTCGGTACGTAACATATTTTCTCAATGTACTTCTTCCAGTGTTTTGATTTGACCAAGAAATTTGACAATTTAAAACTCACTGAGAAAAAATAGAATAAAAAAAACTCACTGACTTGTTTAGAAAATGCCATTTCAATCTTAACACAAGGTACCAAGAAAAAATAAAAATGCGTTACTCACTGCAGCTGATTTTCTTTCCCCTTTAAGGAGTTTTCCAAGAATTTCATAACCATCAGTTGTTATGTTTCCAGCTTCCTGGATGTCTTTTTCTACAGTTTCATAGCAGTCAACGTAAATCTTAACACTTTTTGAAGTCACTACAATATGAACCTAAAAAGATAAATTTCCATTATAAAATTTCTACACTAAAAAATTAGCTGACTCTGCATAGTTCAATTCAGATTTTTTAAAGTTTTTTTTAAATTTTAATATTTTTATTTTTTCTTTGTTTGTTTGAAGGTGACTGGCAGCAATGACTAAATTAGTCATACTGCTAATTAACCTCCAAAGGTTTGTTTAGCACATTGTTTTAAAGTTTTTTAAACTATTCTCATCCTAAATCAAGAGTCTTGCACTGAAAATACAAGAACAGTTGGCAATGTCAATGATATCATTTGCTAATAATATGAAATGAGACAAGCCATTTAACCTACATGCACATACACATGCGTAATTTCTTATTTTCCTACTGTCTGCTCTTACTGAGATGACCAGAGAGGATGTAGCAGGTAAAATGACTTTGTATACTATAAAAAGCTATCCAAATAGAGGTTAATAAATCATGTATATATTATTATAATCTCTACAAAGGAACTTCAGATGTCTTCCACTAATTTTGCTGAATTCAACTTTCAGTTTGTTGTTCCCCAATCTCAGGCAGAAATAATCTGCATACCATATATATGTATACATATGGAGGGGGAGAGAGAGAGAGAGACAGAGAGAGAGAGAGAGAGAGATCTCATACAGTAAAGAACTAGCACATTCAACTCTGGAAATAAATAGAATTCAGGATTCAAATTCCTTTTAAGGAAAGAAGTTCATATTGATTTATTTTTTCTTAGCTACTAAAGACACACAGAATGTTAACAACTCTGTTAGTATAGATAATTAATAAAATGTTTGTATTTCAACAATGAAAAGAATGGTCCTAGGTAATCCTTGACTTTATAGCTATGTTCAGAGTTTCTACTTATCACACACACAAATATTCAAGTAGGCCCTTGATGATGACTTTGAAGAGTTTGTCAGCAAATTAAAAGGAACAGAAATTCCCTTAAATGCTCACAGTCAATAAGTTTAAGAATAATTTCTAAAGTATTTTTTAAGCTAAGTATTTTTCCCACATGGAATCACCACTAACTTATGTTTATAAGTTTACTGCATCTGTGATAAATATAAATTACATATTGCTTTTATATAAAAATAATACATAGCTTACTAAAAATAAAGTTTAAATGTCCCCAGGACAATCAACTAATATTGAGTTCAAGAAGAACACCATACTAGGATACTTATTATCTAATAAGAACTAAAACTTTTTGGCTCATATATGGACAACCACAGAAGCAAACATGGACAAACCTGTGAAAAACCATAGTATCCAGAAAAATTATTTCAAAACTGTTTTAATTCATGACAAAATTATTCCAGGAACACTTGTCATTGAATTCTAACCATAGAAAAACACCATCTATAAATACATTTTGCTATAATTTATTCAGTGTGTTTTACTGCATTTTAAATACATGCATAATTACATTTCAGATTGGGCTCTTCATCTATAGATCACTGTGCCAAGTATGTAGGGTAACGTATCTATTTCCTAAACGATGTGTTGTTGGTCCCAGACCAGTAGAAAAAAATAGGGACCTTCTTGTCATTCATCTCCCTTCCCAGACTCTGACATTCTAGTTCTCTTTCTTATTATAAATGTCTTACATAAATCCACGTCATCTTTTAACAATAGAAGGAAGACACAACAAAAAGCTTTTCAAGAGAAACTCCAAGAAGCAATACTGTCTGTCATTCCTTAAACTATTTTAGTTAATCCCCTCTCCCCAAAGACCCCTCTCCCTGTCACTGTCACTAATTTCCTGCTCTTGAAATATTGTTCATTCTCACCCCAAGTTTGAAAAACTTCAATTCAGGAAGTAGATGGAAAGTGAAAGAAGAGTGCTTGAATCCTTAGCTCAGTAAAAAATGTGAACAGCTGATAGTGAAGGTGGTACATAAATGGATGGGATAAATAAGAGTGGGCTGAAGGAATGGGTGGGGTATTACTTTATACTTGTAATTTACAAGATGCTAGCTCTTAGATTAAACTGGTCCAACACACACACACACACACACACACACACACAATGGTAACTGTAGAGGTAATACGTTAATTAACTTGATTGTGGAGATCATTTCACAATGTATATGTATATCAGAACACCTCATTATACACCTTAAGTATATACAATTTTTCTATATGGAATCTCAATAAAGCTGTTTAAAAAGAAAGAATGGGGCTAAGAAAAGGAGGAGATTAGGTCCCATTTGTCTATTTTGGCTTTTGTTGCCAATGCTTTTGGTGTTTTGGTCATGAAGTCCTTGCCTACACCTACGTCCTGAATGGTTTTGCCTAGATTTTCTTCTAGGG
>NW_016107347.1:8569919-8632297 GCF_001604975.1 Cebus imitator | reverse complement strand
AAAAAAAAAAAAAAAAAAAAAAAAAAAAAAAAGAAAAGGAGGAGAAAAAAGAGCACAGTGGGAAAAAAAAGGAGAAACTAAAAGAAGGACAGATTATTTTTTTAAAAAATAAAGAAGGTAGAGAATTCGGAAAGAAAAGACAGGGCTTGTAAGGAGAAAAAATAGGTATTATATAAAACCCAATAATGCAAATATCTTTCTGGGGAGGTAAATGGTATAAAGAAGAGAATGCAAAAAAAAAATTATCTTGGTTTGCAATAATTAATGACTATACAGACCTCTTAAAAAATACTGCCTTTTAAAAAATTCAGATAAAATGAAGCATTCCATGACAGTTGGAAATTTTAAAATAACAGTTATCAAATGATTATCAGATGAGCAGATTCTAAATATCTTCAGTGATTATAAAAATAAAAATAAAAATAGTCCTTTTTAGCAAGTTACTCAAATGTAAGTTTCACTGAGCCAAAAAAGTTCATAAGAACTTTGCCACATTCAACAACTAATATCAGATAAGGATCAGTTGAAGCCAATAACACTTGCCAAACTAGAATCTGCTTTGCCAATGAGGCATTTATTTTACTGCAGTTCACTATGGAGGTCTATAAACCTTTAAGTAGATATACCATTGTACTCAGAGATTTTTTTTTCTTTTTTTTTTTTGGTTGTCACTAATGTGTACATGGAAGCCTCCTTGAGTTTGATGAGGAAAGTCCTTCACCATCCTTATCAAAAATCTGATTAATGAATAAGAACAACATTCTGGAAAGAAAAAAAAAGATTCCTCAGGAGTAGAAACAGTAAGAAATACTGCTAAATCTACTCAAGTAGAAGAAATTTCTTCAGTTTTCACTTGAGAATCAGCTCGAACTGGAAACATCTGTCTTTTATGTATAAGGGCTATTCTTTTTGCATGCTACACTGGAGAAATTTTAAGCATTTGTGCAACAACTGGTATTCCTGTTAACATAATCCAATGGATGAAGAAATACCATTAAAATGTCCATTCCCACACATAGAGGGGAACAACCCACACTGGGGCCTATCAGAGGGTAGCAGGTGGCCTGAGGGAGAGGATCAGAAAAAATAATGGATATTAGGTTTAATACCTGGGTGATGAAATAATCTATATGACAAACCCCATGACAAATTTTTGTATTTGTTACAAGATGTAACAAACATGCACATATTGCACACGTACCCCTGAACTTAAAATAGAAGTTTTTTAATAAAGTCCATTCCTAACCTCCATTCCTAACCTAGATCGTTCTTTTTATTCCTAATGCTTCCAACTTCGGTATTTTCTAAGCAAGAAGTGCTTCTTATTTTTCAACTAATTGTCCTTTAGAAACCTGAAAAAAAAAGTTTCTACTATCCTCTTGATGTCAGGATCCCCCAGAACACATCTTAAAACTTTTAATAAGATTTTCTAGAGAATTGTGTTTTTAAAGAGTAAGTGTGGTCACATAAAAATTAATCTCATAAACATTTATCTTAATTATTTTGGCATATATTGATCACTTTTGGATTGATAAAAATGATTATTCTGCATTTCACTGGTTTGTACTTTTCAATAAAAAGCAAGCAGAAGAAATATTATCAATTAAAATAGAATTCACTAAAATTAAGCTTTTCAAACTAAACGACATAAAGATTCATAACAAAATGGTAAGCAGAAAAGTAGGTGAATAATATCATACATATTACATGATTCAAATGTTAAAAAAATAAGTATAAAAATATATCAAAATGTTACTAGTTAGCTCTTGATTAGTATATTGTTTTATTTTAAATACTCTTTGAATTAACCAAATTCTCTAAAATAATATTTTATTTTTAAGAGACATATAAGTTATAATTGTCATTTTAACATGAAATTTTAATAAATAATAAATTTGCTTTATATGTTTTCTAGATAGCAGACTCAAATAATCTTATGTTTTTACCTTATGAAAACTTCCATAAAATAATGTCTTTACTTCATCTGTGTCAAATGTAACAGTTTGCACCTCGCCTTTTGTATCCTTGTTAAAGAATGATAACGTCTTGCTAGAAGCTGCAATCAACATAAAAGTGTCATTAAATCATATGCGTTGTATACTTTTTTTTTTTTAGACAGAGTCTCACTCTGTCATCCATGCTGGAGTGCAGTGGCATGATCTCGACTCACTGCAACCTCTGCTGCCCAGGTTCAAGTGATTCACCTAACTCAGCCTCCCAAGGAGCTGGGATTACAGGCACCTGCCACTGCGCCCAGCTAATTTTTGTATTTTTTTCAGTAGTGATGGGGTTTCACCACCGTGGCCAGGCTGGTCTTGAAGTCCTGACCTCCTGATCCACCCCCCACGGCCTCCCAAAGTGCTGGGATTACAGGCGTGAGCCAGAGTGCCGGCCTGAATTGTATACTTTTTATTTAAAGTATTACCAAATAATTCTTTTGGAGGAGATATCTTTAAAAATACAATAATTTGAGTTGTGATAAAATGCAATTAGAATATTTACTGATGTGTTATACTTGGAAAAGTTCAACCATAAAAGTATGTATCAAATAAATATATATATAATGTATATTCAGAAATTTTTTAAAAAGAGAAAAGAAAAACATAATCAAAACTATGTATGCATGTGCCTTAAGATAAAAATTCTTACGATCTGCAATCACTCCAACTTGTGGTTTGTAGTCTCTGTCTGTGATTTGCCAAATTGCAAAAGGGTCACTGGGAGTTTCTGGGAGAAGTCTGAATAATAATATAATGGTGTATGAAGGAGGAAGTCCATTTGGGTGTAGGTCTCTGTTGGATAAAACAAAAGAAAGAAAAAAAGAGGAAAGAAAAGAAGAAAGAAAGATTGATTGCTTTAACATCAAGAACAGAGACTATTTTAAATCTCTGCACCAGAATTTCATATGGGTAGTATTAGAGGCTATTTGTAACAACCTGGCTCCTTCTGACTTCTCTTTAGAAGGAGAAAAATATAGGAAATGCATCAAAAGAACAAACACAAAAGATCCATTATGTAAATTGTAATCAATTATTTCTAATTTGATAAAGTCAAGAAGTCTGGGAGATTACAAAATAGTTTTTTATCCTACTATTAATACCTACTTTTTCTAGACACACCGAGGATTATAAAATTAAATGATAATTTTAGAATAATAAACATTATGACTATGGATATCATTTAAGGAGAACGAATCCAACTAAATATATTTAATTTCCAATCTCAGGCGTATGAGACCATAAAATGGCTTAAGATTTTAATTTATCTCTCCCTCCCTATCAGTGATAGTTTTTACACTTCCAAATTCCACCCCCCGCCCGAAATCAAATAAATCGCCCCCAGAGCTCATTATGTTCCCAAAAACAAAATCCATTTTAAATGTGAAGGCCATATACATGTGCAAACATTTAGTGATGATAAAAGGTTGTGAATCAATTAAAAGGAAATGTTTCTTGGCTCTAAGCTGTAAGTCAAAAAACAAAAAATTGGTCCCATGTGTCCCTCCAGAATTTAGCCAATCATTGTTCTGGAGGAATCTTTGAAGTAGAATTGATGGTTTTCTATCTGAGGCCATTTAATAACACTCTCTTCCTGAAGGTAAGAAAAAGAACCAGATAATAAACTCATAGAAAAGAAGCTATTCCTTCATGAATTTTGATAGAGGACACAGAGCTTCCATGTCCTAATACCATACCACTAATGCTATCTTGCTTTTAAAACATATGCTCTGGGTAAGTTGACATGATATCTTTTATATGTTCAAGAACCATCTTTATAATATTCTATATTAAAAATAATATTTTCTCCACATCAACTCTCATCTCTCACCTAGTCCATTTTTCTCCCTCCTTAATTAGTGCTTGTGAAAAAATTATGTAATTGTATTTATGATTCTTTCCTTTCAGTCAAAAGTTCTGTCTCTTGAGAAAACAATAGGGTGTCTTAAGTTAAAATGTAGAAATCATATGTTGAGCTGACTAGAGGAGTTAAACACTGGGTTTTAAGGCTCACTGGAAAGCCTAGAGCTCTGAGCCAACATGGTTAACCATTATAAGAGTTAGAGACTTACAATGCGGTCAAACTACAACAATACGATCTGTGCCTCTTAAAATAAATTAGCTTTGGTTTTAGTCTGAATTTTCCATCAGCTTTCTCAGAGTATGTCATAATTCATACATCATTTCTGACCCTGTCCTGAGCTTCCAATAGCTTTATTTCTCATTATTCTTTTCTCTCCATAAATTGGCAAACATGTTCTTCAACATAAAAAGTTTTCATTTTAATGAATAAGAAATACAGATTTCAGTTATCATGCCCAGGTGCAAACATTCATGAAATAAAATAATATCAACAGCTACACAACAGATTGCTAGAGCATCAGCCAGTAAAAACTGCCAACTGTCTGATCATGGACAAGAAAAACTACCTTTCATTTTCTAGAGGTCTGAAACATGAAAAAGAATGTTTGCTCTCATTCCACACTTATTCCATCCCGTCTTCTGCACCACAGGGAAAAATGTTCAAAATAATAAATTGCCTTCCTGTTTTAACAGCTTTCCTAGCCTTAAATTCAAAAGGGTCAGTAATCTGTTACCAGCATGAGTTTCTTGGATCCGGGAATAATGAGGCCTGAGCCTTAGTCTCCTGTGTGCAAACAACTATGTAACCTGAAAAACCCAACTGTATTTAGGAAAACCAATCAGGGTCATCCATAAGCAGTCTTTCAACAATTCTAAAGTTCCAGGATTCTGGGAAGTCAGCAAAGATTCAAGAACCTTTTGCAGGTCTTAAGAAAAAGAGAATCTCCTGTTAGCACACTTACGCTGTAGGCTGATTCACAAACGCATTCTTCTGAATCCTGTAAGCTGAGTAGCTGGGGAAAGACCCTGACTCCAAAGATACTCCTTGTACAGAAGCAAAATTCTTTTCTGTCAGATTGTATGCTTCAAGCATCTTAAAACCTTTACATCAGAAACGAAAATATTAAAAGGAGTATATTTTAATTATTTTATTGCTTAAATCTGGAAATTAATTAGACCAAAAGTATAAATGCTTACCTGGTGATGTGTAGCCATCCAAATAAATGAGAGGACAACCTGCAATATACGGTGTTCTTTAAGTATGATTCACCAACACGATGTACAAATTATATACACACAGAAAGTAACAATGAACATATTTCAAGTAATGACATTGCTCATTCATTTATTAAAATAATTTCTCAATTTAATCTTCTATGAATTATTTCTTGTACACTTTCTATGTGTCGGAGAAATTATACTATTAACCAGTGTAACAAATATTTCCCTAACATTCTCTAATCCAATTGGATTTTTTTTTTTTTTGAGACAAAGTCTCGCTCTGTCCCCCAGGCTGGAGTGCAGTGATGCAATCTCAGCTTACTGCAACCTCCGCCTCCTGGGTTCAAGCAATTCTCCTATCTCAGCCTCCTGAGTAGCTGGGATTACAGGCACGCACCACCACGCCCAGCCAATTTTTGTATTTTTAGTAGAGACAGGGTTTCACCATGTTGGCCGGGATGGTCTTGATCTCTTGACCTTGTGATCTGCCCACCGCAGCCTCCCAAAGTGCTGGGATTACAGGTGTGACATGCCCAGCCCAAATGGAATTTTACAGTACTCTTAAAAATAATAAAATATAATTAAAGGAGGAATTTTTCATGTTTTTCAATAGATTTAAAGACCTTCCCTCCCAGGGAATTTTAGATTTCTGCAAAGGTAGGAGGAGCTTGTCCATCCTCAACCCTCTTCTCTGCCAAGTCTCCAAGCCTCGAACTGGCTACCAAACACCATGTAACAGTAACAAGCGTGCAGTAGTTTTTGCTCTGGACCCCTCAGTGTTGAGGGTACCATATGGCTGCATCACTGCATCTAGGACTACCTGGAGCAGAGGAGAAACCACTCCAGCCCTCTACTCACTTTCACCAGTGCAGCTCCACTCCAGAACTGCAGCATAAGTTTTCACAGTAAACCAAGAAAGTTTGTTTACTCTAACTAGAGTTCTGTTTTTAATAGAATGTTTAATGGGGGGAATATTATATTTATAAAGCATAGCCCTGTCTAGGATCTGGGATCTGAACCAGCCACAGACCCCTAATCTGTAGGATTAATTGCCTCCATTAACTATACCCCAGGAAATGGTGTTAATGGATGGTGTTAAGAATAAATTGACTTAAATAATCAATCTCTGGTTCTACACTGTAGTTAAAAAGCTGAACATGAAAATCTAAACCCAAACAAATGGAAGCCAACTGAATGTCTGGGGAACCATTTTTTCATTGCTCTTTTGATGCACAGAGGTTGACAGATGACTACCAATTGATTACTAATGGGGAAAACCTTCATCTCATAGAATGCAATTTTAAGCTGAGATTAATTTAACCAAATGTCACAGGCATTGCGGTGGTGGGAAAAGGATGTACTAAAACACTTTCCATATAAGGAAATTACATATTCAAGGCTAAAAATGGACTCTGACAAGCATACATTTAGCATGATCTCAATAGGAACAATGATTCATCAGGTTCTCAAGTGATTACCCAGGATCTATTTATGCACAGACTTGATCCCACAAAGGATACAGAATTATCTACCAAATAATTATTTCTCAGAATAAGTGAGGTTATAGATCCGTGTTGACTGTGACTTACTTGAAGTGGCAGTTTCACAAACAAATGTAATAAGATTGTCCTCGATCTTCTCAAAAGATTCAAAGTCGTCCACAATGAACACATGCCGTTCACTTGGTTTGCTGGCAATGTTGGCAAGCTCATTGTAGTCAACATCAGCCACACCAACTACAAACACACTGAACCCTGCAAAGTCGCATTTATAGAATGAATCATATCTCTTTTTCCGTCCTTGTTACAATAATGCAAAAAAAATTCTTATCTGAAATGATGCTGTATTTTCTTAATGTATGCAGCAAGTCCTTTTATTTGACATAAACTCTTTAATAAATATACACTTTTTCCAGGTCTTTCTATTTTTTAGTTTACAAAACTCATTTAATTTGATTTCCTAAGATAAAATCCTAACAATTCAAATATGAAGATTTTAATAGCAAAAAGACTTCATGTGGCACACACTGCCTTCCACAGGTCCACAGTCCTGATAGACACATGAGTTCTGCATCCATTAATATTTTAAGCTTATGTGACTCAGACATCAAGAATGGGCTCACTTTAAAATTTGGATTCTTGAAACTGATTATCTCTGGAAACTCGGGCTCAAAGGCAGAACTTTGGACATCTTGAAAATGGAATCTACAACTCCCACTGGCAACAGACAGGCTATGACGAATAAGAAAGTTTAGGCTATGACAAGTAAGCACATTTTTCACTCCAAAAGCTAAACTTGACATTAGGGGGAAAAAAAACTACATAAGGAATTAGGAATATATTTAGATATAAATAAGGTAACGTGAGAAGCAAATATTCACAAGCCCAAACTTAAATCTACCAGGAGTCACAAACATGCAAAAATCTGTGTAGGGTGTATAACATAATGGCAATACATTTTATAAAAGATCAGCAAGAACAACCTCTACTGAAAAAAGACAGTATGACTTAGCACTAATCATAACTCATAACTGTAGCCAAAGAATCATGCATGTGGAGATGACAAGTTCCATGTAATTAAGTATTTTATAACTTACTACAATAAATTATGCATAAAATTCTCTCTAAAAATATATCCATCTTAGATCCTTCTTGGGACAGCAAGAGGTAGGGGATTGTTAATTCAAGTACTGAAAAGATCTGCTTTCATCTCTAATGATCATAAATAACTAATCCAAAGGACAGTGTGTCCAGGAGGCTGTCAGTATATTTGATTGGCAAAATCTATCCCAGAGATGGCTCCCTGAGACCTCAATACTCCTTCTTTGCAATGTCTTTTAGCAATCATTAAGTGCATCTACAAAGATGTGCTAAAGTTAAAGGCTTCTCTTTTTCTCTCCTTGCACAGGAAGCAGTATCAAGATTCATTTCTGCTATGGCAGGAAGCGTGCTCTAGCATCATCCCATTACTGTTGCTTTCTGTAGCCTTTCAGCCACTATGGGAAAATATTGTTTGCCCCTTGTCAATCCTGAACCACATCTTACACGAAGAATATACCATGTCATTTTTGAGCAGTTGTAAACCATTCCATAATGAAATATAAACTAGCATTATGAATTACAAAGGTATACAGTGCAGAGTGAAACAGGAACAATAATGTAAAATCAGCAAATTTAGTTTTTTGCAATCATTCGTGAACATTTAAAAATTTTAAAACTTGCAAGTGCAATCAAATTCATGCATGTGCTTGCCTGACTGCTGGATGACCAAAGCTGCCTTCTTGACCTCATCCTGTGACCGACCATCTGTGACCACAACCAACACCTTAGGGACATTCTTCCTCATGCCGCTCTCCCAGGTCAAGACTTTCTCCTTGATAAACGTGAGGGCCTTGCCTACAGAATGTGGCATGGAACATTTTAGTGTCACCTCAGTGAAAACTACCCAAATGCCATTAGTCACACACAACTGATAAGAATCTGGACATTAGTGTGAGATAATACACTCAGTGCTGCCACTACAACTGCTTGGGGAGTAAAGGTCTGCATATACACATACCTGTTCTTGTGTTTCCTCCTCTGTACCTAATGTTCTGAAGGGCCCCAAGGGCTAGGGCCTTGTCATTGTACGTGTTCAGCTTGAACTCAGACTTGACCTCATCACTGTATTGCACAAATGAAACCTGAAAAGAAATGGGGTTTGGCAGTGAGCCTAAGTCACCTCATTTTATATTTCAGTCTTCGAATGATTCTCTAGCTGCAGAACAAGAGGGGGCAGTAAAAAGTATCTCAGACCTGATAGAATATGGTAAGCTCTTTATAGCCAATATTACAACACTGACTGCTATTGTCTCATTAAATTCTCTAATTTTAAATCTTCAATGAAATTGTCATAATTGACATTAATAATGAAAATACACCATATTCATATTGTGCCTTTTTCTAGGACATAGAAAGGGATGGATAAGGCTGGAGAGCAGTGAGATCCCAGGATTAGACATGAGAACGCACCATCTCAAATCCAAATGTTGGTTAAACAGTTGACTCAGCCAACTACTACTTCTCACTGACTATATCTGTTCTTTACAGCAATATAAAAATGTCACATGTGATTATAATCATCCCTCATCACAAACTCACTCAAAATGGGATTTAGTGGAAAAAGTACAGGCTTCAGACTCAGGATTCCCTGGGCTCAAATCCCAGCTCTGGCAATTAATAGCTGTGTGACAATGGATTTTTTATCAGTAAAAGGAGGATAACTATAGCTACCTTCTAGGGTTGTTTTAAAGACTAATAATCCTGTCTACAAAGTAGTGCATAGAAGTTAATAAAATATGGTAGCTATTTTTTGTTAGAAATACAAATTCCTAACAGGATGAAGAAATAGCTTGCTTGTTGACACATTAAGAATATAACCACATTAAATTAAGAATATAACTAGGGTGAATTTTTACACTTCTTGGGTTGGATCAATGTCCAGAGGATTGAGGATTTGAAATTTAGTATAGTACTATAAAAGAGGATATGTTTTGTTGATAAAATTGTTCGTGGTTTATTTCAAAATACCTTATTTTCATGATGCCACAATGATGATCAAACTGCCAAAATAAAGTAAAAAATTCACCAAAGAAATAGGAAAGAAAAGGAGAAGAGAATCCTTTTTTAAAAGAACATAGTCTCAGGAGGCCAAGGTGGGTGAATCACAAGGTCAGGAGATCAAGACCATCCTGGCCAACATGGTGAAATCCCACCTCTACTTAAATACAAAAAAATTAGCCAGGTGTAGTGACACGTGCCTCTATTCACAGCTACTGGGGAGGCTGAGGCAAGAGAATCACTTGAACCCGGGAAGCAGAGGTTGCAGTGAGTCAAAATCACGCCACTGCACTCCAACCTGGTGACAGAGAAAGGCTCTATTGAAAAAAAAAAAAAGTGTCTTGCTTTAAGGAGTCAATAATTTAAATAGAAGAGAGTCACATGAATAGTGACAATACGAAGTGATATTTGTTGTAATGCAGCAATACAGACAAAATACTTTAAAAGCATGGAATGGGTAAAGCCATCATGGTTTCTCACCAGAGGGGGCAGAATTTTAATTGGGTCTTCAAAATTACAGAATCCAAGAAATACTTAATAATAGCTTGAATCCGATTATCAGAAAGGTCTGTGAACACCACCTAAAATAGTTTAGAGCTACTGGACGTGAGTGTTCCTAAGTCCATGGGAGGTGCAAGGGCAGGGTGGGGGTGCAGTGTGGAGATTCTCAGCTTTGTGCAGGCAGGTTAGGGTTACACAATGATTTATTCTTTGAGGCCTCTCATGGAAATACAAACTTCTCTAAGTACTTCCGTACAACAAATATATTTGGAGTAATTTCAGAGCAAGATAATTGGTAGTTATCATTTTAAAAAAACAAATGAAATACCCTTTAGCTCAACAATGGACATTCTTCTGGTCACAGTAATTATCTGCAAAGTAATGATAGAGGCCACAAGTTCTACACACCCACTCCAGTCACTGTTTATCACTGATTCTTCTAACTTCACAGGGAATGACAATCACAATGAATTTAATAACCAGAACTTTGGATGAACTTCTATAGAAATGTGTCATGGTTGGAAGTTGCAAGCAGGAAGTTAGAGTCAGAATCCCCTAAGTTCTCCGATAGGAATCTCATCTAGCCAAAGATAAAAACTAAAGAAACATTTATTTTTCTGTTTATTTATCAGTTACACCCAATTCCCTCCCAAAAATACATAAGTAAAGGAGATAGCAAATAAAAGAAGGTCAAAACGAATTTATATTGAAAAGAATTTTTACTTAAAAAGTTCAAAGGAAAGGCAAGACATCACAAATAAGTAGCCACTGGTGGAATGACACTCACCTGAATCCCAGCAGGGCTGATCTCATCAAAGCCTCCCACAGTATTGAAGATGAATTTTACAACTTTGTTAAAATTATCATCCCCGATGCTCCAAGAGGCATCAGTCAAGAACACAATATCTGCCTTGGCCCCTTTGCATACTGCAAAAAAAAAAAAAAAAAAAAAAAAAAAAAAAAGAAAGAAAAAAACAGAGGAAGCCCCAAATCTCATGAATTCTTTCATTTAAATGACATCACTTAATTTTAATGTAGTATAACATCTTGCTACCTAAAGTGTGGCTCTGCAGCAACAGCACTGCCTGGGAGATTGTTAGAAATGCAGAATCTTGGGTCCTACCACAGACTTCCTGAATCAGTACCAACAGTAACGAGATGCCCAGATGACTAAGATGCACAATCGATTTGAGAAGCATTGGTCTAACTGACCCTCAATACCTGCTCTGGAATTACGCCATTTGTTTAGATCCATTATGCAAAGATATGATCTTACCTGGTGGAACTCTTCAAGTAGTTCTGAACAATAAACGAGAGAAAAAATCAAATACAATGTCCAGAATTAAAAGAAAGCTATCAGTGGGTTTGGAGATTTGGAATATAATTATTAAAGATTGATTTGATGCAAATAAGTCATTTTTAAATTATAAATTAAGCCACTAGAATCATATGTAGCGAAAAAGAGGAGAAAATAAAGAAATAGTTTTATTTCAATATCTAGACTTGGAGGCTAAAAAAAAATCCAAAAAAATTAACAAAATTTTAGTTTATAAAAACTTAACAAATAAAAGTG
The DNA here is from genome assembly GCF_001604975.1 of Cebus imitator. Taxonomy (NCBI): domain Eukaryota; kingdom Metazoa; phylum Chordata; class Mammalia; order Primates; family Cebidae; genus Cebus; species Cebus imitator. Next base: position 8,620,544 of record NW_016107347.1, on the reverse strand, counting down.
TAACACCAAGAGTGAACTGTAATGTAAACTATGGACTTTGGGTGGGAATGATGTGTTGATGTAGGTTCATCAGTTGCAACAAATGTACCACCTGGATATGGGATGTTAATAGTGGAGGAGCCTGGGCATGTGTGGGGAAGGGCAGTCCGTCTGGGAGATGAAAAATCTCTGCATCATCCCTGCAATGTTGCTGTGAAACTAAAACTACTCTAAAAAATAAAGCCTATTTAAAAAGAAAACAAACTTGTTTTTAAGCCAAGATTATTTACTGAATTTCTTTTGATATCTAATTTAAAGGAAAACATCATTATTTTACTCTACAATAATACACTTTTAATTTTTCATTTTACTTACATAAGAGGTTTAATAAAGTTGTGACATTCTAAATCCTTTTAAGATAAAAGAAAAATATATTTAAAATCTGAAATGCTTTCTTTTAAATGCTGGAAACAGCATATGAGAAAAGAAGAATCCAGTAGTTATTTAACTTTAATTTGATAAAGTGCTAAAGAATTGTCCTCAAGTGCTGAGAGACCAACCTTAATAGATCAGTATGTCATTTTACCAGTTCACTGCAAGTTACAATTATCTTTCAAACTGTGGTGAATGGAAATTTTTTTAGTTTTGTGTAGTCCAGGGAACTTCTCAGGTTGGATGCCAGGAATTTTAAAGCCAACAGCCTCAGGATTTAGGTTGCAAATATAGCCAAAAGGGTTCAACGTGCTTACTTATGCCAGCAGATAGGTGAAAGAAACGTCCAACATATAACTATGGATCATGGAAGACTTTAATCTGTAAAACTGAGGAAAGAGACTTCCAACTGAAGAGCTGGAATAATTTATGACTAATTTTATTCATGCCAAAATGTGCCCAGAGATGAAAAGAAACAAATTACTGGTAATCTTTTCTTTGATTCTAAAAACTCTTCGGCAGCAATAACAAATCAGAAATGTTCTACATTGATTGTAAATGATGCACATGCAGCATAAATAAGAAGTCTGTAACTCCCTATCAGCTGAATGTATTGCCTACTTAGTTGTACTTACCATCCCGGGCTGGTGGAATGGTGGGAGCAGGAGGAGGTGTAGGTGGCTCTGTAGGGGCTTCTGTTGGTTTTACAGCTAGAATTTTAAAATAATAATTAGAAAAACAGCATGTACACATTTGATATCCCAGAAAGAAAATTTTAAGAGCAATTTAAATCCTGGATGCCAAATCAAGTCTTACAAAATAAGGCACCATTGTCATCAGTACTGACATACTGGGAATTCTATTCCATCCAAATTTGATGTCATTGGTAGTCATTCAACATCCACTACAGCTACAGAAAATAAAGATCAAAAGGGAAAATGTAAGGCCTTCAGATATGGTCAAACGAGTAAGGTTCACTAATAAGAATTCACCTTCTCATTGTCAGCAAGAGCCATCTCTTGCTCCTATTTAGCCCTTTCTCAAAGTAGCCCCAACTCTATAACAGGGACAACTTGCAATTACATAAAAAGGTCCTGAGCCAGCTTTAGACTCCACCATCATCCCATCATTATTGCTACCCCTGGGAGAGGTAGCTGCACAGGATTCACTTAAGTCTTCCTTTCCTAGAGGATTCTATTCTAAAGCCTTATGAAGGCTTTCCAGATTCCTCAAAAACTTACTGGTATGTTCTTTAACAGAGACTCCTGGTCCCTCAAGATTTGGTGTCTGCACAAAAACAGTGACACCATAATCAGTGTCTGGTGAAAGGCCAGTGAAGCAGTGACTGGTTTCTGATCCACGCACTGTAATTTCTTGTCCTCTGGTTCCTGATTGTGACAACAAAGGAAAATGCCAGTGTCATCATCAATTATATTTAAAGACAATTTTATATATCACTGTTATAAACAAAATGGCATCTTCTTCACTGAATTTAAAGGGTTTCCATGACATGCTCCAGCTCATTTTTTTCTTTTGTACACACATACCATCTGCAGGGCTTAGTTTTAATCTGTAGGACGTGGCTGCCCGGTGAGGTGACCATTTGACACAGAATGTATCCCACCCAATCTGGTAAGTTTTCAGATCTGTTACATTTAAATATACTACAAAATAAAGAAAGAAAGAGATTTATTTTGTAAATTAAAGCAAAAAAAGGTATACTTTTAATCATAATACAATTTTCAAACTTTCACTGTGGCTGAAAAAAAGTTCAGAATCTTAATATGTTTCCTTTTAAGAAACATACATGAACCATATCTGAAAACAGTTGTACTGCCAAAACAGACTTCCCTTTCCATCACTGATTTTCAAGGTCAGGAAATTCCATATAGTCTCTCTCAAAACTAAGAATTTCAAAAACATCTTATGGAAAATAATAAAAAAAAAAATTCTAAAAGGATATCTGCTAAGTTGTTAAATAATTATCAAAGTAATGGTGACATTAAAATATGTGGACTGAATCATTAATAATGATTCAATAATTAAGCCAAATTAAATCAATGGATTTAGGTTAATATATATCTTAATATCAAATGTCAGAAAAACTAAGTAGCACCACAGATCTCATTTTGCAGGTCATTCATGGATTAAATGACAATTTCTATAATTTTTATCTTTTAAAATTCAAAATACAATATTTTATGTGAAATACACATAAATTTCGCATCATATACATTTTTATATACTTAATTATAATATTTATTTATTTGGATCAGTAACCAGACACAAAATAGCCTGCCTATATAATGCTGAAGAAACATGTGTATGTTCAGAAATGGTAAAATTAAAACAGGCTGACCTGATAATTCCTACTACACTTTTTCTTACAACCATGAAAATATTCATGACTCACATGTAGTGCCTTGATCTGTCAAGGGGACGCTGAGTCCGGAATCATATTGAGCATAAACATTCACATCGTAGGTGGTGCTGGGATTGAGGTTGTGTAAGGTGTATGATGTTACTTCTCCAACAAAGGCTTCCATGGGCTCATTGGAACCTTTATTAACAACCACAAAAATACATGGAAATATGCCATCACTACCATTAAATTTTGCTTAAAATTAAAGATCTTATAGTCAAAGGGTAGTATGAACACCATTAATTCCATAGTCCTCATGCATTTACTCACTGAAGCACATGCTACATCATATAGTAAATATAAAACTGTAAGCAGAGACTGAATTCTTCACCCTCCTATTCTCAAAGCATAGCACAGTACCTGGAATATAGTAGGTATATAGTCAATGTTTCTTTAAAGAATGAATTCTCAAACTTCTTTCTCAAGCCCTACTTTGCCAGCATAGTGTTTTGCATACAGTAGGTGTTCAACTGACACTTTTTTAAGAATTTCTATCTTGGACCTCATTCCACTTATTTTGGCTGCTAAAAGTCCTTAGTTACCAGCCCCACTTTCTTTTTCAAGTTCTCTTTCTATTTCTTACAAAGATTCACATTTTATTTCCTTTCTCTTGCCTTCTCTCTTTTTTTTCTAGTTCATACTCTTCCTAGATATATGGGAGATACCATAACAAATTTGGTACAAAGAGCATTTTTCTTCTAGTTTTACTAAGCATACAGATAGAACATCAAAACAAAAAAATAACAAATAATTTAATCAAGGTGATATTAATTTAGGTAAATTTTCAGTGGGGATTTGAAAGCAAGGTTCCATGAATAAACTGCATGGGATCCATGCCCAACATGAAATAATATGTGGGCACACTGGGAACAATACAGAGGAATACTGATGAAACATGCATTCTTTCATGATCATATAGCATGTCTGAAGACAGGCATCTTTGATTTGTGCAATTTTATGAACGAGGTCAAACTTTTTAATCATGAAATTTAATAAGAATCTCATCTACACCTATAATAACAATGATACTTTAGAAGATTGGCTTAAAATGTTATTTCCAGAAACATTGCCTTTGGTGACAGGAAACTTAATGTGACATCCGAACTCTCAGGAGAATCCAATAGTGAGGGATGAAAGAGAAAATACCCTCATGCAAACAACCTTACAAAGCATTTCAGTGATGACAAAGGCAGTTCCTTACCCACTGGCTTATATACAATTTTGTATCCAAGAACTGGAGAGGGTGAAGGATCCCAGGACACCCTGAATCTTGTATACCATTCGTCATAGATGTGTATGTTCTGAGGAGGAAGGAGTCCAACTGCAAACAAACATTGACACACATTACTGACCTTTTATTGGCACACAGGGAGAGCACGGAACTTTAAAAATATTGACAGGAAAGCCCAGTGGAAGCAATTTCATAATATTCCATAATGCCTTATCCAGAAAACAATTAAAAGACATTAAATATTCAAAAATGCTTAATAGTTTTCCAAATTTAAACAGCAACTCAAATGGACTCAAAAACTAGTGATTTTCAGAAGAGCCTTCTCAGCAGGAAGCAGTATCCAGAGCTGGAATGTTCTATGACTCAGAATTATAGAAAACAAAAGAGATCTCAAATCCTTTTTAGAATGCCATAGATTACAGGTTGTTAGAACCAGAAAGTAATTTAGAGACTCTCTAGTCCAATCACTTCATCAAATACTTAAGATATGATTTGCCCAAAACCACACAGCTACCTACTAATTAAAATAATGTTTTTTTCCTGTACCTCTCTATCCTCCACCAGTACGGCCTAAAGTAAATCCTTAAGCCTCCAGAGATACTGTCCCCAAGCCCATAACTTGTAAAATCAATGCCATTCAGTTAGCGTGTTAAGTAGTTGCTGAGTTTACTAATCATAGCATTACAGAAATAATGAATCCAACTTGAAAAACTTCTTTTTTACAAGAGAAACAAAATATGACTTTGGCCCTTCCTGGGAAATTCAAGATCTAATAAAAAAGAAAAAAAAAGCCCATTTTGATAACTATGAGATTCTGAAATATGCCATTTTCCCCAGGAAAGTCCCAAAATATAGCTAAAACCTGAGAAAATTCAAAAAGCGAGATTGTTAAATCATCTAAAGTCATGTGAGTGTCCATTGACTCAGTCCTATAGAAAACAATATCAATAAACACAGATTCTTGACCTTGAGAGACTGAGCTGAGTCAACTCTAGTCGTACATTTCCCTTAGGTGCTTTCAAATGTCACCTCTTCGAATTCTGTAATGGTGTCGAGATCATTTAAGCACCAAGAGACTTTTGGCAAGTAACTGCAGAAAGAATCCTGAAGTCATGTTACTTAAGTAGACTTGTGGTGAATGAACTATAAAAGAGCAATGTCAATATTTACCAGTAACAAAACTCAGACCTAGAGTTCATCCTACCTTTATGCTAAACTAGTGGCTCTCAGCCATGGCTGCATATTAATTAGGACATCAGCAGGTCCAGCCCATGCCTCACACAGCTACATCAGTATCTCTGGGAGTGGAACCCAGGAATAAGTATTTTTAAAGCTCCTCAGGTGACTGTAGCAAGCAACCACATTAGAGAATTTTTAAACCCTAAAAAATTACCACCAATATAGCATAAAAAGGGATCTGAACATTGAAAATTCTTTGTAAATTGCTTAGTACAATTAAAAAAATATATTTTTCTTTTTTAGAAAAAGATAAATTTGTAGACAGAAAATGATTGCTGATCATCTCACTTCTGTATTTATGACAAGATTCAAACACAATGGAATATTTCTTACTGATACTATATTGACTTAACAGTTATAGCCTTAACTGACACCAAAAAAATTGAAACATTATTCAGAGAATATGCAATGGTTTTCCAAAGAAGAAATAAAACTATCTCAAGCAAATAAAACTATGTAGATTGTTTTCTTTTTTTTCTCTTAGTGAACCTTTAAAAAGTTAAAAACAAATTCTTTTCACGTCATCATTTTGACAAAATTTAATAGTGTGGCATTCAAGATGTATTGGTGAAGACAAAATTTTAAGGTTTTAAAAGGTATAAAAGTAACATTAAGATCTTAACAACTTCAAAGCAAAAAAAAGTGGGGAGGGGTATAAAACACTTACCAGTTCTTCCATTTCCTGTTAGATGGCCACCATCTCCATCTTCATAAACAGCAATAACAGTAATTTTATATGGTGTATCAGATTGCAGGGGCTGTAGCATTACATTGTTTCTTCTGCCTGGAACTGTAGTCTACAAGGAAGTTAAATTATAAATGTATTACCATCTAGAAGACTTCCAGATCAAAAGACAATATTGTATTATGTACTCCCATAAACAGTAATAGTTTTTTTCATATTTTATTTTTGTTACACAATGCTCATGACAAGACAAGCTATCTTCACTGCTTCTCTCCAGTACAGGAGAGTGGTTTTACAGTCAGACAGATCTGGGTTCAAATCCCAGATCAGCCACTTAACAGCCATGTGACTTAACATCTCCTAAGAAAACTGCATTAAAAGCATTACCATGTACAACACTTTAGAACACTTTATTGTGTACTGCAGCCCTCAGTAGTAAGTTTGTTTCTTCAGATCTCATCATTACATGTTCCATTTGCATGTACCAATATGTACCCAGTACCCACTGTGGACCAGGCACAGTGGGACAGGTATTAGCTACAGGGAATCCACTGGTAAGCAAAAATTGACTCAGTTTTCACCCTCAAAAATATCAGTTTGGCTGATACTAGTTAGCTGAAAAGGATGGGAATATATTCAACTGCCTCTTTGAAGAGGAAATAAACCAGACATCTCAATCTCTCTTCTAAACCTACGCTTTGTTTCTACAAACAACACGGATAAGGTATCCCAGTGAATCCTGGCCTGGAGTCCTATAACTACAAATGATAGATTATGTTTTTAATGTTTTCAGAAAGTAAAGGTAAATTGCATATTTGTCCATGGCAAGGCTGAACAAACACTAACTGTGAGTTTCTCTGCTTTGGCAAATTAACTGTAGTAGTACTGTTAATCTCATTTTGATCAGAAACTATAAATAGTAGTTACATGTGTTTCTTATAAATAAAAATAGGGACTTGAATTAAAGGTTACTATATCAAGTTCAAGTAGATGAAACATTTCAACACATGGGCTCATGGAGGGAAAATTATCTAAGATGATCTATGTGGTAAAAAGATGGCAAAACACAGACCTAATTTACAATCAACATCTTATGCAATATTCTCCAAGTATATCACAGCAATTCATCACTGAATTTCAAACAAAGTAGTTAGTTTTTCCATTTTTTCACTCATAACAAATGGATGCGCACAGTGAGGGCTATGAGGAAGCTGCCAGAAACTTGAATTTGGTTCTGGAAAGACAAACTATGACACTCACAAAATTTGAAGCTAATAGGAGAGCATGTATATTCCAAAACTAAAGTGTACTGCAAAATGTTAAGTTTAAACAAAAGAGAGATCCATTAACACTGGAATATTTAAGGAAGACATTGCAGAGGAATTAGATTTGAGGAAAGGGTAAGAGTTGGATAAATACATAATTTGAATATTAACTTAGACATTCCAGAATGATAGGCATCATATTTCACTAGATTTGGTTCCTGTGGTATAATCGGGTGGTTAAAAATGTTCAGTTAATCATGCGATAAGATCGTTTTTCTATCTATCTTTAGAATAAAAATGAGCCCAAAGACTTTGCTTTTCTGTGCTGTGGGAGGCCAGAAAGACTATGCACATTTGGGTGGTCCCCGAGTCATGTCAGAGAAAATCATAAAGTGTGAGTATCAAGGACTCAACTATAATCACAGCATACTTCTAAAGACGTTTAATTTCACTCTCCATTCAGCTAAGATGATAAAATGTGCCAATAAATCAGTATTAGACTTACATATTCATCAATTGGATCACCAACAGTGGGAGAATAGATGATTCTGTACTGCTGAACTGGCCCATCAGCATGATCCCAGGCTACCGAGAGGCTATTGGTTGTTTCACCAAAGACTCTCAGATTCCTTGGTCCACTCCGTGGCACTAAATAAATAAAATACAATAGAGTTTGTTGCCTGCCTGTGAGCATTACCTAGGTCAGATTAAGGGGGTTGCTTGCAAGTGTTTCATTCACCATTGACTAAGATGTTTACTCCCTTATAATAAAATACACATTTATGGTTTTAGTGTGAAATCGTAAACAGTATATTCCAGAGCTATGGTTACATGCTGAACTTTCATCAACCTAGAGTTAGGTTTGAAAGGTAGACTAGGACAAAAGAAAATTATTTTAACCACTATACCTATTCAGTAAAGCATACAAACTAAACCCTCACATTTCCAAAGTCCCCATTTGGTAAGAAGACTCACTGCAGGATAGAAAGAGGGAAAAAAGATGCAAGGCAGAAGAAGGGAAAAAGGGGAGGAACCCCTCCTTAATTCATGTTCCAAATGAGAAAATGAGCAGATGAAGTTCACTTCACACAAACAACAGTCACGGACACAGTGTTTTCGCCTGGAATGTGAATGCAGGGGATCCCAGGCAGAAAGCACCCATCTCTCACCACCCCCATCCCCCGACTCACTCAATCAGAGAAGCCCTGCCAAGGTAGCTACAAGGGAATGGAATGGAGAAAGGATTTCTGCCTCACGCGTTCGGCCCTGGGCAGGGCTGGGATTTCCCTCTCCATCAGAGTAGAGAGCCACAAGGTTCACGGAATAGAGTGTGTCCGGAATCAGCCGCTCCAGATGCACAGTGCGCGTGTTTCCTGGCACCACTATCTGCAGGGAAGGAAATGCCAAATTCTGCCTGACAAGAACTCAAATGCTTACCAAGCCTTCAGTTAGTCATCACAATCGTGTTTATAATAAAATGTTGGGCCCAGATATATCAGAAGCCAACTATGCTTCTCTATGAGATCCGCCCAGTCCATATCATTAGACGAAATTTGTCCTCAGAAATTCCCTTTCCAAAAAAGGTGATCTCATCCTTGACCCTTAGTAGCTTCAGTTATTTCCATTTATGTTTCTTATAAAGATTCTCAAATATAACATGGAAGGCTCATGATATTTACCAAAAAAAAATCCTGCATGTTAAATACATACAAGAAAAGAGACTCTCATTTGTGATGGGGAAAATGTTGTGTTGAAATAGAGACTCCATGCAATGCATACAGGTAAAGTCATCTTCATATGTCCTACCACACACAGACATGAAAATCAATATTCTTACCAAATGCATGTATTGTTTATCACTTGTTTATCTTTGTTAACATTGTTTAGTTTTGCAAAGACTTATAAACTAGTTTATAAATTTACTTACCCTTAGGTATTCTGATACTATCCTTATTCAAATTAGCAATTTCTGATTTCTAAATTGTTAGTGTACTTACAAAACTGAATAATGTTATGAATTAAAAATAGATTGAGCAATTTGTAAAAACCAGTAAAGCCAAGCTTTAAAATATTTTCATAACAAAGACGTATTAACAAGTTCTAGCAATGATTCACATTTATTACTAGGGGCTTTAACTCATCTAGCTAATTTACATTTCCCCAAATATTCCTTTTATTTTTATTAACCCTATAATTAATACACCTGCCTCAAGTCATCAAAAACAATAATTTAAGTATTATACATTGGCATGTTTGTGGTTTGTGGTCTCCCAGTCACATGTTTGTGTCAAACATGACACAAACATGTGACTACATTCATCAGGAAATACAGTTTCCGTGACAAAATTACTTACAGATTCTGAGGGTCTTGTGCCATCTGCAGGGGAATACACAACGCGATACTGCAGCACAGGTCCTGGTGCAGGGTCCCAGCGAACATCGAGGCTGTTGGGTGTAGGATTGTATACTTGGACATTTCTTGCCACTCCTCTCATCACTAAGGAAATGAAGGCCAACATCTATTTATTAAGTCTGTTTATATATCACTTTTCCAGAACCTACATTCTATAATAGGATAAAATACTATCTTCTTTATGCTTCTAATTACCCACACACAAAGGCAGATTAAAACTCTCCAAATCCGAATTTAGTTGAAGTTAGCAAGTATGGCCTTTGTCTATGTGGAAGCAACATTGTATTCAATTAAAAACAAGCTAGTAAAAGTGGTGGAACTGGATTGCCTATAAAGGGTCATGGGACAGGGAAAAGAAATAGAAAAACTAGTTTCAGTTTTCTAACATAGGTAATGGAGAGAGGAAGAAGAGATATTTCTAAGGTTCTACCTTCTTTTTTTATTATTATTATTTTTTTTTTTATTGTACTTAGTAGGTTCTGGGGTACATGTGCAGATCATGCAGGACTGTTGCATAGCTACATACATGGCAGTGTGGTTTGCTGCCTCCATCACCCCGTCACCTATATCTGGCATTTCTCCCTATGTTATCCCTCCCTAGTCTGCCCACCCCCCATTGTCCCTCCCTTAGTCCCCCAACAAACCCCAGTGTGTGATGCTCCCCTCCCTGTGTCCATATGTTCTCACTGTTCAACACCTATGTATGAGTGAGACCATGTGGTGTTTGATTTTCTGTTCTTGTTTCAGTTTGCTGAGAAAGATGGTTTCCAGATTCATCCATGTCCCTACAAAGGACATGAAGTCATCGTTTTTTATGGCTGCATAGTATTCTATGGTGTGTATGTGCCACATTTTCCTTTTCCAGTCTATCATCAATGGGCATTTGGGTTGATTCCAGGTCTTTGATATTGTAAACAGTGCTGCAGTGAACATATGTGTGCATATGTCTTTATAACAGAACAATTTATAATCCTTAAGTAAAATCTGACAACAGCTATTGTGCCCATCTAATTCAGTCAGCTAGTTTCAACCATTCATTACTTCTTCATTTAACAAATTGCTACTAATATGTTTGTGATTAATAGAAAAGGCAAAAGGAGAAGAATAAGATATACCCAGTTCTCAATTAACTGTCCCAGTAGGAACTTAGAAAAACCTACCAATTAAATTCATGTGCTAATCCCAAACTCTAATTTAGCCAATAACATCATCTTCCTAGACCACTAATCTTTTGCCAAAAGAAGACATCCATGCTTGGTTCCTTTTAAAAATCAGCAAGTATATTTTTAAAGCCAAAAAATATTTCTAAATCTGCACAAAAGCCCTTCAGCAATACTACAAAAAAAAAAAAAAAAAAAAAAAAAAAAAAAAAAAAAAACGACAAAAAAAAAAAAAAAAAAAAAAAAAAAAAAAAACAGACCACTTACAAACTGGTTTCTAAATAAAAGCATACAGATATTAAGATCAAAAAAGCATTTCAAGAAACCAAAGATGTGCAATTAAGTGATGTGCTGAACAGATTTCAACAATTCACACTATGAAAGCCAATTATAAACAGCATGTCACAACAATTTATAAAGCATAAAGCAAAGCTCAGTGAACTTTTGTCAGTGAGCTTAACCAAAGTAGTATACCAAAGATTATATATGTACCTTTACAAATACTGAAATTACCGTTTCAAAAGAATATGCCATTATAAATTTGTTATTTGACAAAATGTTAAATTTGGTGTTAGGAAGGTAAACTATGGCTAATTTTTATGTTTTTAATTCTGTATACCAAACTTTCCTAATTCTTTTTAATGGGCCTTTATGGCCTTTAGAATGAAAAGCAACATTTATGATGAAATATTAATTTTTTGGCTTTATTACTTACATGTCCTTCCAGTATCTGATGTGCGCCCCCCATCACCTTCAGTATAAATGGGAACTACTGTCACAGTGTACGGGGTATCTGGCTGCAGATTCCTAAGAATGGCATAATTGGTATTCCCAGGGATTGGTACCTAAAGATTTTAATAAAACGTAAAGCACTGACTTGAAAAATTTGTAAAAGAAATAATAATTCAAATAACACAATACCAACTCAAGACTAAGTCAAGAAGTAAGTTCAGTAACCTTAGGATGTAATAATGTGCCCCCATGCAACCTGTTACTAGAGGTTACATATTTCCCTATACCCCTCCACCCACCCAATACTCCCCCTTTAGAACTTCCTGGAATGGCTGCTTCTTCCCCAGGCAAGGGGGAAGAATCCTGGCCACAATCCCTCTGTTACCCAGGCTCTAAGGCATCAACTATTTATCCTCTATCAAGTCTTATCAAATGATTATGGAATTCTTCAGTTCTAAGGCAAACTGGTTAACTCCTTCAGTTCCACTTTTAAATCACTCAGCTACCATTTAAACAAACTAACATTTTTTACTGCAAGATATAATTACCAGTTCCTCTGGACCACCTGCTGCTGGCGCATAGAAAAGCTTGTACTGACGAGGATTTCCCTCTGCATGGTCCCAGCGGACATTCAAGGTGCTGGTAGAAGGGTCATACACTCTTAGGTTCCTCACAGTGTTTAGAGGTTCTGAAATGCACAGAAATCACATCACAGTATAGTACTAACAATCAAGCACACATGAAACACAGATTCACTGATATCTCCCAGGCACTCTGGGACACAGCAGGCACCATGCAAACATTTGTTGAAGTAGGGAATAAACGACACACACTGTGTCTGCGTCAGTCTGATACATATGTCTTGTCTATCCACAAGACATTTTGGTCTGAAAGTACCTTTCTATTCTAGAAAGTAACATCTTTCTCCACAAATAGAGACAAATAATTCCAAGCAAGGATATTAAAAACTATTAAAATGGTTAGGCATGGTGGCTCATGCCTGTAACCCCAGCACTTTGGGAGGCTGAGGTGGACAGATCACTTGAGGGGAGGAGTTCGAGACCAGCTTTGCCAACATGGTGAAACCCAGTCTCTACCAAAAATATAAAAAATTAGCTGGGTGTGGTGGCAAGCACCTGTAATCCCAGCTACTTGGGAGCCTGAGGCAGAAGAATCACTTGAACCTGGGAGGCAGAGGTTGCAGTGTCAAGATCACACCACTGTACTCTAGCCTGGGCAACAGAGCAAGATGCCAACTCAAAAAAAAAAAAAAAAAAAAACTATTAATATTATTTTTAAATGAATTTTTAAATATTAGTAAACCTTGTATCACCCCAGTGTTTCCAGATAAAGAAGTGATTCCATTCTAACAGTAGTTATTAAAGAAGCTATAGGAACTCTGGTTTCACTTACTGGTCTTGCCTCTTCCTGTCATCCGACCTCCTTCGCCATCAGGATACAGAGAGGACACAGTGATCGTGTAAGGAGTGTCTGGCTTCAGTTTCTGCAGGACCACACTGTTCTGCCGTCCTCCTATTGTGGTCTTGAGTAAAATGGGTCTTGATAAGTGTTAGCCTTGCTCTCTCCATCTCACTAATCTGTTAGAAATAAGCTCTTTCTACAGGGAAGCTGTTTGAGACCCTTGTCAAGTTCTGGAATTATGTACCACAGTAAAGGTTTAAAATATGTCTTATGGAATAACTTTAAATGTAAAATATGCATCTCGAATCATAAAAAGGATTCCAAGCTTTAAACTGGTGACCCCAAAAAGATATTTCAACTTGCTAGCCACCAGCAATGCAAAATTTCATCCAAAACACATTTCACAGAACTCTTCAAAAAAAAAAAAAAGGCATTAATCATAAATGAGCTACAATGGGACTACAAAGATACCAGAGAAGTATATAATTTTAGAGGCTCCACACCACTTAACATTACTCTTACCTTTTTAACAGATGTTTTTTATTTGCTTTAGAAACACATTAAAATGATTCAGCATGCTATATAAAGCTCTTGGTATTTTCACCAAGAACACTGTCATTCTAACAGCCTTAGCTGTGTAACGACATGACCAGACCTTTTGCCAGGCCACACTCAAGCAAGGGTTTCCAGTTGTCTCCACGATACCAGCCCTGTGGCATGAAGCTTTTCAATTATGGAGCTTAAAGTTTTTATCCATTACTTAAGGCCATCTAGCTATCTTGTTGAAAGAAAATTTGTACAATTTGTTAACAGTCTACTGAATTCAGATGTTTATGTCATACTAATTAAAATCCCATGAAAATGGCACACTGCTCAAAACAAGTGCACATGTAGATGGCTGAATGTGCTAGAAGAAACCAGATGTTTCCAACTTCGCACCCATCCACTCAAGGGGTCTGAATTCCAGAGAAAAACCCAGTGAATCACTGTCATCATCCTCAACATGGGCAATCTGAACTAACATGGTGAATTTTCATAAAGTTCATATTTGAGGTTATGAGAGAAAAGTATCGATAACAGTATAGGCCATTTTTATAAAAACCTGATGCATAACAAATCTGAAAGCCTACTTAGGAGAACTGCCCTTGTGAGTAAGCAGAAGGGCATCTCCGTACTTCTGTCATCTAGTTCCCCAAAATAATTCTAGCATCAATGATTGATCACCTTCATGAATTCACTGACTAGCCTTAAAATGCAAGTACCCCAAAGACTAATAAAGCTTAAGGATTTCATACTTTCCAGAGAATGCGTTTATGAGACTCTTTATGATAACAAACAGCTGAAAGACAGTAAAAGAGACTCAGGAGAAGCAACTGGAACACCAATGTCCTTAAGATGGGAAATGCTAAGGACAAGCTTCTCCTGATTTGTAGTTTTACCAAAATCTGGCCTGCTACAGAAAAAAAAAGAGCCATTTCTGAGATTCATATATCAGTCTTACTAATTTATCTTATTTTCATATAAAAGTCTATTGATTACAGTTGATATTGTTTATTAATGATAATCTATTTACCTAAAACAGACAAATTCTCAGTCCAAATGCATCATCCTACCTAAGACTAGGGCTATAAAAGCCTCAAAAGACCAACTCAAAGTCACACTAGAGATGGGAAAGTTTCTGATTCAACTAAGCTTACTTACTGGGTAATATCAGAGATCTTTAACCACACGTCTTTGATTAATGCTACCCTCTACCTTGGCTAATATCCCTAAACTGATAAGAGATATGAACCATTTGCTTACACTTGGCAAGTCAGATGATTAAAGGTTAATAACACATGTGTCTCTAAGGCTATACAAAAAAAAAAAAAAATGTAGCCGAAAAAGCCAATAAAATTCTGTGCCTCACCAAAATTGGGGACTTATTTTGAAATGAATCAGAAAACATAATCATACCAATATAAAAATCACGGGGCTTCCTGACCTAGGATAATATATGCAGTTCTAATTACATAGTTCACAAAAGGCAAACTTGTAGAAAGCCCACAACTAAAATAAGGGAGGTAAATGAACAAAGGCTCTATTAAATAAGGGAAAAAATCTAGGAAAAAAAAGAGGGTGAAGACTGAGTTTACACTCCTACCATCTTTCTTGGGGACCTCATATGGAAAATAGAAAAATAAAAAACAGTGAAATTAGGATAACAGGCTCCCACATCTAGAAACACCAGATCTAGAAGATACCCTATAACATGCATAAAACAGGCAAAAAATGAAATAAATAGAAAATAAACATTATAGGTAAGGTTAGCAAACTTTCAGCACTTTATTAAGTTAGAGAGAGGAATGGACGATCTATATAGCTCAAAACTATCTGGATATCTTCATGGATAATCCAGCACTAATAGTTTTTAAAGGAACTATAGAGGCATTGAGGCACATGCCTCATGCTTTGGGTCTATGATGAAGAGTAACTATCATCTCTCATGAGAACATCCATTGAGCCTCCATGATGGAACTTCATGTGAAGTGCCAGCTAAAGAGTCAGATCATTCCATCCAATGCAGTAAATCTTAACATCCCTTAAAAATTAAGTATGACTAACCAAACACTGAGGGGGAAAAGAGTTTAAAGAGAAATTGATAGAATATATCCAAGTTATAATATTTATTTTAAAAAGTTACCGTTTGCTCATTGCCTTCCGCTGTGGAAGGCTGATAAGTGATCCTGTATTTCTGCACACGACCAGTAGCAGGATCCCACTTAACGGTCAAGCTGTTAGATGTTGCATTGTACACTTGAAGGTTTCGTGGGCCACTTTTGGGAGCTGAAAGAAGATTGTTGAAAAACGGAGTAAGCAGACAGAACAATGTCTCCCCCTAAAATATATACAGTTCCCAAGGCAATCAGAGAATTCTATGCTTCTGGGTTTATAATTAAATTTGACCCCTTAATAAAAATGGTTTTTGATTCTTAAATGACTTCTTAGTATGGATTTTCATTTTGTTTCCGTCCTTGCAAAAGTGGTGTACTGAAGTCCCAATTTCCAATATGATGGTATTTAGAAATTGAGCCTTTGGATGGTAATTAGGGTTAGATAAGATCATGAGGGTGGAGCTGCCATAATGGGATTAGCCTTTGTAAGAGGAGACATGAGAGAGCTTATTCTCTTTCTACCATGTGAGACAGTGAGAAAGTGAGAAAGACTGAGAAAGGAGCTGGCTGTCTACAAGCCAGGAGGTGAGCCCTCACCCAGAAATGAACTGAATAGCACTTTGGTCTTGGACTTCCCAGCCTCCAGAATTGTGAGAATATAAATTTCTGTTATTTAAGCCATCCAGTCTAATCTTTTGTTATGGCAGCCCAAGCTGATCAATACACTCCTCAACAAGTAGTAGCAAAGCAAAGTTTTTCCCAAAAAGCCTATTTAAAAGCGTTCTCAACAAATATGTTATGATTTAAAAGCAGATGACATATTTATAATGTATCTTATGGTACTTTTCATTCATACGTTCCTTCATTATTTGCTCATTCAAACAATTCAGCAAATTAAATTCTTACCTTGTGTTGTTGAGATACGCACTAAAAGAAAACAGAATTTGGGGACACATTACTAATATGGCTGTAGCCCTATTTTTTAAAAATTAACCTTAAAATATCAATGTCCTATATGAAAGCTAAACACCTACATGTGCGCTCACTGCCAATCAGGTCATCACTTTCCGACTCATCAGGATAGATGGCAGTAATGGAGACTTCATAGACAGTGTTGGGGTTCAGGTTTTCAAACACCAAAGTATTTTCATCTCCATTTAAGATGGTCTTGGAGAAAGAGGACAAAAACATACCCATACAAAAGTAAGTCTCCACTTATATCAACTCAATGGCAGTTTGTTGACATTATTTAGCCAGATGTTCCTCTTGCTCTGATGCATGCCATGAGCTCAAATGTCATTAGTAGGAAAGAATATTTATTGACAACAAGAGTAATACTTCTTTAAAGTAAGTTTCTCTACAAATTAAATGAGACATGAAAGACAGAGAGAGAGATAAAGAGAGTTAACTACCTCCATCTTATCTGAGCTTCCAGGAGGTGCCCAAGTTATTCTGTAGAGAGACACATCTGAAGCTCCATGATCCCAAGTCCCTCTGAAACTTTCTTGTGTTACTTCAGTAATTCTTAGGTTTGTTGGAGCTGGCACAGGTCCTATCATGAGAAAAGGCAAACAGACTAAGTTTTTGAATGTGAGCTACAAATGTAATTTAGTATACTAAAGCTGCCTTGTTTTATATTAATGGACATCTGAAAACTGGTTGAATACATCGCTTCGAACCAAATATTTCACCAATTCCAAGAGCTCTGGAAACTGCAAGCATTCTGTGGATATAATAGGTTTTTATGTATATTCTATTTAAATGATGATTGTTTTTTAAGACACTATTTAGTACCTTTCTCCAACTTTTTAAAAACCAGATGAACGCCATGGACTCTTTCACACAGCAACACGCAATACACAAAGCACAAACTCGGCCACATATCAGAGAGTTAACGGACCTTCTCCAGTCTATCAATAACCGCAGAGACATACATAGACTCCAGGTTAAGAATAAGAAGTCCTTCTTAACCAAGAAAGTCATAAACCAAGTATGCTAATACATTATGCATTGAAGATGATGCTCAAAGAAATAGTTATTCATTTATTGTTCATAATTTGTTGTTCTGATACCCAAAGGAAACAGTTTCATTTTTATTTTTTAAAACACACACATACTACTGCACCTTAAAAATGAGAATGTCTACCTAGCCATAAACAACACTATTGCACTTTGACAATTGATTAGAACATATATACATACTGCTACACATACACTGAATTCCAGCCTCAGAGTATTACCACAGGAAAGAAACTCTGAGCATGTTATGATCCAGGTAACCCATATATAAGCTTCTTCCTATAGATCACTAATCTTAAACATGATACGAATCAGAACACACTGACCCTGTTCAGAGATCTGAACACCTGGAGACCCAGATAACTGCTGAAAAATCCCCTTTCACAGCCCCTCCATTGACCATGTCCTCTGGCTGTTTTGCAGCAGAAGCATTTTTTTAATGTTTGCCACCATTCCTGAGCTTTCATTGTCACTTATTTCTCTATTTTCTGGTTACCAAAGCTAATTACACAAAGCCCAGAACCATTAAAAATTTGTTCTAATAATTATAAATGAAAAGGCCATTGAGATAAAGAGGAGTGGTACTATTCCCATCAGCACAACTACAAAACAAATCAGCCACTAAGAATGTACTTTAAATGTATCTGAAAATTATTTGGAAATCTTATGGTATGAAAAATATATTAAAATATATACTAAAAATGTTAATCTACTATGCTAAATTACCTGTCTCATTAGCTTTTTTTCTTTCCTTCCTTTCTTTTCACTACACCTGTTATGTTATTTTTATGCAAAGCTGTCAGTCTACTGATGCATAAGCGTCAATTCTCAGCTCCAGCCATGACCCTTACCAGGTAAGAACTGATGCCAAGAAGACAAATGAAATTGCTAAGAGATCTCACATGGTAAGAAAATAGCAGAGTCAAAAAGGGAGAGTAGATATGTCTGGAGTTAAGAAGTAGGTTATAGTATTTAACAAGATGCCTGTACCTAGTTAGGTATAGGCAACTGGGCACTAAAGAAGATACTATTGAGCCTTTAGTGAGGAATTTTCTGGAAAGGAGGAAAAGGTTCCAGACTATAGTATCACTCCCAGCAGTAGATTACTGGATGTGGCTGGACAAGTTGCTTAAATTCTCTAGACCTGTACTGTCCACTACGGAAACCACTAGCCACATGTGGTTGCCTGTTGAGCACTTAAAATGTGGCTAGTCTAAATTGAGATGTGCTCTAAGTGTGAAATACACACTGGATTTTAAAGAATTGTTACAGAAGAAAGGTAAAATGTCTTGTTAATAATTATTGTACTGATAGCTGTTGAAATTATAATGGATATATTTGATACTGGGTTAAATAAAACATTATCAAAATTAATTTTATCTGTTCATTTTTGCTTTTTTTAAGGTGGACACCAGAAAATTTTAAACTACAATGTAACTCCCATTATTTTTGTTTGGAACACTGCTGGTTCTAGGCCTCAATGGATTTTTACTACTATTTGCATTATGTAATGGGCTGAGCACTGGATTAAATTATTATGTGCCAGGCACTGGCGATACGAAGTTGAGCAAAATGTCTCTGCCTTCATTAGGAGGGAGCAAGGAAAAAGTATCATAGATATCAAAAGACCAACAAGCAATCATGATTGGGTTAAATACTATGGAGGCACCGTGTGAGAAAGAGGAACTGACATCTCCAGAAGCTGCAACACATGGAGCAGGAAGCAGGGTCCAGACAGGCGACCCTGGCTTCCCCAGCACCCCACTCACAGTGCGCTCTCCCCTTCCTCTGAAATCTGACAGCGCCCTATCTCAGTGCCACGTGCCTTCCTTATATGATGCCATGTATTCTCAATTAATTTTTTCTTAACTCCACAACTAAATCATGAAATGGTAAGGGTAAGGTGCTTATATTTTGTTACCCTTGACATCACTTCACATATAGTAAAGTACCCCCCAAAATTTGATACATAATGTATCTTTTCCAAAGCAAATGTCCAACATACATCAAGAAAACTTCCCTACCCCACTACATATACAGGCACACACACTCAGGTGCACACCAAGTAGCTGTAATTGGAATATTAATAAGAGTGGCTGATAGAAAGTATCATAAAAGGAATGGATGCAAAGATAGAAGATGGGACACCTTGTTACAAAGAAAATAAGTGAAAAACAATCTATGAATCCAAGCATTATTGAATACTGGCAAAGATAGTGTTAAGAAATGAAATGGCAGCCAGCATGGTGTCTCACCCTTGTAATCCCAGCACTTTGGGAGGCTGAGGCAGGCCAATCACAAGGTCAGGAGATGGAGACCATCCTGGGCAATGTGGTGAAACCTAGTCTCTACTAAAATACAAAAAATTAGCTGGGCATGGTGGTGAGCACTGGTAGTCCCGGCTACTCAGGAGGCTGAGGCAGGGGAATTGCTTTAACCCGGGAGGCAGAGGTTACACTGAGCTGAGATCAGGTCACTGCACTCCAGCCTGGCAATAGAGAGAGACTCTGTCTCAAAAAAATAAGAAGAAGAAGAAAGAAAGAAAAGAAAATGAATGATCCAGTAAGCTGAGTTACACATGCATATAGAGTGTTGTTTCCTATTATCAATGGAGCAGGAGCACAACTCACGGGTAGTTTCTTGAGCAGTCACTGGAGGAGACTCTCCCTCATCGTGTACTGCAGAAACGCTGACTGTGTATAGGGTCTGTGAGAAGAGGTCTTTGAGGGAAGTGCTGGTCTCTGATCTGTCCACCTCTACCTATAACAGTAACAGAGCAGTGGAAATACTTTTACAAAGGGTTTACTTTCGACATCTCTCTGTTGTTTACTGTACCTCTCTGAGTAAGAATATAAAATCTATGATCAGAAAAAAGCAGTGTTTTCCAATTTTACACGAGAATCCAGAAACTGGGCCCAGTTTAAATATTTCCAAAGTGGAAAAAAAATGTATATGCTAGACCATTTCACCCACAATTGTCTAGCAAATAATGACTGTCTATGGATTCAAACAACCTAACCATTTTTCCACCTATTTCCCTTTATATTATCACAATATTTCTTTCAGAAATGGTCTCTTTTTTTTCACTTTACGTTCTGGGGTACATGTGCAGATCTTGCAGGATTGTTACATAGGTATACACATGCCATGGTGGTTTGCTGCCTCCATTCCCCTGTCACCTACATTAGGTATTTTTCCTGATGTTATCCCTCCCCAATCTCCCCACCCCCTGCTATCCCTCCCCTAGACCCCCACCCCCCAACAGACCCCGGTGTGTGATGTTCCCCTCCCTGTGTCCATGTGTTCTCATTGTTCAACACTCACTTATGAGTGAGAACATGCGGTATTTGGTTTTCTGTTCTTGTGTCAGTTTGCTGAGAATGGTGGTTTCCAGATTCATCCACATCCCTGCAAAGGACATGAACTCATCCTTTTTTATGGATGCATAGTACTGCATGGTATATATGTGTCACATTTTCTTGATCCAGTCCATCATTGATGGGCATTTGGGTTGGTTCCATGTCTTTGCTATTGTAAACAGTGCCGCAATGAACATATGTGTGCATGTGTCTTTATAACAGATAGATTTGTAATCCTTTGGGAATATATCTAGTAAAGGGATTGCTGAGTCAAATGGTATTTCTATTTCTAGATCCTTGAGGAATCACCACACTGTCTTCCACAATGGTTGAACTAATTTACACTCCCACCAACAGTTTAAAAGCATTCCTATTTCTCCACATCCTCTCCAGCATCTGTCTCCAGATTTTTTAACGATTGCCATTCTAACTGGTGTGAGATGAACCTTGTGAGATCCACTGGCCATTGTGCCCCTTTTAAATGGAAATGCAGAATGAAATGAATGTGTGTTCATGTATAAAGTAGCTTTTGTATAATCCACCAATGGCCAGCAGAATCTGTAACTGGGTGCTTAGAGGAATGACTCCGATGTTCTAAAAATGCCTCTGAGATTTTGACATTAATTCTCTCTCAAATACACACAAGTTTGGCTGGTGAAGCCCTTCTAATTTGCTCTAACTTTAAATCAGGTCATCATGGAACTCCCAAAAGAACACTCCCAAAAGGACACTACTCTAACAACATACTCCTCCTTTCTCTGTGTCTGTCCTTCTCTAGTGTCCTATCTTCCTGTTATTTGACAAACGCCCTCTCTTCATTGCTGCATCCTCTTGCTACCTTTTATTTTTAGAAACATTATGACATTTTCTAATAACTCATAGAATGGAAAGCCATATAAGGCATCTGGGTGAGAAGGAAATACCATTTAGATTCGATAACTTTTTATCTACCAAGGAATGATGTTTTTGAGATTAATATCACACTGCAAAACATTTCTGTTTTGATGAGATAGTCCAATATATTATTGATTTTCAAAAGCTGCTTTATTAATATCACAAGGTTTCAACACTGTGTTAACAAAGTGACAAGTATTCAAAACATGGTATCATCCATACTTGATAAGGTTCTTTTTTTAAACCTACTAGGAAAACAAATATTTTCATATCTACTATCATCTTTAACTTACCTCTTTGACATCCTCTTCTGGTGTTTTGTATCGAACAATATATTTACGCACTTTTCCAGGCACGGGTTCCCAAAAGACATTCATAGTGCTGTGAGTCACATCTCTGAGTTTCAGATCTTGAGGTCTGGGTAGAGGCACTGGAGAAGCACGAGATATTAGATCCAGATGTGCTTCTCAACCACAAATCTCTAAAGCATCCACAGAAGCTTTCAAGAAGTTGTTGGGAGAAAATTTAAAGATGTATGACAAAATAACTGAAAAAAATGGTTATGATGGTAAAAGTACCATTCTACCAGGTAGAACTAAATTTTTCTTAAGAATGTTTTTCAAAAATATATTTAATTTTTTGTTATCACAAGGCTAACTTCTCATTTATATATTACTCTTCCACTCTATTTAAATAATCTCTTGCTGCTCAACCCCATAAAAAATCATAATTCATCATGAATGTACAGCTCATGTGTCTTTATCAGATATTTAAATCAATTAAAACAGGAAACAAAATCAATAGAGTTATATGCCCTTAAGAACATGATAGAACAAAAAGTTATGAAAGTGAAGAATGAAGATGAGCCCACATTAAGAATCCAATAAGCTTACAAGAAAACCCAGATACCTAAATCGTTAGAAGAAAATCCAAATGATAAGTGTTTACGAGGTCTAACATAACTTTCCATTAAAAAGGGGGGAAGGAGGATAACAAATGAAGAGATTTTCTCCTGTAATATTCTGGCCTGTGCTGTGTCCCACGCTGTACAAGCGTTTAAAGACCTAAGAGGGAACGGCAGGGGATAGAGAGAGACATAAAGACAGACGTATATAAAGCTGGGCCAGGAAGTCTGAAAAGTTGATGGTGTCAGTCTCTTTGGCCCCAACCTGTTTTAGAGTACTTTATTTTATATGTTTACAAAGTACATAGCAGAGGGAGTGTGTAGTTACTTAGAACAGTCTGTGGTTATAATTTTTACACTTTAGTTAATATGCTTCAGTTAATAACTACCATGCAGCAAGGTCAGTGAGAACTGGCTATCTTTCTTTAGGCATCTTTGCTCTTTTTTTGAGACATAATTTGCTTATTATGGTTTTGCTTTTTTGAAGTTTACCTAAAGTTCACAGTAGCCTTGTTGCTGATTTCCCCCGAGGGGGTGGGCTACTTTGGCTCTCTACATAACACGAGATTGTTTCACTCTTTCCAGCTGCTCATTTGACTATTTTCCTTTGTCTCTCATTCTGACTCTGTACATTTCTCTTGCTGACTCTCTAGCTCCACTTCCACGTTTCTGTACCTCCATCTCTTCAACATTTCTGTCTCTGTGAATCTCTCTGCCCTCCCTTCCTCTACTGTTCCAGTCCAGCACCATACCCAAGTTCTTGGCCATATTTATTTCTCATCTCACTGTGACTTTGGGTCTCCTCTCTCAGCACTCTCAGAACATGAGTCTCTATCCCTGGCTGACTTCCTACTCCTTCCATCTGCCCCTATCCCATTTTCACAAAACCAGCAGCCCCAGGCAAGGTCTAACATTCAAAAGAGGATTAATAAATATTTATTTGTGGTCAATTAATTTACCCTGACCCACCCTACAGGGGATATTTCTCTTCTCTGCCCCATCATGCTGTTTCCTTAGTCCCCTTTTCCTCCTTGAAGTTTCTTCAAAATTCTTCATTTTCTCAGAAGTATGGGCTGCGACTCATTAAATTTTAGCCAACTCATCTATCCCAGCATGTCAATCTCCCCAAGCATGTAACAAAATACCAGCTGGGTAAGGCAAGAGGCCCAAGTGCAATCATTGCCACTCTTCAAAAAAAGCACTTAAATGTTTAGTGAAACAAGTCAGAAGGACACAAAAGGCTGACCAACACAAACGAGAGAAAAGCAAACCATGACAGAGTCCATATAGCTTACACTGCTTTGTATTATTTCATAGTGTATTCCCAATATCTAGCCCAGTGACCGGCATATAATGGGAGATCAATATGTTTTTGCAATGGGTAAATTGATCAATTCACTTAATTGAAACAGACTTACTCATATGTGTCATAGAGTTTCTACATCAACAAGAACTTGGAACATCTTCATCTTAAACCCTATGTTTTCCTCCAAAATTATACTCAGTCCACATTCCCATATTCATCAATGCTATATGTCATATTTCATGGATCTAGGATAACACCAGTCATAAGATGCAGCATTGTCTTATGTGGTACATCCTGATTGGCACCTAGCCAATAGTAATAATAGTAAGACACCATCTATTGTAAGACACCTCAATTTCAGGCATGTTAAATGTGAAAAAACGAATGACCATCCTAGAGTCAATGTGAGATGCTTCCAAAAATCTAGAATTGAGATACTTATTCCAAATTTGATTGTCAAAAGTAATAACTTTGGAACTTTATAAATTATCAGATTATTTTTGGCATCACATGAAAGAAATTCTAATGAATTCTAATTATGTTCACAGCAATAAGAAGGGAAATAAAACTAGCAGTGGCTTACAAGTGACTTCCCGAACAGTGACAGGTTCACTAGTGAGGTCATGCAGGATGGCCTGAACTGTGACTGCATACTCCGTGTTGGGAATGAGGTCAGTCAGCTCCACATCATTCACTGTGGGCTCCAAACGCATCTACACATGGATATGCAAAGCAGAAATAAGATGTTCAAATCAAATATCTCCACTTACCTTTGGTATAGTCAATTGAAATCTTTTGCACTAGATTATAATACAGCTTGTATTTTTCATTTATAAGGTTACATTTCCTTTTCCGGGTGGATGATTTTTTCTTTTCCTTTTTTTTTTTTTTTTTTNGGGCTTAACTACAAAAGGGCACGAAGGAATTTTTAGGGCTGATGGAAAAGTCCTCTGGTTTGTTTTTGTTTTTAGAGAGGAGGTCTCGTTCTGTTGCCCAGACTGGAGTTCAGTGACATGATCTCCACTCACTGCAACCTCTACCTCCTGGGTTCAAGCAATTCTCCTGTCTCAGCCTCCTGAGTAGCTGGGACTACACATGCATGCCACCGCATCTGACTAATGTTTGTATTTTTAGTAGAGACAGGGTTTCCTCATATTGGACAGGCTGGTCTCGAACTCCAGACTTCAGGTGTTCCACTGACCTCAGCCTCCCAAAGTGCTGAAAATTAGAGGTGTGAGCCACCGTAATCAGTCCATGCCAATGTTTTCTAAAACATGTTGCAGACCACAAACCTACTTTTCTATTTTTCCATTTTGTATGTAAAGTTATAAATGATCTTATAAGTAACTACAGTATAATAGTCACTGTAAAGCTACAAAGTCTTAGGAAGACCCAATAATAAAGAAACAAATATCTTTCACCTCTTTGGGTCTTGTTGTCTCTGTATCCTTAACAGGTTCATATGACAAGATGTAGCCAGTAGCTCCTCCCACGGGCTGCCACTGCACATGCATGGTGGTAGGGCCAACGTCATAAATATTCAGGCTGACTACAGGGACTGGCACTTCCAAAAAAGAAAAGCAGACCATCAGTCTCCTTCCTTTCTTTCCACTCATTTTGTCACCATTGTTTCCTATTCAATTATTGGTATTTGTATATACTAAATAGTGAGTTACTGTGAGAAATCAGTAAGAGTTGATATAATCGTTCCCATAACCCAAAAAAATCCAATTTTCATTACTCATTGCACTTCATATTCAAGACTGCATGTTACCACTATTTTATAGAAGTAAAAATGTTAAAATTCAGGTTTCAAATGACATTCCAGTGAGTCTACAACAGATACCAACTTCCCGAGATGTTACTCTCTTTTTCTCGAACATCACTAAGTTGACTATTTCTATTCTTCAATCATAGAACTTCATATATAAGTAATCAACATTATTTTTTATATTTTCTTCAAAAAATCAATTTAAAATAAGAACACTCTACATTAATAACAGGAATACAGGAGATTTAGGGGCTTCTTGAAGACAAGCCCATGTAGCAGAGGAAAAAGTTTACAATCTCCCTATAACACCCATATTGCTTCCAATTATTTTTTATTCAAAGACTGAGTTCAAAGTTTTAAGAAATTATCATATTAATCCTGCCAATTATAAAATACGTTATTCCCATCTCCTATAGTCTAAAGGGGATATAAGAGAAGAGATAAAGACCTAAAACATGAGCAGTACATGAAGTCAGCTCTTGCTCTGGAGAATGATACTCACTCCTTCTTCTTACAAGTGGCTTTCCTTCTTCCCCCTGGGGTCCAACCAACAAGCAAGAAGAAGAAAAGAGTATTTTCGTATGACCCTGGAAACATTACCAGGAACAGGAACAAGGAACATCTCCCCTAAAAAAGCGCTACTTAAAACCAAACCCCTTAGAGCTTCTCTAGCAAAGACCAGATGCCAGAAAGAAAAGAGAAGATCTCCTTGGCAGCAGGGAGCTCCAGCCATTAGCAAAAGTGAAATTGGTATCTCTGTACAGCTCTTCTTCCTGATCTTAGTCCCACTCCCCACATGGTTCCCTTCCTCATATCTTACTCCTGATGTGCTTTATTTCTCAATAAAATGTCATCATTTAACAACTGAGTAAAATGTAAAATTATCCCCCTGAAAGGTATATTGCATTTTAAGAGACTTTCTTGAAAGCGAAAGTTTGAAGACCCTAAGAAGTGAATAACTCCATTAAAGGTTGTTTTCCCTCTAGATTATTATGGCAGTGACCCCCCTATTCCACAGTGGGGCTCCATGATAGGAGCAGCCAGTAGAAGTAGAAAACCACTGAGTATTTTCTAGGCACCTGCACAAAGAAGGCACTCAGTGAATATTAATAGAATGAATGTCGAATAAATTATTTGGGAGGTAGGCAAAAATGGGTCATCAACCTTTATCTTGGAAAAGAAAGCAATGATAAAAATTTTTTTACTCTGACTTACAGGTTTTTTCTGTGCCCTTCAGAGGCTCACTATATTCATCCTCGACCACGGAGTACACATTGACAACATACTCAGTTTCAGGCTTCAAATCTTTCAGCACTGTGCTAGTATCCATTCGACTCACATAAAACTAGGGAGAAAAATTAAACATAACAACAACATATGAACAATCAGTTCCCTTTCTCCTACTGTACTTACAAAGTAGTTAACTGCAGTGAGCTTAGAAACTATATTGCAATTAGACCATTGTCTTTTGTATTTGGAAACTATCAGATTACAATGAGATCTTGGATAATCCATGTCATTTATTCTCCCAGCTGTTCTTTGTTTGTAAAATGAGTGGGTAAAAAATAGATCATCTTTAATGTTCCTTGCCAACTCTCTGATTCTACTATAAATTCATAAATAAATCAAGCATCTTCTAATTAAATTTTAAAGAAAAAAATCATAGTGATACTCTGCAATTCTTTTTTTAATTATTATTATTTTTTAATTGTACTTTAGGTTCTGGGGATATTCTGTAATTCTTAGAAACCATAAGAATTTAAGCAAAGCTCTTTCCCTTTCATTAAAGCCAGATGGAAGTGCCTCCCTAGGAAAGTAAAGAATAGAAAGCACTATTCTTGACTTACTTCTGTCCCCTCTTCATTCCTCTTGCCCCTCACCTACCATTGCTCTCAGAGCACTAATGAAGAGGACCTAATCTCAACATCAGGAAGAAGTGAGTTGTAGGTGTTACTACTCACTTCTTGACGTTTCCCTCCAGAAACTGGATAGTATTCCACCTTATATCGATCCACGCTGTCAGAAGGTGGTGTCCAGCTCACTCTAAAAGAACGATGGGTTCGCTCAGAAATAACTAAGTTAGAAGGTGCTTCCAAATCACCTACACATGGAAATAAAGTGTATACACTTTCTCATTATTGTATAAAAGTGACAATATTTGAAATTAGATTGAAACAATATCATACTTCATATTCTAATCTTTTACGTACTTCTTTTCACATACTAAGTAGCTACAATAAATCAATAAATCTGTATTAGGGACTCACCTAAGATGTCTATGAATAGGTAACCAAAAGGGTTTTTAGCCTCAGAAGATTCAAACTTCAGCTCATCTTTCCTTAAAACCTGATCCTCCTCTTCCTTACAAACTTTAACAATTTACAAGTCATGAGACTCAAGACCCCATATGGTTTGGCTGTGTGTCCCCACCTGAATATCATCTTGAATTGTAGGTCCATAAGTCCCAACTATTGTGGAAGGAACCCATGGGAGATAATTGAATCACGGGCATGGTTTCCCCCATACTGGTCTAGTGGTACATCTGATGCTTTTACACAGGGTTACCTCTTTCACTTGACTCTCATTCTCTCTCTTGCCTGCCACCATGTAAGACCTCCCTTGCTCTTCTGCCATGATTGTGAGGCCTCCCCAGCCATTTGGAACAGTGAGTCAATTAAACCTCTTTCCTTTATAAATTACCCAGTCTTGGGTATGTCTTTATTAGCAGCATGAGAACAGATTAATACAAGACCTCTGAATCATCTTTTGATACTTTCTCCTCTCTCTATCCTTGTACATATAATCAATTAATAAGAATTTATGTACTGACAATTCAGCTTCTCCATTGTCCCTATCACTATTGGCACCACACAACCTCCCTACCCTCATTATCATTTTGTTTCTGTATACTCATGTCTTATCTCCTTAACTAAAGTTTATGCTCATGAGGTTAGAATTGATTTTTCATTCATTCTATTTTCTAGCAGGATCGGTGTTTAATAAACAAAGCTGACAACTGTATCACTGGAGAGAGTGCAAACAAACGAGTGTTTTTCAATCTGGGAACATCCCACTGCCTGTGACTGCTCCCTGTGGATGAACGCAGGTGAAATGACTAACACATAACAGTATCTGGAATAAATGCTGATGAAAATGGAAATATTAAGCTCAATATACCTAAGGGGAAAATGGCCCAAATCATAATTTAAAGAGAAAGGTATTAATCCAATAACTCTATGAGCATGGCAAATCATTCTCATATAAACTCTACTTTTTGTGCAAGCAAAAACTGGGGAAAACCTTTCCATTTTTAGTATCTTAACTTTTATTGTACTTGGGTAAGAGTCAAACCTACAAAATTATCAAGCAATTTTACTGTCTGGGAAACTAGAATGAATGCAACTATTACATAGTCCATTTAAAAAGAAAAAAGCAAAACAGATAAAAGATGTTTTCATCCCCACTCAAAGTTCTCTCCAATGGAATAAAACTACTACTCTCTCAGTTAATCAAGAGCCAGAAGCCTACAAATTCTGGCTGCCAGGCTGGTCTATTTCTCCAGGGAAAAGGTCAATCTGTTGTTCAAAATTCAAAAAAGAAAATCTGCAAAAGTTAGGGGAAAGAAACCCAGGAAGGAACATTCAAATAAACATATCCCTAGCACTCTGAGCAAGTGAACAATTTCTACCACATTCTTTGTTAAACTTATTCCAACTTTTCCAAAACCAAATTAAATTAATGAAGGACAATTTTACCATAAGCTACATGCACTTAAATGAATTTTTTTTCACATAATAAGAATCATAAGTTTTATCATTAATTTTCCAAAAACCTTCAAATTTGGTGATTGCCATGTTTCATCCCATGATTTAAACAGAGAGTAGTCATTATGCACCATCCTTGGTTAGTATAAATCCAGTTCTATAATTTTATTTCAGCATCCTCATTCCTTAGCTATATCTACCTTTTCTAAACATCCCTGAAAACATCTTTAACCATTTGACCCAGACTAAGTCATTGTTCTGTAGATCTCAGTTCTTCACTGGTAAACACAGATTATATAATTTATAAGTGTCTAAACTGTAAAACTGTAGCTTCTCTTTATATTTAGGGGTTATAAGTATAAAGTACCAAGTCAGATCATCTACAGTTGAGGCAGATCAGATATAAAGACCCCTCTTTTATTCCTGCTCACATTAAGAAATAAAAAAAATTAAAAAAAAAGGTGCCAAAACTGAGGAAAACAAGAGTCTGGGAACAACCATCCAACAGCAATGTAGTAACTAAATAGATTGAAGATGCTTTACAAGAGAAAAGGTATATGCCAGAAAAGAAAGCATGTCTCTTTCCCTCTCTTCCTACCCCCTTCCCATTTATATGTATGTTGTGTAAGAAAGGGCAGAGGAATGCAGGATATAAATTAAATGTATCCTCAAATAAGCTAGAAGTCATTTTCTGGAGAGGTGCCATCACAAGAAACAATTTTAAAAAAAAAAATCAAGGTCTAAAGTTGATTCTCAACTGGGGACAGATTTTTTCCGCAGAAGACATTTGTCAACAACTGAAGATCTTTATAGTTGCTACAATTTAGGGGATGCTACTGGCATGCAACCAGCAGAGGCCCTTGACACTGCTAAATATCTTACAATGCACAAAATAATTCCCCCCTTCACCTAAAAAATAGTTATTTGGCCCAAAATACCAACAGTGCTGAGGGTGAGAAACTCTGGGCTAACCTTACCTGGAC
Source organism: Cebus imitator (assembly GCF_001604975.1). Lineage (NCBI taxonomy): Eukaryota > Metazoa > Chordata > Mammalia > Primates > Cebidae > Cebus > Cebus imitator. Next base: position 8,589,910 of record NW_016107347.1, on the reverse strand, counting down.
CTTTGACACTGTTACACAAATTAATGGTGAGATCATCCACTATCCTGGAGAGTGACTCAAAATCTGCCACATTGTATGCGTGGGTATCATCAGGATCAGTTGCAATCATCTTTAACTCAACTTCATCAGCATTTTTAATACCTTCAAAAGTGGATATATACAAATTAAAAGTACTTCTCAGAAAAAAACTAATGGAGTAAAGCAAATGATTTATGGCTGTCTTAACTCATGGCTGCTTTTGGCCAACTATGAAGGTTTAATAATTTATTAACCAAAGCAAACATATTATTTTTCTCAACAGAAACAAATAAAGGATAATAAAAACTGAAGGCTCTTTTAAATTAGCTTCTTCTAAATATATCTAGCATCAATTTCCCACCAAAAAGTGTCTCTTTAGTGTTTTTTCTGGAATGTAAAATAATAGATATCAAAAATAAACATGGTTCTGTGGAAACCAAGTAGGAGTTTTTCTGAATCCTATTAATAGAACATTTTTCTTCTTGATCCATTAATTTTCTTTTAAGAAGCCATGTAGTTTTGTCCCATTATAAGGGAAAAGAAAAAATGAATCAACTTCTTGGAACATCATTTTGATAAATTATTTAATTGGGAAAATGGTGGTTTTTTTAATGCTTCAGATAAAACTTCTAACTATGAAAAATATCCTCAGCACATTTGTAACCCTAGGGGTGTCACTGTCCTTTTCAGTGCATACCAATAGCAAACAGCTCCACTCCCTCATCCTTAAGTTTCTTTGAAGGTGCCTCAACATCATCTTGTGATTTTCCATCAGTAATGAGCACACCAATTTTTCGAGCTCGAGGTCTCATGCCAGCTTGGGTCCTGAAGCTCTGCTGGCGAATGAAATTCAAAGCCATGCCTAGTGGAATTTTTAAAAGAGAATCAGTCACATCACCATTCAGCCACAAACCTTGACCAGAAGCAAGAGCTGAAAGAGTATCAGACAGTCCTTACTCACCTGTGAGAGTATTGCCTCCTTTGTAGGGTAAGTTTGCCACAGCTTGCAACAAGCTCTTCTTGTCTCTGTGAGTATTTAACTGCCACTCTGTCCTGGGATCTCCACTATACTGAGCAAGGGCTAAAATGACACCACTGGCATTAGTGCATGTGAAAGAGCAAAATGAAAATGTCTAAATGGCTTCAATGTTGTCAGAACCTACCAATTTGTACTCTTTTAGGGCCAATGTCAAAGACTTCTACAATGCGAGAAATGAAACTCCTCACAGTTCTAAAATTTGCCCGGCCAATGCTCCACGATCCATCCACCAGCAACACAATGTCAGCCTCAGCTCTGGTGAGACACTCCATCCCTGACACGGCAATCATGAGACAAGACAGTAAGAAGAAAATTGTTGGCAGGGGTACTTCCTTGTCATACCTCTGCCACTCCCTGGATGTTCAGTGTTGCCTTTCTCAGTACTATAGTCTAGCTCAGTGATGTGGAAAATGAGACTCTGAAAATATGTCCATCTGATTTAGTAACCTCAATTAACAGTCATAAGAATCATCAATTCCTCCAAAGATTATTTCAGTGGCCAATCTTTCCTTTATCTGTGACCCTATTTCCTGCCCTCTTTCATAGAATCTGGAGACTTGAATTAAGCCATTGTTGAAAATTTAATGGGCTCACAAACTCAAAGGCTGAAATAAGCAAATAAATGAGAAGGTATAGCTGTCTAACTATAAATTACTAACAACTTTAATAAAAGTTTAATGTAATCAACCTATTAGGTGTTACATTCTTCTGCAATATTTAATGGTCATAGCAGACAAGAATGAGGTGGACTGATAAAACATGTAATCTGAAGAAAGGTTTTTGTGAGCTAAAAGTTATCTTTTCAAATAGCTAAGCTGTTAGGTAACTACTGCATATATATGAAGGATTAGAAACCTCACTTTTAAAATTATGCCTTTTTGAAGTAAAGATACACTTTTAAACCCTGACATATTATTATTTAGTTATTAATCATTTAACTTTACGATCTACTATGAATAAAAATCCAGTAAATATAGATGGTTACGTTTGCACATTTAAAGAATCAAGAAAGAAGGAAAACAATTTAGAAAAGTATGCAAACAAATATACAAATTGAGAGCTGTAGAGACAAGCACAAACATTGATACAAAGAAAAAGCTTTGGAAAGAGAAAATAATCCCAACATCCTCAGTGTACAAGCTACAAAATAAAAATATAAGTCAGTTAATATCATCATCAGAGAAACAATAGAACATTAATGCAAAACAGTAAGAATTGACACTTGATTTTGTCCAGATCCATTTTTTTTAAGGTTCTCTTTTCCAAGAGTTTATATTACCAGCTATAAATTTTCCAATTCATTCCAAGGTTAGCATTTGATCTTTATATTTCAAAAAAATCATTGGGAAAAAAATAATGCTCATCACATTATAAAATATAAATGTATCACTTACATATTATATATTATATCAGGACTAAGGATTCCCAAATACTATCCCAAGTATGTAAGCCCTTGCAAGCCTACTCCCGCTCTGCCCAGATGTACTCGTTTTTTAGCAATAATGAAAAATATCAGAAGTAAGCTCTATCAACCACTTCCAGCTCCAAGAATGTTAAAAACTAGCTTTATGTTCATAAAGGCTGTAATTGTGGCAGGGACAGAAAAATATAAGGGGCTTATGTTACCATTTTGCTTCTCAAGTCATAGTTGCTCACCTATTTATGTAACCTAACTCTGCTTACCCAGCCCAAATAAATCATTTCTGCAATGACTTTAACAAAGAAAAGCTGCATCTTAGTCACTAAAAATAGAAAAAGGTACAATATCTATGTTTAATAAAAACTAATATTTAAATAATAGAGCTTAATTATGCAATAATGCATAATTTAAAATTTAATATTCAAATGCATGAATCATTTTAATGCATAATTTTTAATTATGCATTATTACATAATTTAAAATTATCATATTAGTAATTTAATTACTAATCATTAATACATTAGTAATTACATATTGCATTACTGTTTAAATAATAGATTATATAATAATTTAAGTATGAAATAATATAATGCTGATAAAAGAAGTATAAACAAATACTGTCAAAAAGCATGCTTGACTGGACATTTGAAGTTTTGCTAAGTACGTAGATTATTGAAATAAATTTTAGTGTAAAATTTGTATCGTCATTTTTCATTGTATGCTACCCCAACAGTTCACATTTGAAAGTTTCCTAATGTTGTTTTCCTTGGGGAATGTAACTCAATTTCTTACCAGAAGATAAAATTGGCATTACAGTTGTGTCGGAAAGGGTTGTCATTTCTTGTCCAACAAGCGGTGAGCTTTCTCCTCCATCAAACATTCCAAAAACATTTACTTTATAGGTGGTACCAGCCCTGAAATGTTAAAAGTATTATAGCCTGTGAGAACCATGGGCTCAAGTGGTAGCACTTTTGTTTTGCTTTGTTAAAGACATTCATCTTGATTTACAAGCTTTCACTATGAAGAGTTTATAGTGTACAACATTATAAGAGAAGAAAAATAATTTCTGTCACTTTGTCACTTATGCTTACCCTCAGAGGTGTCAAGAGACATTAGACAGCAAGCATTCCAGAGAACACTAGGAATTCACAGCACTGGTTTCTATCCTGCTTTTCTAGCAGAGGCAGAGTCTCTACCCTGCCTTTCCTACACATCAGGGAAGGGTCAGGCTCTTTATTCTTACTGATTTTAAGCAATAGGCTTTAAGAAATAATTTAAGTGCTGTACCTTGCAAGGTAACATAAGGCAATGCCTCACACATTGCCTGACACATAGTAAGCTCAACAAGTTTTATCATCCCTACTCTGGTAAAAGTAAATCACAAGTATTTCTACAGATTTCAATAGTCTTGAATGAATGACTGAAAAAACAGACTTTCCAAAAGGCTACACACAGAGGTTCATTCTTTTTACTGTAATGAATGTAGGGTGCTGTTCAAACTGAAACTTCCTTGTTTTTCACTGCATAGCCGGGAGCTGGACCTTTCACGAGCCCAGCCTTGCCCTCTCCTGCCAGCTGGCACCCAAGAGGTCCTGCCTTCATTCTCCTGTATGGCACACTGGAGGGGGATTCACACCAGTATCTCAGCATGAGTCCCTCAAACTTCCCACAAGGCACAGGAACCCCCACACTTCCACATGGCTACATTTCCAGTGAAATTATGTAATAAGAATGTTAATTTTTTAAAAGCAGGGTGATATTGAAAACACCAATTCTGATCACTTAATAACAAACAAAAATTATTAAAACATTACAAAAAATCCTGCTCAGGCCTAAATTCTCTTGCTGACCCATGAATCCTAACTTCAACTCTAGCAGCACCAAGCATAAGAAAGCAGCTTTAGCTGACTTTAAATACTCCGCTGGCAAACAGACATATAAGTGACGTTTGTATATAAAGCCTACTAATTTACATAAGATATTCCATCTTTTAAACAAATTAACTCCATCTTTTGATACAAACATAGTTAATTCCTACCTAAGTTCCTCCAAAACAACTGTGTTGTCATAAGGTCCAACCACTAACTCCCCCAGTCTTCTGTCATCTCCCGTAGGGTGGAATGTGACTTTATAACCCTTCACTTCCCCAGGCGCAGGCTCCCAAGTCACTCGGAAGCTTGACATGGTTGGGTCAGATGTTTTCAGGTTTCTGGGAGACTTAAATCGAGAAGCTGTAAAGACAAAAAGATTTTTAAAATATTATCAGTAAGACTAGGCTTTGAGTTTTTATTAGCTCCACAAAAATGTACATCCATAAAAAGGATTTAAATCTGGTAGCAGAAGATATCATGTTCCATAGAAGTCCTGATAACACAGTGCTACCTAAACAGACATATAAGTAACTCCCACAATTCAGATTCGATTTGTCTAAGAATATTAATATGTAGAATCATTTTACCAGAAACTAGATTGGTAAAAATGATATGTTAATTAGACATTGTCTAATAATTATAATTTAACTTACTACAGAATCAGTTTTAAACATTTACAAATGAAGTAGACATACTGAAGTCATCTTTTAAAACATTACCTACTCTCCCCCTCAAAACATAATTTTTTTTTTATTATTATACTTTAAGTTCTGGGTTACATGTACAGAACATGCAGGTTTGTTACATAGGTATACATGTGCCATGGTGGTTTGCTTCATCCATCACCCCATCATCTACTTTAGGTATTTCTCCTAATGTTAGCCCTCCTCAAACCCCCACTCCCTGCTATCCCTCCCCTAGCCCCCAACCCTGCAACAGGCCCCGGTATGTGATGTTCCCCTCCTTGTGTCCATGTGTTTTCATTGTTCAACACCCTCTTATGAGTAAGAACATGAGGTGTTTGATTTTCTGTTCCTGTGTCACAAAACATAATTATTATTTTGTACCTGTTGTTCCTGATCCTTGCCTAAGCTTTCCTTCTCCTGTCTTATAAATCGGAAGAACTGTGATGTCATATGTGGTCTGGGGCTGAAGTCGCTTTAACACTGTTGAAGTGACTGTGGGCGGCACCTTAGCAACCATTTGTCTCCCTCCCCCACGGGGGCGATAGACAACACGGTAGTTGACGACTTTCCCTGGTGCTGGTTTCCACGTAACTCTCATTGTGTTTTCTGTTTCTTCATCCACTTTCAGGGTTTTGGAATCTTGAGATACTGTGAGATAAAGGGAAGATTAAACTGTATACCCTGTTGAAAAAAATATATGTCCACCCTCTCATTAATGTGAAAAGAAACTCCCTGTGGCTTCCTAAATATGTACACTGTTCCATTTCCTGCTATTGTAATCTCTCATAAATTCATGATGGCGTGTGAGCCTAGTCTCATCAAGATCTCGATAAGATGTTTTCGTTTTATCTAGCTAATACTAAAAAATGGAAGTTCATATTACAGAGATTTCCTATTTGCCTTCTAAAGACTTGAGTAAAGAAAACATCCGTTTCCGGAGATAAGGTTTTAGAATTTTTATTATATTTCCATCTGTAAAGAATTTATCCAGTAATAAAGCTGTGGAGAATACTAAAAATTATGAATGCAGGGTTGCACATTCTACTTGGACTTTTTCAGAAAAAGTTGCAATCTATAAATGACTAGCCGGAGTGACTGGCTTATGATTGTCATGCACATCTCAGACGATGAGCACAAAAGAATAGGAATGTCTAATATTTCAAAATATCTCAGGGGCTCTCAAGATAAACTGGTATATGCTGAATGTTTCAGAAAGCACTATCTGTAAACAGTGTTTGCTTAATATGCAAAAAATAATATGTAATTATTAAATTATCTTTTACTAATATTTCACAATAACTATATGAAATAAGTGATCAACATCCACAAATAACCTACAATATCCTATTTTTATACATAGAGTTCATAAGTAGGTTCATTTTGTTTAGTTCAATAATCAGTGTTCAAAAGGCCATAAACATGTTCTATAGAAAAAGATTAAGCTAAATGAAATTCAAAATCAGCCAAGAATCTTTCCTGATTTTAAGAGAACTCTTCATGTTCAAGTGATCAAGAACCATTTGAAACAACTAAGAAACCTGAAAACAAAAATACTAAGAAAAATAAAACACAATAATTTTTAGACACTGGATATCAGTTGGCTCAGGACACTGATCCCTATGAAAGATGAGGAACAAAGGGGAATAGGTTCTGTGATTGCCCAGCTATTGCTTGGAATTTCCAGGGAAGAAAGGGGAATCCAGCTGGAGCCTCATGGCCTCCCTTAACTGACAAGATGCTGTTCCGAGTCTGGAGAGCTCAAAGCAACCAGAACTTGAAGAGAGTACTGTGAAGGAGAGAGTGCCACAGACAAAATACTTGAGTCTTCAACCTAGGATAATCAATGCATATGTGTGAAAAAACCATCCAAAGCCAGAGAAAGAACCAGCCCAAAGGAGCCCAGGGAACAATTTCCTGAGCTCACACAGGCTTACAAACGTTCCCACTACCCAGAAAAGAAAACCTCACAACTCTAGGAACATCATGTAGGACATTTAGTAGGTGAAGGTCTCAAGAACGAGGCAAAATTAGTCCTAAACTGAAACAGTTTAAAAGCAAATGTCGGATCAAACTATTTCCAAGTAACTTAATTGTATTCCAGAATAAAACTTAAGAATATTTATAATAACATAAAAATATCTAGCACCCAAGCAAATAAAATTCACAAAATCTGACATCTAATAAAAGTTACAAGCCATGCCAAAAAGAAAAAATTATAATTTGAATCATGGATTGAAGATCTCCCACCACTAAATGCAGATGTTGAAGTCTTAACCTTCAATATGATGATATTTAAACATGAGGCCTTTGTGGAGAAAATTTGGGTTTAATAAGGTCTTAAGAGTGAGGTCTTACCCTGACTGGATTGGTGTCTTTATAAGAAAAATAGTAGACACCAAAGAGCTCTCTCTCTCTTTCCACATTCATGGCCTGAAAAAAGGCCATATGAGGACATAAAGAAAAGTGACCGCACACCAGGAAGAGAGCCCTCATCAGAAATCAAACCCTACCAGACCTTAATTTTGAACTTTCCAGCCTCCAAAACTGCGAGAAAATAATTTTCTGTTATTAAAGCCACTCAGCCAACCGTATTACCTTTTGTTATCACAGTACAAACTAAGACAACACGTAAGAAGAAGAGAAATCAATCAATAGAAGCAGAACTAGTAATGACATATATTACAGAATTAGACAAAAAAGATGTAAAACAGTTATTATACTATATTTTATATGTAACACTGGTAGAAGAAAGATTAAGTCTTTTATGTAAAAATATGGAATATATAAAAAATACTCAAATCAAACTTCCAGAGACAAAAATAATATCTAAAATAAAAATTACACAGGATAGTATTTACAGCAGATTAGAAAATGTAAAGAAAAAGATTAGTGAATTTGATGGCATAATAGGACATGAAACACAAGGAAAGAAAAAAATTTTTAATGAACAGAGTATCAGTGAGCTGTGTGATAACTTCAAGCAGACTAATCTATGTGTCATTAATTGGAGTACCTGAATAAAGTGAGGGTGTAATAAATAAAATATTTGAAAAAATGATGGGATGGATTTGTTCAAATTTTATAAAAATTATAAACTCACAGATCCAAGAAGTTCAGTGAACCCCAAACCCAAGAAACATGAAGAAAACCATACCAAGACACATCATAATTAAATTGCTTAAAATCAGTAATAAAAACAAAATCTTTAAAGCAGCCATATATTTTTAAAAAGACATAATATGTATAGAGGACAAAGAAAAGAATGATAAAGTAGGTAAATTCAATATATGGTTATGATGGTTATGAATTATACTTCTGTGAGAGTAAAAAATATAATTTCAAACAAGATTATATTGGCTGCAATTTTTCTTTTTGGGTTTAAAGAAACTAAGAGAAATGTCAGCAAAGTCCATCACTTTCTGGGAATATTAAAATGTATTTAGATTAATCATAAATTCTATATTATTATTCTCCAGGTAAGTGAACTATTAAAAGGAAAAAAACTTTATATATAGCATATATTATTACATGAAAATATATATTATATAAACATACATATATGTACTTTCAAACAAAAAAATCTAAAGAAATAATAGTGTATAGAAAAATAATCTATTTGGATTATTAGCATTACCAATTGTCACGAATATCAAGTAAGTTGATGAGTGTCTAACAGTCTTCTAGAAGGGGTTGTGTTACAATGCGTTTTCTCATCTTTTGTTTCATCTCTCAAATGTTTACTCAGTGGAACAAGACATTCTCTCTCTCACAAAATTTTTTAACCAATTTCACACAGCTCAGAATTTAGAAAAATAAAAACTTAAATCTTACGAATGTTGATCTAAAAAGAAATGCAAGTTTCAAAAAAGGGATACCAAGCTTTAAAATGTTTCAAAATTTAAACTTGTTCATAACAGCTAAATTAATACCTCATACCTTGATATGCTGTAATAACCTCACTTATATTCTCGCCTTTTAATTAACTCTTTAAAATAAAGAAACTGAAATTAAACACAGTACAGCATATCTCATCCTAGTTTTAATGGGAAACTGGATTTTAGGGAGGAAAAAAAAATCCTTGTTGGTTTCCCATAACCAAAGAGCAAGAATTTTACACCATCGATAGAATACCACATACCATTAAATGCTGTTACACCTTCTCACATTGTAAGTTATTTTCATGCTTTAGTAACTATCACAAGACACTTTTAAACATCCACTGTACCACTGCTAAGCCAGCTGCCATAAATTGGAAAATCAATAGAAAATGTCCCTTCTGCTGGTTTTTTAAACCCAATTCATGGTTTTCATTGTATCAACTGTCTGTGTACCATGTCTCTGAGTTTCAGGTGAAAGCAATCCTAAAGACATTTCCAAAATGACCTCTTGGAAGCATATGTGAAACTTTAGGAGCATGGCCTAGGGGTCCTGCTGAGTTACCCACACCTTAGGATTCATCTATCACCTAAATAGCAGATCTCACTCAGATTTTTGAAAATACTTTCTATACAACAGCAACAAAATGATGATAGAACCAAGAAAGATCCATGACTTCTTTCTTATTTACTTAGACACTTGAGCAGTTTTCACATACAGTTGTCCTTTGCTTTCTATAGGAGGTTGGTTTCAGGATCTTCCATAGATACCAAAATCCTATCATGTTCAAGTTTCTGATATAAAATGGCATAGTATTTGGATATAACATATGCATATCCTCCCTAATACAGTAAGTCCTCACCTAACATTGTTAAATAATTTCTTGGAAACCGCAACTTTAAATGACCGACATAAGGAAACCAATTTTCCAGAGGTTAACTGATATAAACAAGAGTTAAGTTCCTACGCCATATTTCTGATCATGAAAACATCACCAAACTCCTCAATAAAAAACAAAATGCTTCTCATATGAAACACTGATATACATGTCAGCTATATATACATTTAAGAAAGATTAATAAAAACAAATAACATAATTATTCACCCATTTATTCCAGTTCATGGTCACAGTAGCCACAGCTTGTCTAAGTAGCTCAGAGTGAAAGGGAGGACCCTATCCTGGGCACCAACAGTCATTGAGGCTGGGACCATGTGGAAGTGCCAATTCACTTAACATGCGCATCTTTGAGATGTGGGCAGTAACTAGAGTACCTGGAGGAAATCCACACAGAGATGGAGAGAATTTGCAAACTCCACACAGATGGTGACCTCCACCAGGAATCAATTCTGTTTTCTCATCAATGTTATAATATTATTCAAGAACTTGTTGAACTTTAAATCATCTCTAATTTACTTATAATACAATGTAAATGTCATATAAATTATTATTATACTGGATTTTACTGGTATTACTATTTATTGTAGTATTGTTATTTGTTATTGCTTTTTAAAAAATATTGTCTATTAGCAGTTAGTTACTTTTGTGCATGAGGAACCTGAGAATATGGAGAACCAACTGTGACCTAAAAATGAACGTTTTATTCCTGCCAAGTCTGCTCTTTGTTCGAAAGAGGCTTTCTGTTCATTAACCTTTAAATTGATCAATTAGCCAAGAAATACAGTGAAAATTTCTTAGATGCTCCTCTTCTGAGATACAGAAGTTTATTTTGTTTCTGCCACCATATTTGCTTTCGGCGACAACAAAGCTCATGTAGACATTTTAAATTCCAAATAATTATCTGAAGTCTCCAACTTTTTGGAAAAAGACAAAATGGAGAATAATTTTTAGAGAAAAATATTCCCTCTAAATACATATACTTTTATAATTTCTCAGCCACATGAATTGTATCTTTACTCCTACAATTAAATTTAGTTCTATGTGTCACGTATGGCCTAAGTTTACAATACAGCTTTTCTTTATAACAAGTGAATTTCCTTAAAAAAAGAAAATGAATTTCTACCAGGTTCTTAAACTACATCAGCCAATATATACCAGACACAAGATTTTATTTACTACCATAGAAATCAATCATGTGGCTATCTGAGAAATATGCCTTCTCACATATTTAAATTTCCTATAAAGGAATTAATTTTTTAAAATCTGGTGAATTAAGATAGAAATTTAAACTTGAACATCCAACTGAGCTTGCAAATAATAAAAAGAAAATGAACTTAGACACAAAAATTTTAGTTCAAGGACAACTTAAAATCAGGATATAGGACTTAACTGAAATTGCTCAGGGTACTTCTCCCTCTCTATTCCTTTGCCAGAAAAATCACCAAATTCCTCTACTTCTTTCTTATAGAAGGAAATTCATGAATGCCCATTCTTTCTCCTTTTCCTAAAACCTTCCCAAAACAAAAAGATTAAAGTTTTCCCCTACAAACATGTAGAAATGTCCATGCTTAACAAATGATGTCTTGATCTGGCTTGGTTTCAATTGTTTTTAACAGATTTTATATTGTATTAGACCAGTTTTGGCACAGAGATTGAGCAGAAGGTACAGAGATTTATCATGTACCCTTCCCACCTCCACACACGTACACCCCCATTATCAATGTCCTTCACCAAAGTGGTACATTTGTTACAACTGCCGAACCTACACTGATACATCATTATCACTTAAACAAATAATCTTTTAGGAGAGTGAATTAAGATATCCTGACACATCCTTCACCAGCTAGGTGATTATGATAGGTCATTCATAATTATTTACCAAAAAAAAGAACATTAGTGAGATTGAGGTAAATCTGAGCGACCAGAAAATTCAGTGGGCTTTTGATTTGACCTTACCAAATATAATAGAAATAAAGTAATAATAATAGAAACTAAGATAAGTCTTGGTAGTACAATAATCATACCAATAGCCACTCATCATTTATCAATCATTTCTAACTGGCTAGGCACTATGCTTGACACTTTGTATATTGTTTTTTATACAATCCTTACAACTCTAAGAGACAAGATTTATTACCTGCATTCTACAGATTAGGAAACAGGTTCAAAGAAGCTTAAGTAACTTGACAAAGATCATGTAGCTATACAAATGTGCCTGAATTCTCTTTGCTTCATAGCTTCTGGTCTTGTTACTAGTTGAGTATGCTATCTAGTCGATCATCGCACCAGAAAAAGAAAAAAAGACAAATATGGGTAATTGAAAGAGACTCAATATTTCAAAATTTGATATATTTTTAGATACTAACCTACTCTGAATTTAAACCAAATTCTTTAAAAGTCCTAATTCCTCAGTCTTCATTCATCATGTAAAGAAAAAAATTCAAGTGATTAAATTGCATGTCACTTGAGCTGATAACTATTGGGTAGCACCAACACACACCCAAACACACCCGTGATGTTACCTACATTCAGTTGTGGCATCTCCAGTCAAAGGTTCTCCTTCTCCACTGCTGTAAGTGGCAAATACCGAAATTCTGTATTTGGTCTCTGGCTGCAGATTTTCTATCATAGTATGAATGGCATCTTCAGGCAGATTTTTCTCTCCAGTGTCAACATCATCATAAAGTGATTTCCATGAGACCCTGTAACCGCGAACCATTCCTGGAGCAGATGTCCAATAAGCCCCAATTGATGTGTCAGTGATGTCTTTAGTAACTAAATCTTGAGGAGAACCACGTTCTAGAACAGAAATTAAAAGAGAATCTTTTTTAAAAATGTCTGGTAGGTATTTAAATATTAATATTCATTGATCCTGGTAGAGATTCTGACTTACTGGACTCAAACACAATTTGTCTAAAATTGCCCATTTCTTCTTTCTGAGTTGTCCATCCCGTTCTACTAGTGGAAAAGATTGATGCAATAATATTTTAGAATTATATTTGATTCCTACCTCTTAGCCTTGCCCCCATATGCCTAGTAAGATCGTAAGGTCCTTTAGGACAAGAATGGCATACAAATTTGAAGGAGTATTTGTCTTTTAAAAAATTTTTCAAAGGAAAAATGTATCTAAGCCCAAAAATTTTATCATATTTCAGTCTGCCTTGTGACATGGCCCATTGTTCACAAAGATCTTCCCTACCATGATCTTTTCCTCTCTGATCTACTTTAAATAAACTCAGTTTCAATGCATGATCGACAACAACTGCAACAATCTTATATTACTTACAACACTTAATTCCAACAACTGTTTCCTGGTGAAACTTTTATTTGCTCATGCAGTTTAAACAGTAGCAGGGCAGCCGGGTGTGGTGGCTCATGCCTGTAATCCCAGCACTTTGGGAGGCCTAGGCGGGCAGATCACGAGGTCAGGAGTTAGAGACCAGCCTGACCAAGATGGTGAAACCCTGTCTCTACTAAAAATACAAAAATTAGTTGGTCGTGGTGGCACACACCTGTAATCTCAACTACTTGGGAGGCTGAGGCAAGAGAATCGCTTGAACCCGGTAGGCGGAGGTTGTGGTGAGCCAAGATCAGGCTTCTACACTCCAGCCTCAGCAACAGAGCAATACTCCGTCTCAAAAAAAAAATAAAAGGGAGCAGTGCAAACTTTCAATACAGCTTAACCCTAACAAAACTAAAAACCACCAATTCCTCTGGAAAACTTAAAAGTGATTAGTCACCAAAATAAAACATACCACTTGTTCTAGCTGATCAAAAACGTCTGCTACTAAATTTTGGCTCTTTCATTCAAACAACAACAACAAAAAATACAACCCAAGTGGAAAAACATGGAAACCTCAACTTAATAGGAGGCACAGATGTCTTTCAATAAAACCCTCACTTTCCATATTTTACACGTAAGGTAAAAATACGGGTCACTTAATATTGGCTACCTTTACTAGGGTTTATGCCACAATATGACATAAATACAAAACTATCTGCTTCCCAGCATACATTTTGCAAGTAATTGTTGTATATTCGTCCAAATGATATACAATGCTCTTACAAGAATTTTGAAAACTATTATTTCACTTAACTTGAAGAGTAAAAATGAATATCTTAAAACTACTCATAATTTAGCAATTATATTTCAGCACAAAAAGTAAAGGTAACCATGAATGAAAAAGAAATCTAGGTGGACAAAAATCTATCATATATGGTTGGATTTAGAGGAAAAAAATAAATTAAACAGAAGCTCGGCAGCCTAACAGACCCCAAGACCAAATGGAAAATTCTATAAATAACTTTAACTGCTGACAGCACATCTCATCTCTAGAAGGAAATTAGTTACATATTTCACTGCAACCAAGAATACTTATTTTTAAGAGCACATTGAATGTTTTCCCTCAGCTCTTGAGGATAATTCCCATCTGAAAGTCTTCTTTAGCTGTCTTTGCTATGTAAATGGTCATACACATTTATATTTTCTCTACATGGAATATAAAAGTACAATTTAAAACTGTTTGTTTTATTTAGTTTGGTTCTGGGTTTCCGTTTTGTTTTTCGTTTGTTTTGATAATCTATATCCCAACAACTAGTCTCTAAGTTTTAAATGTACAGCACATTTTTCCTTTGCTTGATACACACCATTTTCAAATATATGCCTTTTCCACTAAATTTCCTAAATTGTAGTCAGGAACAGCTGTTGTGAAATGACTTGCTTGAAAACAATTTTGAATTTAAACCGGCTGCATTAATGACGTTTCAAAAACGTATTAGACCAATAAGGTTAACTAGAATGTGGAAATTATCCTCTAAATTAACACTGGGGTAATTTTAAAACAATTTCAGCTTTATTTTTCCCAAAGGTTTTTCTTCTCAACCTATTTTTCTTTCTACAGCACTAAATTTGTGACATTGTTTATTTCCATGACAACAGACATCAATCTCATAAACACAGGCTAATTATTTCACTGTGAGAAAAATAATAGGAAGATAATTGTGGTTGAAGCAAAAATACATTCACAAAGGTATTTCTGGGCTTAAAGCAAAAGGATCTAAGATCACAAGACATGTCTACCCATGGATTTTAATAAACTATTTTAACACTCTCAAGACCTGTAAAGCTAAACCAAAATACTAGTAAAATGCAATAAAGACCTTTGCCAAGGTTTATCAATATTTTGAAAATAATCTACAAAAGCACTTTTTAAGATGCAAATTAAAAATCAACTAAAAAATATTTTTAAGTTCTAACTAACGGCATGACAACACTATTTTGAGTGAACAGTGAATAAGTTCTCAATCTTCTCAATTTCAGAGAAAAGTCCAGTAAAAACCATAATTTCTGCCTGTGATATTTGAAGGCACTATTTGCAGGCACTGTCGTTACAACATTCAGTGTTAGTGACAAAGCAATATAGACTCCAAAGAAAGAAAAAAGATAGTTCAATCCAGACGCCACAGTAGAGAAGACAAACTGCTTCATATGAGCTTCTTACATGTTAATCAATTAGTTTGATAAGACTATTCCTGAGTATTAAATCTATACTATTCTCAAACACATTGATAATTTTTTTTATTTTTTTAGGGAGGAGGGCTGAGTAGTCTATCGGTTACATTACAGCCAGAAATTTTGAGAATAAGATGTACTCACGGCAAGTAAAATCCCTTGAATTTTTAAAACATAAGATCTTGGATTGGCCAAACATCAGATTACCAAAAAATGAAGCAAGTGGACTGCACCCTGTGATACGGTTGGCAGGATGGAAGCTGGCAAGCGGCCTAGCTGGTCTTGGGGCCAGGTGTGCAACCATCTGAGCAGGTCACCAATATGCTGTGTCACCTCCTGGGACCCTGGGGCCCTCAGCAGCAAAATAGCTTGACTGGACCAGAACCGATACCTGAAAAGCCAAAGACTGGACCCTACCCAAATCAATTAAACTGGAATATTTGGGGATGCACCTAAGTACTGGTGCTTTCTAAACAAATCTGCCCTGTGATTCTAAAACCTCTACAATTCTTTATTCTTTCCCCCTTTTTGATTTTCTTTCTACTTCTCCTCTCTGAGGTCTACAGTAGCATTTATTTGGGAGGTGTGCTGGGTGAGTATGGGAGGGAACCTCATATCTGCTTTCACAAAGAAATGGTGTTTCTTCAAAATAAAGACAGGTGTAGTAAAAGTAAACTAGTCAGAATCATTACACACATGATGCTCTGTAGGACTGCTGGATGGTTTGTATTGTGTGTGGTTATATTGCCAGGTACAGAAAATCACTCCTTTAGGTGGCAAAATAAACTCAAGGCTGACCCTCAGAGAACAGAGAAGATGATTTAAGCTCTGCATCACATCATCTATCCATGGACACATGTGGGATAGTCACTAGTCTCTTCTCCCCTCCATTTTGTCTCAACAGGAAATGGCTCTGAACATGCATATGCTTCTTATTGAAGAGTTGAGTGCATTTTCACATCAATGAAGTTCTAAGTGTTACCTCGAAAGGCATTTGCTGGGTTCAATATATTGCTGTTTTTGTCCTGAATCTAAGGAGCTCCAGACATCAGTAACTACAGGAAGAAATGATCTGACTTGTTTTAGTTTAGTTTGGTTATATTGGGTTTAGGCAAGAGTCCTTTTTTAGAGTACCTAAGAGGTAATAGGAAAGAGAGAGGGAGAAGGAAGTAAAGATGTCAGCAGACCAGTCTATAGGCCATCTCCAGGAGAGATTACTGCTCTTCAAAAGGGGAAGGCATAGAAACAGTGGCAGTGAACAGAAAGCAACTCGAGTAGACTTTTTGCCATGTGGTCACTACCTTTCCCTGAACCAGGATCCACTTCTGCTCTAGCAGCAGCTCCCTCCCTTCTGAGGTCCTCCTCTTCCTTCTGTGTCCCAAGATTTATAAATGTGTCTTATGGTACTGGGTTCTGTGCAGGTTCTTTACCTATGTGGCATCATTTTGAATAATATTTAATCTTAGTACTTGCTCTCTTCTGTTCTGGATATATGCCTGTGCTCTCTTTATTAATTTTATCTCTGGTAATAGAAATTCTGGCAATCATTTCAAACAAGTCATCATCTATAATGATGATATTCCTTTATTTTTATTCCTTTGATTCTATCTTGAGTTTTCCCTTATACCATATTATTCCTAGTATAGTACCAGCATAGGTATAAATGTCATAAGTTTAAAGGTATAAAACTCTATCAGGTTTTGAAATTTGGCTACTCAGCATTTTTGTCCTTATTATAAAACATATTTACATCTATACAAAGCCATTTTTCTGGTGTGTGCTCACCTATGTTTCTATGCTGCTATTGTGGGAAGTAATTCAGACAGGTCTCCTTCTCATGATCTGAATATCTTGAAGGGGTTTATTCCTACACTGCTTTTTTCCACATATCAAGCCAAAAAACTAATGCCTCATTTAAGTATCTTTCCTATGTTTCCTTACCCCTTTTCCATTTGCTTTCTGAAAAGCAAATTATCATCCAATTCAAATATAACACAAATTAGCCAATGATGATAAATGAAAAATTAATCATCATGAAATAAAACTGTATTTCATCTTACAGATTGTTCCAGCCAGCTTTCATTGACTTTCATATACCACTTTCAAAAATAGAAGTTAAATTGAGAACGTAATGTAAACTCTCTTCTAAATCAATTTGTCTTTTCCGTTAGAGCTCAACTCAAAAGTCATCCAACTTTCCACAGCAATACAGAAGACCTGCTTCTGGACAATGCTCATGTGGAAATACATTTGATTTACAACCAATGAATTACAGCCACTATTCCAAAGGACAAAGTTCACTATTGATAAGTTAATTCAGTTACCTTCAGCTATACACAGTTTTTTAAAACATCTTAATAATTAAATTACCATTCAATTTCAAAGCCTGCTTGAGCAAAAAACTATTTCTTCCATAATTATTGCCTCTCCACATTGCTTTCAATTTTTATCTGACAAGCAATTAATTCACAGAAAAAGGAAATACAAATTACTGTTTGGTGACTGTTCTAAAGTTCCCTGGCAACATCAGAGTTATTATACCCAGAATGTATGATTTTTCAAATTATGAGACAGCAGTAAGTCAGGGAAAACACAAAGGCCTTGTTTAGTCCATCTTTAAAGGGCCCATGTTACTCAACATCATGCAGAATTCCTGAGATGTGCTAAAAACCTCATTGTAACAAAATGTCAACTGAATACACTTAGTTTGATCTGTAGGAAGCCATTCATATCTAGGACACTGGCAGGTTGCTACAGCAACCGAAACAAAGGAAATTCTAAAAAGTCACATTTTCCGTAGCCAAAAAACAACATTCAAAAATTTAACAAGAAAACGCATTATTCTCAAACTGAAATTCTCATTCATTTGTGATAAATCTCTGAATTAAAATGGGCATTATTTACTGAGAGGTTTATAAAAACAGATTTTCCTCCAGGTACTAACAGTGACAATTAAAGATTTTTTTCAAAACTTAAAGTGCGATGACATATACAGTAGTGTTTTCGTAATTACATTGTCTAACTGCTGTAACAACAACAACAACAACGGGGGAAAAAACAATGTAAATCAAACCTAATGACTTGTGCTCACATTCCTCTGAAGTTTAGATCTGAAATAGGAATAAGCACGGCCTTTGTGATTCTATTGCATACAGTACTACAGCCAACCATGAACTTCCCCAACGCCAATGCTAATAAATCTCTCTTCCAGCAATAGGGGAATTTTCTGATCATTGGCTGCATTTCAAAAAAAGTACTAGGAAACAGATTCAAGTTAGGGATGACTGTAGACCACACTACATATTTTTTAAAAATACAAAAAAACAACAACTTTCTTTCCTATTGAATTGAAAGCTATAATGCACTTGAGGTAATCTGTAAGATGTCCAACCTACAGAATGCTCTTGCCGGCTGACACCATGCCTCTGGACAAAAGAAACATTCCTTCAAGTTCTGCTCTTACCACCTCCTCTCCCAAGAGAAAAACAGATTAGAAAAACAGCAGCCCTCAAAAGCAGTTGCCTGGCTCTGTTTCTGGGCTTTCCACTCCCTGCATTTACCATCATATCCTATTCCTGTATATGGTATGTGAATTTGGCTAAGTTAATACAATAAAATGAAATGGAATAACCAGGAGCAAAAATCTTCTATTATTTTCATTTAGTCACAACTATGCTTTCACGTATTTGTCAAGTTTACCACACATAATGCAATGGGATAAATATGTTAATCAGTCTGGCAGCCCCTCTGGTAATCCTTCACTGCAGTAAAGCATTTTACTGCAAATGAACAAAATGTCCATTGTAAATTATTAGAATTTAGTTAGGATTAGCTGTATTTTTTAAGCAAACTTGCAAATTATCTAGCTTTCCTTCTTCTGAGGAAATAAGAAACAATAGTTTTTAAAATTCATTTTACTACATATTTTCCTTAGAAATTGTTTCTGATCAAAGACACGTACGTGTGTGTATACTCACACATGCACACAAGTTGGTAGATTTTTGATACCACTTGTGCCAATCTATAGTATTATAAACAATATAGCAATACATCTGGCTTACAAAAATCACAGCCTAGTAGAATGTGCTTCCTAAAATTAAAAAGTATATTTTGTTAAATAAAATTTTTAATATATTATTCTTGGCAAAAATGCCTTAATTTTTAGAGTTGAGAAGATTTTTATGGAGCATAAATATATTTTTAAAAGCAAGAAAGCACAAATGAATACCAGAAGGTTAAAAGACACAACCAGAAGAAAAACTATTAAATTATTTCCAAGATACTCCTTATAAAGAAGAAATTTTTGTTGGACCACGAGGTCAGGCATTTGAGACCAGCCTGGCCAACATAGTGAAATCCTGTCTCTACTAAAAAATTAGCTGGGCATGGTGGCGGGTGTCTGAGGTCCCAGCTACTCGAGAGGCTGAGACAGGACAATTGCTTGAACCTGGGAGACGGAGGTTGCAGTGAGCTGAGATCGCGCGAGTGCACTCCAGCATTGGCAACAGTGCAAGACTGTCTCAAAAAAAGAAAAAAAAAAAAAGAGGAAAATTTCACAAATACATAATATATCTATCCTGTAAAACAGAGTGAAAGTGCCGGGCGCGGTGGCTCATGCCTGTAATCCCAGCACTTTGGGAGGCCGAGGCGGGTGGATCACGAGGTCAAGAG
>NW_016107347.1:8542644-8568899 GCF_001604975.1 Cebus imitator | reverse complement strand
TTTTTTTTTTTTGAGACAGAGTTTCACTCCTGATGCCAAGGCTGCAGTGCAATGGCACAATCTCAGCTCACTGCAACTTCTGCCTCCCAAATTCAAGTGATTCTCCTGCCTCAGTTTCCCAAGTATCTGGGATTACAGGCACCACCACACCCAGCTAATTTTTTGTATTTACTAGAGATGAGGTTTCATCATGTTGGCCAGACTGGTCCCAAACTCCTGACCTCAGGTGATCCACCCGCCTCAGTCTCCCAAAGTGTTGGGATTACAGACATAAGCTACCATGCCAGCAATCACTATTATTTTGATTAGATGTTTTTAATTTATTTGTTTTTCATTCTTAAGTCTTAAAGTTTCTAAGAACTGCCTATTGTATGCCTTGTCTTGCTAATTACAATATCTACAACCTTCCAAGCTCCTGGATCCATCAACTTTGATGGATATTTTGTTTAGTCACCGTGATTTCATATTACAAGATACTTCAGATTCATTTTCTTCCTATAATCATTTAAAATAAGTCATATAAAATATGATGATAAAGAGAAGGGAAGCTATTGCTGATCGTCCATGTAGGCCCCAACTATAATACTGAGTCAACATCAAAGGATTTTTAGCATTACAATCCATTCTCATTGCGGTTCAAATAAATGTGTATTTTCTTTCCCTTACATTATTTACTTACTAGCTATGGAGAGTTAAACCTAAGCTGCAATTATATCTCAAAAGATCCTAAAAAATGTAAAGCCTCTGACAATTAACTCTAGAGAACCAACGAAACGGCTCCAGTCTTGTTGATGTTTCTTACTAAGTACTTTATCACAGTCACTTTGAACATCTAATGCAGAACTGAATTTCAGAAACCACTTATAAAACAAATAGAAACTTGGGTTCTTACATTTCTTGAGATTTTACACATGGCAAATGAAAAGAGCACTTGAATGGAAGTCAGAAAATGGCTCTTATCTGGACCTGAAAGATAGAACTAGCTGCATAAACTTGGGCAATCCAAACCTTCTTCCTTCATAGATGTTTCCCAAGGTCTCTTCCCACTCTGAATGTCATACACCTATTCTCCTATTAACCAATTCATGGAACCGTAAACACAATTCTTTGGCCTATTATGAATTCAACTCCCCAAGGCACTTCTTCCTATCAAATTTAATTTCTTCAGTTGCTTACATTCTACATCTCTGAATAACAGACAGCTTTATGGTTATTTTTCAATATACATCCTTTTTAAGAGAAAGGATTGCACACTTCTAGATTCATTCTCTGAAAACATTTTAAGCTTCTTAGAGGCAGAGCCACAAACAAGTTCGCAGATTTTCAGAAAATATGATAGTAATTACCTTCAAGTGTTGTTCCTTCACCAAAGAGGGCATCTCCAGCCCCAGACGAATACAAGGCTGTCACAGATAAGGCGTATTGTGTCCCTTCCTTCAATCCCCGCAGCACCGTACTGGTTTTATCTCCCCTCACAGTGACCTCTTGAGTTTCACCCCCTGCCACCGGGGTATATGTGACGAGATACTGTTTCACTTTTCCAGGTGCCCCACTCCAAGATAATTTCATAGTAGATGTCGTTGGGTCAGACACTCTTAAGTCTCTTGGATTCCCTCTAACTTCATTAAAAAATGACAACATCATCAAAACCCATTATTTAATAAAAATGACTTGAAAAACACTTTAACCTTATATATGCATGTGTATGACATCAAATTTATATCCTGGGTGAGACAATGAAATTTTAACTGTTGGCTAGCCAACAAAGCTTAGACATCTCTAAATCAGACCTTATATGTTAGTAGAAACAAAGGGAAGAACATCCAATTCCTTTTCTGTGTTTACAAAGATTAAAATCTTCCATGTAAAATCTTTCATGTTAGAATATTTCCTATAAAATAGTTTCCTATATTTCCCTAAATGTGGAAGAAAGCTCTGTAAAGTGTATACACATTGATTAGTATTACAATGCAGATTTTCATTCCTCTAAGAAACCTTCAGTAAAATAATCAGTATGATGCTATGAACATCTAAAGGTAACACCCAGGAACTAGTTCTGATATAATAAAAATGATAATTATAAACATAATGCTGTCACTGGGGAAAAAAAAAAAAGTAAGAGAAAAAACAGCCTAAGTGAGACCCAGCCTTTGGTACAAATCCCCAGGGACCACCCGTCCTTTTGCAGCTGTGATGTCTGCTATTTCATGACTTTCCCTGTAGATTGATCATGTCCTCTTTGAAGGGTCCTAAGGAGTCCAGCCCTATTGTTGCTCTCCACTGAGCACATAAAAACCAGCCAGTTTTACTCCAGAAAATAGAAAGATAAAGAGTTATTGGATCACATTATGGTGCCCAGCACAAACAGCCCTAGCTCCTCAGCAAGAGAGAAAGACAATGAAGTAATCACACTTCACCAATGGAAGAGAGGAGGAAGAAAGCAGGTAAAAAGAGAAAGCCTCTATAGCAGAAGAGGCTAATGAGCTAGGTTGCAGGGGGAAGAGAGGAGAGTGAAGTAGTGGGAGCAGGAAGAGTGATGCAGTGGAAGGGAGGGACATTGATGCAGTGGGAAGGAGGGAGAGAGATGCAGTGGGAGGAGGGAGACAGATGCAGTGGGAGGAGGGAGACAGATGCAGTGGGAGGAGGGTGAGTGATGCAGTGGGAGGAGGGAGACAGATGCAGTGGGAGGAGGGAGAGAGATACAGTGGGAGGAGGGAGACAGATGCAGTGGGAGGAGGGAGAGAGATGCAGTGGGAGGAGGGAGACAGATGTAGTGGGAGGAGGGAGAGTGATGCAGTGGGAGGAGGGAAAGGAAGGCAGTGGGAGTGGGAAGAGTGATGCAGAGGGAGGGAGGTTGGTGGGATGGAGAAGGGTGAGGCAGACCAAGCTATAATGGATACTCCTTGTAAATGTCTGCAGTAGGGCAGTAAAATCCAAAAACTCATTTATTAGCTATGTGGTCTTGAGTTATTATTTAATTTCCTCAGCCTCTATTCTCTTATAAAGCTGAGATGATAATAATAATAACATAAAGTCTATGTAGGAATTAAACAATATATATCAAAAGCCTTTTATACATAACCTGACACCAGACAGGTACTCAGTAACTTTTCATTATTGATAAAGTGTTCTTATCATCATTACTGCTATTTTTAAAACATTACAGCTAGGAAATAAAATGGAAAATTATGAATGCCTTATGTTTCACCAATGAAATCACATATCAAACATTAATAATTTCAACAAATATCAGGATGTATCCTGGGATCCTAATCATTGCATTTAAAGGAAAATAAGTTAATGTTTAAAAATTTTTCTGAAGAAGTAAATCTTCTATTTCAATGGTGCATAGCAATTTGATTTTTAATTCCTAGTCATCCTTCAATTTACACTAAAACATTTAATATTATTTTTAAAAGAATATTGAGGCTATATCATAGCATTTACACTCTGTTGACACAAAGTTGGGTGCAGTAGCTCACACCTATAATCCCAGTACTTTGGGAGATCAAGGCAGGTTGATCACCTGAGGTCAGGAGTTTGAGACCAGCCTGGCCAACATGGTAAAACCCTGTCTCTACTAAAAATACAAAAATTAGCTGGATGTGGTTTCGTGTGCCTGTAGTCCCAGCTACTTGGGAGGCTGAGGCAGGAGAATCGCTTGAACCCGGGAGGCGGAGGTTGCAGTGAGCCGAGATCAATCCATTGCACTCCAGCCTGGGCAACAGAGGGAGACTCTACCTCAAAATAATTAATTAATTAATTAATTAAATTTTTTTGACACAGTATATACTATCATGATTAAGTAAAAAAAAAAAAAAATTAAGTCTAAAAGGACTATGGTCTAACATACTCAAATAATTGAAACAAAGCGTCTCATGAGTTTTTCATCTGGATAGTTGTCCCAATTTTCTCCTCTAAGAGTTTGACTGTCACAATATGATAAGCATATTTCCTCTACCTTCTTCAGTGGCTGCATTTCCAGTTAATGGAGAACCAGGTCCTGAGAAATATTCAGGAATTACAGATACTTCATACTTTGTGTCTGGAATCAAGTTCTCCAGAGTTCTTCTCCTCTGATTGGGTGGGGTAGTAACTTCTCTGCTTTCTCCACCAGCAACTGGTCTATATATAATTCGATATCTTAAAACTCTCCCTGGAGCTTGAGTCCAAGTAATTTTAAAACTATCTGTAGTCTCATCTGTCACCTTTAGGTTTCGAGGTGCTCCTTTTACTGAAATTAAAAAAGAAAAACAGATGTTAAAACATAAGTTGACTGACTTTATAAGAAAAATACAAAAACTAGTTTTTTGTTATTAATTATCTCATTTCTCTAAATAAATCCATGAGCAATTGATTTGCAAACATCCTGGTTTCTGCATTCATTTAGACAGAGATTAACTAAATTCTGAAGCAGCAAATATGTATTCTATAATATCCAGAAACTAGGTACTGTTAATTTTTTAATTAAATAAAGATGTATATAATAGTAAACTTTTAAAATAATATTCTATCAAATGCTAAATTTATACTGCTATAAACTTCAAGAATAAAAATAATTCATTTCTTTGAACATAAGCAGCTAAGCCTTTCACTTTTACTACATTTTCTCACAAAACTAGGAAAATGACACCTAACACCCAGCTCTACATATCTACCCACCCAACAAAACTGTCTTATCCAGTCAGTCCCACACTAGCTTTTTATCTGTATAGTCACTTGACTTGGAGAATAACTGGACCACACATGGGATGGAACAAGCAGAGAATACGTACTTACTGAATGCTCATTAGAGCTACATCTTGAAGCTAAGGTGCACTATGGGTAACACTCACAGACTCATAATTTTAAATGTATTTTTCATTAAGTCCAGATGAGAGCATCATTTGGTTTTGTGTTTAGTAAACATGTTTAAATGACCTTCTTGTTCAATGGGGCCAACTGTCTCTATGGACAACATATTCAGGAAAGATGAACTACAGGTCATTGTCTTCTCGGTCCACTGGGATGAAAGCCTAGTACAACATGCCTGGCATGTATCTCACAGACATTTAGAAACTTAAAAATTCAATGCATCAATAGATCACTCCAGGGAGAAAGAAAGGAAGTATATCTCTCTAGAAGAGAAAGGAAGGAAGTATATCTCTCCAGGAAAGAAAGAAATAGTAGTTGGCCCACTTACACCCATGATTCATTTTGTATTGGAAGGAAAAAGATTAAACAAGTCAGAATAAATCAGCAGATAGACTGATGGGTTGGAATCCTAGCTCTGAAGCTTAATAGATTACCCAGCAGCAAAACATGATGATTTGTAGGATTATTTAAGTAGTTAAATGAGATAATCTATGGAAAATATTTAGCAGAGCACCTGACACACAGCAGGAGCTCTATAATTGTTGGTTTAATGAAAGCATTAAATTGGAAACTTCCTTATCAACTGAAGAAAATTTAAATCCCAGATTCCATTACAGACAATATAACTGAACCATTACCAAACTCTATTGTAGTAGCCCAATGACCAAAAGCTAGAGTGTGTATGAATGGAGTGACTTCTACTCAAAAACCCTGAGACAAGTCATCTCTTGAAACAGATTTCCCCTCCCAAAATGCTGAAGAGAAAGGGTCAGGGTCATCAAGCACAAGTGTGGGCATTACAGAAAAAGCGTCCGAAAATCAGCAATATCTGAGTATGGCCTTCTCATTTATACGACCACAAAAGTCATAAGATAAAAGGACATCTTAGGTCATTTAGTTTACATGATGACCTCCAGGAAGAAATATACCTAAACCATACAAAAAAAAATAGCAATCTTTTCTGAAAAATGTTTCAGAGAAAAAGATTCCCTAGCTTTTATCGGAGATAAAAGTAGTACGCCAATGTGCGCCATCCCAGTCAGCAAATACTTCTTTGTAATTATCTTAAATTCCTCATACTATTCTTTTAGGGTCTTTACCTCCTATTCCCAGTGAAAAGAAGAAATAACAATTGACATCTATTGCAATACTTTGCTATGCTTAGGTTCAAGAATAATTGCCTTGCTTTAGTTTGTCGCTAAGCAACTTAAATTGACCTTAAATGTCAAATGTCACAAAGTGTGTTCAAATATATTTAATTCTATCCGGTAAGGAGTACACATGTAAACGAATATTGCTTAAAACATTTGGCAAAATTTTGCACACCATGTTCATAACAGCAGTATTTGCAAAATGTGGATGCAGCCCAAATGTCCACTGATGAATGGAGGTAAACAAAAAGTGAAGCAGGACACCATGGCACATGCCTGCAGTCCCAGCTACTCAGGAGGCTGAGGCAAGAGGATCATTTGAGCCTAGGATTTTGAGGCCAACCTGGGTAACACAGTAAGAACTCCATCTTAAAAGATGTGTGGTGTATACATATAGTGGAATATTATTCAACCATAAGTAGGGCATTCTGGCACACGTTACAACATGGATCGACCTTGAAGGCATTTACTAAGTGAAATAATCCAGGCACAAGAATACAAGTACTGAAAGATTCCTCTCAAGTGGGGTGATTAGAATAATCAAATTCCTAGAGACAGAAAACAGAATGGTGGTTTCCAGGAGTAGGGGTAAGGAGGGAATGGGGAGTTAATGCTTAATGGGTACAAAATTTCAGTTTTGCAAGTTCTAAAGATGGATGGTGGTGATGATAGCACAACAAGATGAATGTATTTAATGCTACTAAAATGTGCACTCAAAAATGGTTAAAATGGTAAATATGTATATTTTACCACAACTTTTTAAAAAGAAATAAGTAATTAATAATATACTTATTATCTCTATATATATTTATATATATAAATATATAAATAAATATAAATATATATTTACCGTAACTCTGTAAGTACAGTAAGCAATTTCAGAAAGATTTAAGACATGACATTCCTGAAATATGGGACCACAAAAAATGGATAAGCAGTATTTCAAAATTATTAATCCATTATTATGGATTAATAATAATAAACCTAGCTCTCTAGGTTTCTTAACTTCAAACTCATCAAAAAAAAAAGTCTAAGGTTTTTTACTTGAAAGTTTTTTCTTTTTTTAAAAACATTTATGAAAAGCTGTCTTTTAAAGATGCCAAATCTTACAAAGGCATTGGCAATTCTGACCCGTAAAGCAGATGTTTATTACAAACTGTAACTTTGTACTGCAATAAATTATTTGTTTTTGAAAGACAGTGACAGAAACCCCCTCACACCTTCTGCGGTGGTCTCCTCTCCAGCTAAGGGAATGCTGAAGCCATCCTCATACTCCGCAGTCACATTGACCAAATACAGGGTCTCTGGCTTCAGGTTGCTGAGAACAACACTGGTACTCGATGCTGGCTCCACCACAGTGACCTCCTCATCCCCAGTCGCTTCCTTGTAGGTGATATGATATGAAAAAACATTTTCACCAGCTGGAGACCAGTTGGTTTTGAAACTGTAAGAAGTCACTTCTGAAAAACTAAGATCCTTTGGAGGGATGTAAGCTATTAAAAAAAAAAAAAAAAAAAAGGACAGTTAAAATTTTTTGAATCTGTAAAACAAAAATGTACCCAATAATTAATGTTTATAAAATGGCTTATATTCATTTGGGAGAATAGTGTTCATTGAGACCCCTGTACTGAGTACCTCATCTATACTTGACCATTGAAAGAAAGCCTCCCAAGTTACAACCCAACAAGAGATCTTGATTATTCACCTTGACTATCCTTAATACTAACTTCTGTTATTTAAATAAGTGATTAAATTTGAATATGAATTTTGGGATTCCTAAAGCGGTAGTAATAGAATGGCCTAGTTCACAGAAGGAATATTTAAACCATAGCAGACCTCAAATGTACCATCCACATTTTCCCATTCATCCCTGGTACTTAGATATTAACCTTTGGTGGTTTGTAGACAAATACTTCAAAGTAAAAATTAAGGAATTTTTCCCAGCAACAAAATATTCCTTAAACTAAGCAGTTATTAAACTAAATCATAGAAAGAGGCAACATTTAACACATATGGTATATCCTTAGGGGGACACACAATCAAACTGGAGAGACAAGAGGATGCAACATTATTAACAACAACAAAAAAAAAAAAAGCAGGAAGGGCATGGGGGCTCGCACCTATAATCTCAGGACTTTGGGAGACTGAGGCGGGTGGATCATCTGAGATCAGGAGTTCAAGACCAGACTGGCCAACATGGTGAAACCCCGTCTTTACAAAAAAAATTAAAAATACAAAAATTAGCTGGGCCTGGTGGCACACGTCTGTAGTTCCAGCTACCGGGGAGGCTGAGGTGAGAGAATTGTCTGAACTGGGGAGGCAAGATGTTACAGCAAGCTGAGATTGCACCACTGCACTCCAGCCTAAGTGACAGAGTAAGACTCTGTCTCAACAATAAATTAAAAACAAAAAGGAGTACATAGGAGGAAAGCCAACTGAGTGAAAATGATAGTGTGATAGTAACCTGGATAGTAAACTGGATAGTTACAGTTTAGGAAGGCTAAGGAAAAGGATGGGACTTTCAACTAAACATTGAAGAATAGATTTCAGACAAATAAAGAAAAGAAGATAGGGAATTCCGGATGTGAGAAATGATGCCCAAAATGATCCAGGAAACGAAATGCATAAAAAGAACCCAAAGGTGCAGGACTGTATTTTTGTCACCTTTGAGTTGAAGGGCCCAGCTCAGTATCCAGCACATAGTGAACACCCCATACATGAGATTTGGATTGTAAATGACACATATGTATGATAAAACTTGTTCCTAAACCTGCTTGAGGAGCTAGGAACGGAAACATCCCATGGCTCTTATGAGTAAACAGTTTTTTCACCAACTAAAATATGATCCATCCCCAGGAGAAAGTCATATCTCAGAGCTAAGTAAACTAAGTTTAATAGTTTTCAATAACATAGGAAAGTTCCTTTTTTTGTCTATAAAAAGAATTGAAGAAGCATGTTATCTACAATTTTAGAACAAAAAATGCTTTGTTCATGAGGAAATAACTTTTACTCTCAAAGTCTACTAACCTTTCTTCTTTATAGCTGCCAATTCTTGCTCAATTCTAAGGCAGATAGACTGTGTGAGTTCAAAAGATATCCTCTGAAAAGCATCAAAATCTTCCACTGTGAACACATGGGTCTCTGCAGGAGGAGAGGCGATAGCTTCCAATTCTGAGCGAACGGCATCCTTCACACCAACAGCAAAGATTTCAACATCTGAATTCCTTAGTTTTATCGCAGGATCTCTGAAAGCATCTGATGATTTCCCATCTGTGATAAGAATCATGACCTTTGGTACATTGCTTCTTGATCCCTTACTAGGCACAAATATTTTCTCTCTGACATAAGTCATTGCTTTGCCAGTATTCGTAGATCCTCCTCTGTAAGGGAAGTTGTTTATTGCATCGATTATATCTTCAACTTTGGTGAATTTTTTCAAAGTGAACTCAGTGTGAGGATCCCGGCTGTACTGAACAAGACTAATCTGGACCCTATTTGGCGAAATTTCAAAACTTTTTACAAGAACTTCCAAAAAGGCTCTAACTTTAACAAAGTTTGCAATTCCAATGCTATAGGAACCATCAACCAAAAATACAATATCAGCTTTTATATCCACACCACGTGAGCATTCTGTAAAGAGAAAAAAAATTACGTTAAACTTCAATACATATTAGTTAACCATTAAAATATACATATCTAGCTTTCTTAGAAAACATACTTCTTAAAAAAAAAAAAAAAACTATTGCAAATATTTCATTCAAAACTAAGTCCAAACAAGTAAGGCATTCTGTCAAACAGATCTTCACATAATCCAAACACAATGATGCACACATTAACTTACCCACTTGTACTTTCATAGGCTGAGTCTTCTCCATTATTGAAATGGGTTCACTGGATGTCATTCCCTTCATGGCAGAAACGCTGATCTGGTATTCTGTGTCTGCTGAGAGGTCACGAACACTGAGCGTGGTTGTCTGAGGCCCCACACTCAGAGCATGCTGTCGACTTCCTGCAGTCATTGGCGTGAGGATCACTTTGTAGCCAGTCACTGGACTAGGAGATGGATTCCAACTTAGCTTAACGTATTTTGAAGAGACTTCCATGGCAATCAAATTTGAAGGAGGCTCAACAACTAAAAAGTTACAACAGATAGTGATTAATAACAGTGAGATGTAACCTTATTAATTTGGTCTTTAGGTTTGGACCTTCAAATCTCCTTATTCAAATTAATCCTGAATGCACTGAGAAGAGTTGCCCAATACCCTCCTCAGCCCCCAATTTTACGTGTCCCTATCCAACCAAAAGAGACTCAACACTTGGCTTTTAGTCAAATTGCTGACAAGTTAATGGGTTAATGGAATAAAAATGTATTTGGAAAAAATTAATGTTATGACACCTCATGCCTTCTTCTCTGAAACCAAGATTTCCATTCTGGTTTTGGTATTCACTCATTATCTTCATTCTCAAGTACCAAAGTAGGCACTTGATAAATATTTGTTAAATCAGTGCTTCATTCAATTTTTAGGAAGTTTTTCTCTCTTAATAACATCATAAAAGTATAATCTTTAAAAATACTTCATAATATGTCAAGAAAGAGAAAGCATTTAGCAGTTTTTAAATGACAGGGTTTTTTTGTTTTTGTTTTTGTTTTTGAGATGGAGTCTTGCTCTGTCACCAGGCTGGAGTGCAGTGGCACGATCTCAGCTCATTGCAACTTCCACCTCTCGGGTTCAAGCAATTCTCCTGCCTCAGTCTCCCAAGTAGCTGGGACTACAGGCATGCACTACCATGCCCAGCTAATTTTTGTATTTTTTTTTTTTAGTAGAAACAGGGTTTCACCATGTTAGCCAGGATGGTTTCAATCTTCTGACCTCATGATCCACCTGCCTTGGCCTCCCAAAGTGCTGGGATCACAGGCGTGAGCAACCACACCTGGCCAAATGACAGGTTCTTATAATTTTAAACAAGTTGCAGGGTAAGAAGAAAAGTTCAACTATGTTCACAGTGCCACCAAACAGAGGAGAAACAATGGCTTCTAACATGTATATTGACAGATAAATATCAATCCTCTAAAAAATTGTGATCCTTACTCAGTGTAGAACATAGTCATGCATTTGACAGTTAACATAAAGTATTTTAAGATATTTCAGACAATATCAAAATTCTGGATTTGTCAATGAAATCAACTTCCTAGAAGATACATTTCTAGTATTTTACAAGTCAACCTTCAAAAAGTGTGTGTAAAAACAGGCACAAATTTACACATCACCTCTTCAAAAAGGGTATCAGATTTATCATATGAAAATGGTGTTTATCCTGAATGAGCAAAAGCTGGGAGCATTTCTCTTGAAAACCAGCACAAGACGAGGTTGCCCTTTCTCACCACTCCTATTCAACATAGTATTGGAATTTCTGGCCCGAGCAATCAAGCAAGAAAAAGAAATAAAAGGCCATCAAATATGAAGAAAGAAAGTCAAACTATTCCTGTTTGCAGATGACATAATCCTATATCTAGAAAACTGCATAGTGTCAGCCCAAAGCTTCTTAAGTTGATAAACAACTTTAGCAAAGTCTCAGGACACAAAATCAATGTGCAAAAATTGCTAGCATTCCTATACACAACAGTCAAGGTGAGAGCCAAATCAGGAATGAACTCCCATTCAGAATGGGAGTTGTGAATAAAAGAACAAAATACCTAGGAATACAGCTAAATCAAGAGGTGAAATAGCTCTACAAAGAGAACTACAAACCACTGCTCAAAGAAATCAGAGATGACAATTGAAAAACATTCCATGCTTATAGATAGAAAGAATAAATATCATTAAAATGGTCATACTGCCAAAAGCAATTTATAGACTGACCACTATTCCTATTAAACTACCATTGAGATTTTTCACAGAACTAGAAATGACTATTTTAAATTTCATATGGAACAAAAAAGAGTCTGAATATCCAAGGCACTCCTAAGCAAAAAGAACGAAGCTGGAGGCGTCATGCTATCTGACTTCAAACTATCCTGCAGGGCTGCAGTAACCAAAACAGCATAGTAATGGTACAAAAACAGACACATAAACCAATGGTACAGAATATAGAATCCAGATATAGGACTGAACACCTACAACCATCTGATATGCAACAAACCTGACAAGAACAAGCAATGGAAAAAGTACTCCCTATTCAATAAATGGAGCGCAGATAACTGGCTAGCCATATGAAGAAGACTGAATCTGGACCTCTTCCTTAGATCATACACAAAAATTAACTCAAGACGGATTAAATGTAAGACCCAAAACTGTAAAAATCCTGGAAGACAACGTAGGCAATACCATTCAGGACACAAGCCGTGGCAAAGGTTTCATGACAAAGGTGCCAAAAGCAAATGCAACAAAAACAAAGCTTGACAAATGGGATCTAATTAAACTAAAGAGTTTCTGCACAGCAAAAGAAATTACCAACAGAGTAAACAGACAACATACAAAATGGGAGAAAATTTTTGCAAACTATGCATCCAACAAAGGTCTAATATCCAGCATCTATAAGGAACGTAAGCAAATTTAGAAGAAAACAACATACAACCCCACTAAAAAGTGGGCAATGAGCATAAACAGACACTTTTCCAAAAAAAGACATCCATGTGGTCAACAATAATACAAAAAAAAAAAGCTCAACAGCACTGCTCATTAGAAAAATGCAAATCAAAACCACAATGAGATTCTATCTCACACCAGTCAGAATGTCTATTATTAAAAAGTCAAAAATAACAAAAGCTGGTGAGGTAGTGGAGAAAAAGGAAAGCTTATACACTGCTGGTGGAAGTGGAAATCAGTGCAGCCATTGTGGAAGACAGTGCAGCAATTCCTCAAAGACCTCAAAACAGAAATACCATTTGACCCAACAATCCCATTACTAGGTATACACCCAAAGAAATGTAAGTCTTCCTATTATAAAGATATATGTACACATATATTCACTGCAACAATATTCACAATAGCAAAGACTTGGAATCAACCTAAAACCCCATCAATGGTAGATTGGATAAGGAAAATATGGTACATATACACCATGGAATACTATACAGCCATGAAAAAGAACAAGATCGTGTCCTTTGCAGGGACATGGATGGAGCTAGAGGCCATTATCCTTAGCAAACTAACACAGGGACAGAAAACCAAATACCACATGTTCTTGCTTATAAATGGGAGCTAAACAATAAGAACACATGGATATAAAGGGACCTATTGAAGGTAAGAGGAACGAGAGGATCAGGAAAAATAACTAATGGACACTAGGCTTAATATCTGGGTGATGAAATAATCTGTACAACAAACCCCCATGAAAGAAGTTTATCTATGTAACAAACCTGTACATGTACCCCGAACTTAAAAGTATAAAAAAAGAATATAATTTAAAAAAAAATTATATATATATATATATATATATATATATATACACACACATATTTAAAATGCTGTTTAAGTAGGAAGTAGTAGAAGGAAAACCACAGATATGCCACATGGAAATTTGACCAAACCTGAGGGATACAGAGGCTGTAGAGGCTAGTCCTGTAGAAGAGAGAAGCCTTAGGCTAGTCCAGCAGAAGAGAGAAGACACTACAGAGAAATGTGAACACCTGTGATGCAGCCCCAGCCTCCTACACAGGGAAAGTTCCAACAGTGGCAGAAAAAAAGTTGGGCCTACCCTTGCATATATGCCACTGCACCCCAGGGAGAACTAAACTTTTTAAAATATTAACGTGTTTAAAAGATTCTTGTTAATCACTAATCAGGGAAAAGTGGAGGTAAATGAGATGGATTCCATAATAATACAGAGCAAAAAGGTTAGACATTAGACACTAAAACAACTGAAAAGATTTACTGCCCATGAAGTAATGAGTTCTGAGACAGAATTGGGACCAGTGAACATTGGCAAAATGCTCAGGGATTGAAGATTAAAGAGTTTATATAATGGAAGATGTCACTATTTAGAATTTATGTTTAATCACTTATCTATTCTCAGGCTGAGAGGAGAACAATCATGGAAAAAGATAAAGGCTTTGGGTTAACACTTTTAATGTTCAAAAGGATCTTTTGAAGTGTCTTTTCTTTCCCCCGTGTATTTAGAAGTAATAACTAACAGAAATGGGAAATTTTTCTAATGGAAGGATTACATTGACTGATCTTTGAAATATTCTTAAAAGCTTTCAAAACGTTATGCAGAGTATAATCAGGGAAAATCTTTGTCTTTAGCCAGTTAATAGAAACATTGCTATTATTTTACATTGCAAATATCTTTCCAGCCCAAATGTTTAAATCAGAGTGTAAGATAATTAAAGCAAGTACCAGAATAGTATAATTAGATAGGCATTCAATGTACACAAAAGAGTCTTAAAGAGTAAATCAACTTGTCTCCCCCCAAAATTTTAAGAACTTTGCAATAATATATTCTACTGAACGCTCCACTGGAAGGAAAAACAATACAAATGGTATCAACAAGATGAGTTGCAAATGCAGTATACAATTAGTGGATCACTAGAAGAAATATTTAAATAAATATGTCTACTTCTAATTGTAAAACTATAAATAGTCAAACAATGGAAAGGACTAACACATGGGGAATGCTACGCAGTCTACTCACCTTCTTCTCCACTAACCAGTTCACCAAGTTGTTCATCAACACCTGAGCACACCTGGGAGATGATCTCATTCTGAATATCCACAATTGCATCAAAGTTGGCCACATTGAAAACATGGTTCAGGGAAGGCGTGGAGGCAATTTGTTTGAGTTCTTTTGCATCTGCAGCTTTAATGCCTGCAAAACAAAAGGATAAGGACATATTGAAACGGGAAATGTGCCAATTGACCTGGAAAAGTTCTTCATTTTTTCCATCTTTCACAACTGAAGATATTTTCAAATAGTCACTAAGTCATAAGCCTGAATTGCTTTGCTTCATAACGAATGTGCAACTGTACAGATGCCAAAAACATTTTATAATTTGACATATAGTGGCCAGCCACAGAGGAAAACAAATAGTTAGTTAAACAGAGTTGGCTGTCATCCCAACCATACCATCATATGTCTTTGCCATCTGTAAAGATGATACTTTTTTCTTCCAGAGTCCTGAATAAGCTGGAGCCCTCTGAATTCTTCAAGTATTACATAACATAGGAAACACATAAAAAACACTTAATGATAATACAAGGAGGATCTTTATTAGAATCATTGGCCCAGAATTCTTTGAAAAGTAGAGAGCTGGCAAAGAATGTGAATACCACCTTCCTAAATACATATGCTAAGGGAGTTATATGAGGGAAATGGATAAGTAGAATTCTTACTTAAAAACAATTTAAGTCTTTAATATTACACTACAAAAATGCAGTAAACACTTCTAATAGCATCCTTCCTTGAGGAATCAATATTTTATCTTCCTAAATATTTAGTGTACTGAAAGGAGTTGTAAAATGGAAATAATTAACTGAACTTAACCTACCCAAGGAGAAAACTTCAACTCCAACATTACGAAGCTCTCTTGCTGGAATTTCCACTTCATCCTGGGATTTTCCATCCGTAATAATAATTGCCACTTTAGGAAAGCCAACTCTTGCCCCAGCAGATTCCGTGAAAGTATTTTTAACTAAATAATCAATGGCATCCCCTAAAGGGAAAAGAAACATGTTCATTTACTCTGTACTACACAATTTTTCCAAAGTCAAAAACTATGTGAACAAAGTCAAAAATCTTTCATACGTAATAGGCAATGTGTAATTTCTTTCTGAAACAGACATTTCATTCATTTTTAACTTTAAAAAAATCTGTAGAACATACCTGTCATTGTGTTGCCACCTTTATATGGAATTTTTTTAATTGCAGCAAGAAGCTGATCCCTTTGGTAGTACTGATTTAAGTTAAATTCAGTCCTGGTATCAGAGCTGTACTGAACAACTCCAACTCTTGTCTTCTCTTCCCCAATGTCAAAAGCAGACACAAGAGCAGCAATAAAGTCTAAAATGTACTTGAAATTATTCCTTCCCACACTCCAAGAGCCATCCACAAGGAAAACCAAATCAGTCCAGGCACTGACAGAGCATTCTGAAATACATTTGATATATTTTTAAATGATGCTTTACTAAATCAGTTCATCAATACAAGCTAACATTGCAAAAATGTTGGTTCCTTAAATCATCCTGTTCATTAGAACATATTAACCGATTATTCTTCACCCACATGCACAAACGAATGTACAATTTTACTAGTAATACATAGAAGCATTTTCAATGCCTTCATCAAGATGAATTCATGAAACTAGATCTCTTTAAACTGCTGTATAAGACATTATACAAAAAGGGATAAATAGATTTACAACTTGCTCTCCAGGGGCATAAAGTCCAAGTATTCATGCTATCAACCTATCTATTCTTATAAACTATACCCTCACTTTTCTTTAAAAGTACAAATTTTATAAAACATTTAGAAGTCATGTAAAAGAAATATAAGCAAAAGGTTTTTATTCCTTGGTATTTATCAACAAATAAATCCAAAATAATTGCGGTACCATTCAAGGAAGTGCAGTTGAGTTGAAGACCTAATTTGTTAATATTCTCTTGCACTTTTCAATATAATTGTCTAAAATTTGCATTAGGGTTAGTCTAGAGGACTAAGGGAGCCTAACAGAAGAAAAAACAACTATAAAATTATGCAAAATAGCTAAAGTATCTAGTCCTAATTATCAATGTATTTGAACTTGACAATTAAAATCTACTTCTAGTGAACAAACAAGGTAGACAATTATTTTTATTAAAAAGTTAAAAATCCATATGGTATCCTGAAATTATCAGAATCCAATGATCAGTTTTCATAACTGAATATGTTATCTTTCCTTCTCTCCATGGTAGAGGTCAAGTTGGTTTTATGAAAATCTGTATTTGTAATGCAATTCCAAGTGAATTTTCTGAAGATGATTTTGTCCTTGCAGTCAGCTGGTAAGTAATAAAAGAAGTATTTGGCTAGGAAGAGGAGAGGGTCCTAGAAAATTTTGCAAGCCAAATACAAGTTGTATGCTTAAATAAGTTTTGCACATTATTCAATAGGTCAATTTAAGCCTATTAAAAAGTCAATACTTGGTATAATAGTTCGATTTAAAATAAATAATAATTATTGAAAATATTAGCATTATAAATGCTATAAACATCATATACTATAAACATATACTATATACATAAACATATACTATAAACATATCCATAAACATATACTATAAACATCATATCAGATTATTAGACATTGGAAATAATGATAAACAGTGATCTGGAGGGAATATTTCCAGATAAAGAGACCTTTGTGTTTATAATATTTTTATGGTTATTCTGGGTCATAAATCCAACTGTTACAAGGTAACAAAATTAGAAGTCCAAGAAACCCTGAAATGATCCATATCCATAAGTCAGATAAATAAATATAAGACAAATGGAGGCTAATAACTGCAAGATCTATACTAAATAAAATTGCTTTCATCTGATTACAAATGCACCAATTTATCAGACCTGTGTTACACAGACTCTGGAAAAGGTTACAAAGGCCATCAACTAAAGCCATGTAAGTAAGCTAGAGAGGAATATAACATACACATAGACTCAGAAAAGTATTTTCATGGCAATTGTATTGCTTCAAACACTAGCCAAGGACATCTCTCTCATGTTCCAGCCTTGTATTTCTCATATGTTCCTAAGTACCACCTACTGCTATCAGTTTGTTGTTGAGAAATGAGTTGAGTCCTGAGATGTGCTTTGTTTTCACCTATTGCCAAAATCCTGCAGGAAAGTTTGGATATACACAATTTCAAAACACTCCCATTAAAAAGAATATCTAGTAAACAGAAGGAAAAACTGGCTTAGAATGTCCGAACTTAAGTATTATAACGGCTTAGTTATATATTATTCTTAGATTGTCTGTGCTCCCTCTAGATAAAGCTTATAGAAATTAGTATAGGAATAAGATCAATCTATGTATATAATTGTAACATCTGCTCTATCCTACATTTATGACTTGTATGAATCCAAGAAAAATAGTAAGAGAAATGCTCACTTTGTATCTCTGTTTTTCCAGGTTTCTTCTCTGCTGGCTTTGTCGAACTACCTGTTTGAACTAAGTTAAAATTTTATTATTACAAAAGGAAATGAACTCAAGCAAATATTCTCTTTAAAACAGAATAAATATATCATCTTAGATTCTGCTATCTCTTAAATGTATGGCTCTGCCCAGCTGGTCAGAGAATACTGCCAAATAATCACTCTCTTGCAAATAAGTTATTTTAGTAAGATTTTTGAGATATTTCAAAAAGACATTCACATTGTTGTCCAGCAAAGTTTAACATTTTCAATGGCCTTCATTCATAATATTCCTGCTGTT
This sequence comes from Cebus imitator, assembly GCF_001604975.1. Taxonomy (NCBI): domain Eukaryota; kingdom Metazoa; phylum Chordata; class Mammalia; order Primates; family Cebidae; genus Cebus; species Cebus imitator. The sequence continues at coordinate 8,550,492 of NW_016107347.1, read as the reverse complement.
TCCAGAGACCAGAGTTATAAAACAGGAATGAATTATTCATATCCACTAATAACTAGGATAACAGAAAAAAACTGTTAATACTGATATAAATTAACTCTGTATCATAAGAGATCAATCTGAAGTTGGAAAAACCTTCTGCAAAATAAAAAGTATACAAGTATTTTAATTTATATGTGTGCTTACTGGTTAGTTGTCCTATAACTGGTACACTTTCTTCTACTTCATCATATGAAGTTATTGTCACCACATACTCTATTTCAGGTACAAGTTCTGACAATAAAGTTTCAGTGGTACTAGCTGCAAGGGTAAATTCTTTAGTAGGCCCATCTGGAAATACAAAAAGGGAAAATACGAATGCAACAAAATATTTAATAAATGGACTGGTATTGGTTTTACTTGTTACAATACTTGTTTGAAAATTCAAGATTTTTCTAGGTTAAAGGTATAGCAGAATATCAAACCAAAAATCTTTCATTGTTTTTGGAGACTAATGGTAGATAACAGTTTTATAAATGAGACACAAAGCAGAAAAAAAAGAATTTTTTAAATTATGCATTGGAGGAGAACAGAGAGAGAAATAAGAGATGAAAATAAACTCAAGGAAAACAAATCCTGTAGATTAAGACCAGCCCCTAGTGGAAAACAATCTGTGTGGATGCAGTGCATCTTCCATACTCAAATGGGTATATGCTTTCATGGGTAACTTTGACCTCTGCATTGACTTAAGTAGGTATCAAATATTTCAAGGTCCAGTATAGTAAATGTTTACTCATATTTTGGCAATTATATACTCCCTTCTAGATTCTGTTAATTCTCAATTTAATCAGGAAACATGGTCGTTCTTGGGAATAACATGCCTGATGATATTTTTAATTACATTGTTTTCATCAAAATATAAATAATTGGGAAAGATAAACAGGTGCAACATGATGAAAAAATGCTCTTGGTTTACACGTGGAACATCAAAACCAACCAGGATGTCTAGAGAACATCAAGACACTCAGACTCTGCCAGGTTGAGTAGCCTCAGTGCCAGTTTTGGAAGTGTTGGGAGTCAGTAATGCCCAACATCTGGAAACTAGATGGACCCTGTTTGAACTGATTTTCTGCTTTGGAATGAATGAGTTAACTGCAAATGTATTTGGGGAGAAAAGATTCAAAGAGGAAAAAGTAAATTTTTGACCCTTTTTAAAGTTTTTAAATCATCTTTTTTTAAAAGTTATGTTTCCTGGTAAGTCAATATGTAAAATCCTTGGTATTTTTAAAGGTGAAAAGAAAAATAAGCACAGTTCTAGTGATAAGTTATGTTGACATCATCCATTTGTATTGTCAGCCAGTCAAGACTTCCTACCATTTAGCCAATGTTAGTGGAAATGGTTATTTTCCCATTTTATTTTGGATCTAAAAATTAATCAACAGAGATTGGTTCTCCACATTTTGGCAACATTATTAACACCAAAGACAATGTTTGAGAACAGCCCAAATGAGTTTTGTCTTGTTTTGCTTTCCAAGGATCCAACCTAGTATCTATAGAATCCATCTAGCCAAAGTAAATTCTTATCTTTCATCATGGTTGTTTACCATTATCACAGAATGATGTTTCCTGGATACTGAAATGTGTAGGACACTGGGTAAGGTGTAACAACTTACTTCACCACCTGACACTTTAAATGTTGAAAAGATTAAGTGATTCAAGAAGAATGCCAAGGAATGAGGATTCAATTTTATAAGATCAAAGATTGCTAACAATATTCTGATCAGGTAAAAATAGAGTCCACTTTTAACAGCTTAGCATGGCAAACCATGTTAAACTCAATAACATTAAAATATAATTGTGGATACTAGGCTGGATATCTGAAATCTGAGTTCAGTAAATGTCTGGTGACATGGATCAAATCCCTCAGGCTTCCTAAAGCTCAGCTTCTTCGAGATGAAATGGGAGAAGGGATGGAGATTGAATCATAGCATCCTGATGCTTCTGTCTTAAAACCCCACAGTCTCAAAACTTACCTGTCGTAGGGTCCACCGTTATTCTGTAACCCACAATTGGATCAACTGGTTTTGCCCATGACATATGAACAGTATTTTCATCTATAATTTTAAAATTCAAGTCTGAAGGTGGGTCAACTGCAAAAGAGAGAGTTTATATTACTTAAAGTTTCAATGTCACAAAATGGTCAATTTAATTAATAAAGAATTGTGTTGAGCAAAGCTTTCTAAAATTGTCTTTGCATAAATTTGTTTCCAACAAATATAAAAGATATGTTGTTGGATAAGAATAAAACTAAAAGCTGACAAAACATCAGAGAATATACATATTACAGAAGACAGCACAAAACACTTTTGATTCTTGAGTTGCTAGGTCATTCAAGAATGGCCAGCAAAATCAAGCATAATAGAAACATATTTGGATACAAGTACATACAGGTACAATGAAATCACAGATAATAACCACATATGCAAACAATTCACATAACAATTAAAGGAATTTCAATACATGCTGTGTGCATTTTGAACAAGCATGCCAAATCACAACCTGCTAACAACCAGAGAAGTTAATTCAAAACATTGATATAATACGTTTTTCCCATAATATGGACAAGAATCAGCAATGGTTTTGGTTCATTCTCTGCATTTTTGGTCTTGTAATTATTCACTGTTATTTGATAAATGTAAATATGTGGCAGAGATGAAAAATATATTTTAATGAAAATGAGGAATCATGGGAAACAGTTATAGCTGACAAGGAAATATACATTTAAATGTATATTCATATTCATAGGAAACTATTCAAAAATAATAAGTGATGCTAATAAAAGTATATAAATAGTGATATTCAAAAGTTTATAAACTAATATTCTGCCTGTTTACACCGACTTGCTGAATGTTCCAGGGTGTAAACCAACACTATTATTTCCTTTGCAGCAGGTATACTCCATACTAGAAAAGGCATTTTAGATTAAAATGCCAGTATGGTCCTTTACAAAACAATGGTTAATTATGAAAAGACAACATCAATGTATATTTATGGACATTTATTTACAGAACTTAAAGAAAACAGCGAAGAAAGATCAGTGATCTGAAGACATAACTGCGCATAAAAACTTGGAAAAGTCAATGACAGGAATAACTGAAAAGTACAGAAAGAAATAGTTTACAAACAAAACTGTACAGCATCATGCATGTGTCAATGAAATGTTGACTTGTTTTTAGTTTCCCACAATGAACAAAAGCCTCCATGTACAGTAGTCATTACACAGAGACATTTCCTAAATATTTTATAATGATATTCTCTCTACAATGTTCATGCCTCCTCATGCAGCATTGTACTGACTCACTGTCAGTGCATGGTCGATGAATTAGAAATGATTACTCTTGAAACAGGTCGACAAATTAAGATGACTTTCAGGCACATCCTTCTTAAAATGTTTTAGTCTGAAAGTATTCCTTGTGAGTCAGAATTTTTGCATCTGTTTTGAGAGATTATAATCTCCTTTTAGGTTTTTATGAAGGTCAATTAAAATACAGTAGTAGCTTTGAGACATGAGTCACAGAATTTAACTGGGGTTAAAGGTTTATATAATATTAATAACACATTTTAATGGAAATAATTAAGCAAACATTTGCTTTAATGGACTGCTGCCTCCAACTATAGGAGACGGCTTTTTATTTTTATTGGATATACTAGTATTGGAATGAATGTTATATTCTTACCATCCATACACAGGCAGTGAGATTAGACTATTAATCTACATGCATAATTTAATTATTCAACATTCTTCTGTCCGTAATTATATTTTGAGGTTTAGCTGTACTCATCACTTAGTATAACATGCATGCAACAGATGTTAATAGGACAACGGGTATTAAGAATATCATTATAAAATATTGTTCCAATAGCAATGGCTCAGGACAAATTTAATGCAAAGGCAGACACAACCGGCCTGAGCATGCTTTGAAAAAAAATTCAGTACATGGAAAAACAGTACCACCAACCTTGGAAGGAAAATGACCTGAAGCAGCGGACACTAGGTTAAAACTGCTGAAGGACAGCAGCGGCCCCCCTTGTTGATATCCAAATGACCGGGATTCCAGATAAACTGAAAAATTGACTGTGGGAAAAAGTCTTTAACATTTCAGAGGATCTTGAGGTGTTCACAGAAATTGTGGTATGTGGGAATCAGAGGAGGAATGAGTGGCCAACCCGCCCGGGTACAACAGAGAGCCCACTTTGCTTTTCTTCTTGCTGATTTTATCACATGTACAGCTTTTCAGCCTTGTCATTCTATTTATACATTTGTTTGTTTCGTGAAAAAATAATAAAGCAGATGTGAGTGTATGACCCGTGTCCACATAAATCAATGCTAAAAAATGTACTTTATTAATTTTGAAAATATTTTCTTTAAAAATAAAAATAATTCATAAACACCATCACATCATCACAAACAGAATCTAGGTGTTCCTTAAAACAATGCTGATGCTAGAAATTTTCAGTTATGCACTAGCTGCATATTGATTATAATTGCAAAGAGCCATAGTTGCATAGGATGAGAGTCTGAACCAAGAGAAACAGAACAAATATTATAAATTAATAGCAATCTTACATATATTCACAAAACCTGAATGCTGATAGTGAAGAGATTAAAATTTTAAGGATTTTTACTCTCATAGTTTAAGTTCACATTTACAAATAATGTTTTTGTTATCAAAACACTATGCTATGAAAGGCTCATTCTGATGAGATTTTTGTTATATAAACTGGCAGGATTTGGGATATTTTAGGAATGATAATAATAGCTGACATTTGCTGAATGTCCTCTTATAACAGGCAGAGAGCTGGTCACTGTGTCGTCGCCTTTTTTCCTTATAAGAACCCCATGATGGACCTTATTATCGCTGCTTTATGGATAAACAAGTGAAATTCAGAGATTAACACAGTCAATAGGTAACAACACTTGGATTCCATGGTCTGACTATAAAACATACCATTTTCTACTGTATTGGATTAAATGCAAAGTAGAAGAAATATTTCCATCAAAAATTAACTTTAGAAAACAATATATGCAGTAGCCATTTAAGTAGCTTTTAAGCTTTTAAGCCTCAGGCTGCAATTTTTTTGAATTTTTGCAATCAGACCTTGACAATGACCTTGAGCATTAAAATATAAAGAACTTCGACATGCTTAGCATTCCAATAATGGAACACTAGGCACAAATAGGTATAATATATATATTTTAATATACCCATATATATTTGTAAATATAAACAATATTTATATATAGTTTATTTGTATATATGCATACATGTATAATTATATGTATATTATACATATTACATGTGTAATATATGTGTAATATTATTATTACATATTACATATTATACATATATACATAAATATGTGGTATTCAGGTATTTCCAATTTAGATATAGATGAAATTTCGTATATTAACTTTATACACTTGTTCAAGCAATTTAAAACTAAAGTGTCTGATTTGATATATAACTTTTTAAAACATTTTTTAATAGGGCACCCAAAAAGGGGCTATGTCCAAGAAATTACCACTCACTGCAGAGATGAATGAACAGGATGGCTAGACAGGTGGGAAAATGGATGAGAGGGAGTAGAGGAGATCAAAGCTAAGAATACACAACTAAAATAACTTGATGAGCTAGAAAAACCTTGAGTGTGATATCTGTGATAACAACACTGGAAAGGATATTATCTTAATAATAGAAAACTTTACAAGTATGCAACATGTGATGAGTTAACTATATTCTATAGACATTAATTTATGTTTACCATGCAAAATTAGCATAATTGATGACCTAGGCCATGACATAGAAATTCATTTCATTTGTGTTTTCAAGGTATCATAAATAACCAGTTTAAAAGATAATATTTTAGAATAAGCTACAGACTATTTGTACACATTACAAAATGTGTCCTCTCATTAAACCTCCTGGCTCAACCAGTCGTCAAGCACAAAGAAAGCACAGTGTGACCAAACCAGCATTAAACTAGGACTAGAAGACTGGGGTCCTGTCTGTTTTTTATATCTAAGTAACTACATTAGTTGACCAAGTGATTCAGCCTCTCTGGGCCTCATTTTCCCATTTGAAAAATGGGAGAAATAGAATAGATTATCTCTATGTTAGCCTCTAGTTTGGAATTTCTGTTATAACACAAGTTAGACATAGGATTATAGAAATATATATAAATTAGTCTCTTAACCCAGACACAAGACAAAGCTATGGCCTCAACTCACTGATGAATTGATAATATTCAATTTTCATTATATATTATAAACTATAAATCAGACTAACCAAAATGAAAACTCTGTTTTTCACAAAACTTGTGTTCATCTCAAATTCTAGATTATTAGGAAAGTGACCAATTCTCAGGGAATACTGGCCATTAACCTTTAAATGCAAAGTGTTAAATTTTCTACAGAATAATAAATATACTGTATGATACATGAACCAAAAATAATTCATACATTCGAGGTCACTCGGAGCACTGGCCAAGTGATATGGTTGATAAAGTCAATGCAGTGGCTAAAAATTATAAATACTAAAGTGAAAAAAAAATCATTTCCACTCATTTCTATAGGATAAGATAACATAGTATGAAAAATATAGCTCCTCCTACAAATAGGCAGAAGAAAGTCAAGACAAAAATATTACCACTATAAAAAAGAAGAAATGCAAAAAGTGAATACCAAAATCTTTTAATTAATATTTTCAAAAAGTTATTGAGTTTTTAACATACAAAACATTAAGTTCACAGAAAATAATGATAAAATAGTACAGATAGAAGAGTACAAGTATGAGTCATGAAAGGAAAAGAAATGTAACTGTGGCTACTTTAGGACAAAGATTAAAATAGCATGGCACCAAATAGAGTCCCAAGTTAACATTTTGAAATCCCACCAACAGAAATATTTGAAATAAATTGTTTCCAACTCACTGTCCCCAGGAAGGCTTTGGTCACAAATTTTGTTAGCCCTTTGAAAGTTCCTGGCTCCACTTAGTAGTCAACACCACAGCTGTGCTGTCCAAAACGGGAGCAACCAGACGTGTGTGGCTATCAAGCTCTTGAAATGTGGCCAGTGCAAAATCAGCTGTGCTGCCTGTGATCCCAGCACTCTGGGAGGCCGAGGCATGCGGATCACTTGAGACCAGAGGTTCGAGACAAACCTGGCTAATTGGCATGGTGAAACCCCGTCTCTGCTGAAAACACAAACATTAGCCGGGTGTGGAGGCAAACCCCTGTAGTACCAGCTACTTAGGAGGCTAAGGCATAGGAATCACTTGAACCCAGGAAGCAGAGGCTGCAGTGAGCCAAGATGGAGCCATTACACTCCAGCCAGGGCAACAGAGCAAGTCTCTGCCTCAGAAAAATAAAAATAATTTTTAAAATGAACTGTGATGCAAGTATAAAATATACACCTGATGTCAAAAACTTAGTATTAAAAAATGCCAAATAGCTCACTAATAATTTTTATATTGGCTCCATGATGAAATAATATTAGGCTAAATAAAATACATTACAAAAGTTAATTTCTCCTGCTTCTTTTTCCATTTTGAATGTGGCTACCAGAAAGAAAAATTTAGGTTGTATATGTGGCTTACACTTGTGGCTCATATCATTATTTCTATTTGACAATGCCAAACTAGAGAATAAGGCCAAAAAAATCCTATTAAAATATAATTATTAAATACTAGATGGGGTGCAAAAAAAGACACATTTTAAGAAAGCAAAAAAAAGACAGAGTTGTACCATATGGAAATAAATACAAATTTAAAAAATAAATATAATATGGAAATAATCAGAAATGTAGATAGTAAA
>NW_016107347.1:8516201-8542619 GCF_001604975.1 Cebus imitator | reverse complement strand
TTTTTCCTTTGACAGAGTTTCTCTCTTGTTGCCCAGGCTGGAGTACAATGGAGATCTCACCACAACCTCCACCTCCCAGATTGAAGTGATTCTCCTGCCTCAGTCTCCTGAGTAGCTGGGATCACAGGCATGCGCCACCACGCCCAGCTAATTTTTTGTATTTTTAGTAGAGACAGGGTTACTCTATGTTGGTCAGGCTGGTCTTGAACTCCCGACCTCAGGTGATCCACATGCTTTGGACTCCAAGAGTGCTGGGATTACAGGCATGAGCCACCCTGCCTGGCCAGTAAACTGTTCTTTTTAACTGCACTTTGCTAACCAGCCAATATCTAATTCAGAATCAATTTTTTCCACTTACATCATTTCCAGCCTAATTCTTTTTCTAAGAATTCTCAACTCTTTCTGATTTTCAAATAACTATTTCTTAATGAGCAATAAATGGGCCACTTCAGTGAATTATCTAAAAATATCTGTAGTAGGCCCTCCAGTAGTTCCTCAGATAAAATTCCTTCCTAACAACGACATAGAAAGGAACATTAAAAGCAAACTCATCTGAATATTACTTCACAGAGGCCACTCTGAAAAGCCTCTACATTCATAAAATATTAATAATCTAAGAAGAGTCAGCAAGTTTCTGTCACTTTTCTAAACATGCCATACATTTTGGAAACATTCTGCTTCCCCTATTTTTTTTTTTTACCTGCAGTCTTGAAGCAGAAAATCAAACACTATGGAATCATTGAAAGCCTCAGCATCATCATGCAAACAACCATGCTTTCTCACAGCATCTAAAAAAGCACAACTCAACCTAGAACTTCCACAGCTGTCACTCACAGAAGTATTCTTTTCCACTCCCTTAACTTCATCAGGGGTTCTTTATTGAAAAAAAAAAAACAGATATCTTTTATGACAGTACCCCATTTACCTTGCAGAATAAAAAAACTAATTTGTCAGGGCTCCAATGACAACTGAGGGAACACAGAAGTTGCCAGGGGTTGACATCCGGAAATGGCTTGTTTAATGAACACTGAGAAATTAAGACATCAAGTGCACACAACAAATAAAATTGGGTGGGACATCTAACAAATGCTCTCCATTTTATGTAGGAGGGACCACACGACGCCGTTTTGGAGACCCATCTCGGAGGCCCCCACCGCTTCCGCGGGAAGGTCAGATGCACCAGTCTCTCCCGGAGGGAGGCAGGAGAGAGCCTGGGCAGGATGCTGGAGATGGTGCCCGGCAACTCTGGCGCGCTCGCTTCCCAGGCTGGAAACCTTGGCCCAGGCTCAACCCGTCTGAGCTGGGCCAGTCCAGGGCACGCACCTTGGAGCCCTGAGAACCAAACAGGCACAGCCGCGACCCTAGGTCACGCGAACACCCGGGGTCCCGGATCTCCGCTTGCCCGCCATCACCCCGAGGCCGCGTGGCTGCTGGCTCATCTGCCCGCACCGTCCGCCCCGCCGACTGAGCGCCCAAACAAAGCACACAGAGGCGCAGAGCCAGCGCTGTTGGAGTCTTTTATTGTGTTCTGTCACCGAGGTCGCAGCCCCGAGCCAGGTGGTTGGTTACCACCCAAGCGTGTGAGCGCGCCCGCTTCTCCAGGGCTCCTGGGTGCTACCCGGAGGTGTCCTGTGGGTAGAGCTGGGTAGAGCCGTCGCCCCCTCCTGGGCGGTTGGTCTTCTCAGAAGGCGGCAGTGCAGGTGGCAGTGTGGACAGCACACCGCAGAGACAAGCTCAAGAAGACCACACAGCACTGCACGGAATGCGTTAAGCAGAAAATGAAAGAGCTGGACCTGAGAGCTGGGAAATGGACAAACCATAGGAGAAAGGGGCATTTCTCTGGAGGAGAGAAACCACCGGAGAAAGCACGAAGCGCAGAGAAAACAGTGCAAGGAACAGGCAAGAAAGATGTGTTTTTTCCTTTCTCGAATTTTCATTGTCACTCGGTGAGGGGAAAGGGAGCCTTTTACCTTCTGCCTCAATGCAAGACAGGAACAGGGCCGCGCCCAGGGCGGCAAGCGCTGGGGGAAGCCTGGTCCGCATCCTCGGCCTCCGAGCTCACAGCGGCATGAAGAGATCTGCGGGAGGAAGCAGTGACCGTATCAGAACTAGGTCGGGGCAGGCCTTGAACCAGCTTAGAACTGGAGCCTGGACCTAGTCCAGAACCCGACCAGATCTGCCTTAACAGCCACAGGGCCTACCCCAGCACATAATGGGCCTATTGTGGAGCATTGGAAGTCAAGTTGTCTACAGAAGTTTCATCACAGCCCTAGGAGGAAGTCCACGTTTAAAAAGGGTCCTGTTCTCCTAAAGACTGGTCCTGCTTAGCATCCCGGGTTAAGGCCTTACCAGCCCCCACATGACTTCATCCTGCCTGGGTAATGGCTAATTCAGAGGTCACTTTATCCCTGACTCAACTAAATATCTCTTCCAGCTGGGGATTTTATCTGGCTGCTTTTTCCTAGCTGCTGAACTCTTTAGGTAACTGTACTTCAGTGGTCTCAGGGTAGTTTGGAAAAGTATAATAAACCTTTTTAATTCTCTTTTTTCTTCATTTTGTTCTGCTTTCAAATATGCAGCTCTTTAAGACCTGAAATGGATTACACAGAAATATGTAAGGACCGGCTGAAACCTGACCCTCCTGCTGTGTTCTTTTCACATCTGATAAATCCTTTACTCGAGATGAGGAGAAAGCATCTCCAAAATACATAATAACAAAAAGACAGCAAAATGGAAGAAGCAAGACACCCTTGTCTGTTTTTCCCAGGTGTTTTTAAATAAAAGTTATCAATAATAATCTTTATGTTTAACTATTTAAGCTGGGAGATTATAAGTATATATGCCCCAGAGGAGAATATGTTCTGTTCTGATTTTTCCTGATTCTGTAATTACATTATTAATTCCTTAAAGACAAAGAATCTTATTCATCTTTGCTGTTTCCCAGCACGCAGTAGGTGCTTAAGCCATGTCTACAGAATGGAATCTCCTAAAATAGTCTAAGGTTCAACCCAAAGACAAAAGCTACTAGCAAAGAACTGAACTGGGAAGCTGCCAGTGGCAAAACATAAAGACTTGACTCTGGGGTACATAAATTATTGTAAGGCAACAGCCTAGGCCTCAGTAAAAATGGAGGAGGGTAGGAGACTGTCCTGCTTGGGAATACAAAACTGAGCCAAAGGTTGAGGGCTCTTTGAGAAAAGAAACTGACAATCTCCAACGATGACTTTCCAAATTATTGGCACAAAGCATGAGGGCAGCTTTCCTCCGCCTGAGTGTAAATTGCATTTTAAATGTCTGATAAGCAGGCGTGCCAAATTGCCTGGAGCTCCTTTTTGTGAAGCCAAGATTAAAATTTTGGCACTCCCCTGGGTATCTAAGGGGTCTAGCAATTTCTTTCTTCCTAATTAACAACTGTTTGATATTTCTAAGCCTCTTCTACATCCGTGAAAAGCAAGAGGTGACACTGGCCCATTGTTTCAGTCATCTGGCCCTAACTTTGCTATAATAATTTCCAACTCAGTTGGCAGTCGTGCTCGCAAAAAGTTAAAGGCGGACAATCGACCCACCGAAAAGCTGCGTGCAGATTTTTTTTTTCTTTTAACAGCTGAACTCAACAAAAACCTGAGTGGAAACACTTTTGCTGAGTCTCGATCGCCACCTATCGGTTTCCCCGGCTCAGCGGACAAGAATGAATCATCTCGCACAGGGATATCGGAACGCAGTTAGCTCAGCTAGCCAGCCAAGCGTCCCGTCTACATATGTTTAAAAAAAGAAAACGCTTTCTCTTCTTTTTAGCCAGAACATTCATTTGAATGCTTAGCAACACTTCATTGAGCATTCTCAGACATAAATATCTGAAAGCGGCCGCCCCTACGTGGCAGCGAGGATTCCCTCACTTCACCTCCATGAATAAAAATGAGTCCACTGGGGTGGGAGTGGGGGCTAAGGGGACTCGTCCCCTTCTGCCAACTCGCCGCCTCCCAATCCCCCGCTGGAAGAAGCCAATTCCTTAACTCCCGCGTCAAGTTAAAAAGAAAATCACACACGTACACCCCACGTGCTCGTCGCCTACTTCTTCTCCTACCCACCACGACCTTGGCATTAGCCGAAGGAGAGCTTAACGTTTATTTCCTTTCCTGCCCCATCCCTCCCCAGCATTCATTAGAAGCCTACGGAGTCCGGGTCCCAAGTCTCCCCGGCCCAGAGTCCCGGGGAGCCCTGAACTGATCACTGGACGGCTCCCGAGGACGCCCGCTTGGGGGTACCTGCTCCGCTCAGTGAACAGTCGGGCGCCTCTCGCGCTTTCTGATCCCCACAAGTCTAGGATTTGAGTGGAAAACCTCCGCGGAGATCTCCCAGACCCCGAATAGGGCCTCCACCAAAGCACCCGGGAGGGAGTCGGAGAGGGGGGCTTCTCCAAAAGCTGGGGAAAGTCCGCCAAGAACGAGTCCCCTAGTGCTGGCCTAACGCACCATCTCGGATGCTCTGAAAGGCAGGGGAGGAAGGAGCCAGAACACTCGACCAGGAATCTGCCTCGAGATGCCACCCACACCCTCGCAGCCTCGACGAGCTGCAGAGCACTCAGCGGGCTCTCCAAAGAATTCCGCACTGTGCGTCACCAAAATACCTTCCGAGCGCCCCCGCCGCACGCCTGCCGTCCCCGACAAATCCACCGCTGCGAGATCACCAGGGCCCCGCAGCCCCAGAACCCGGAGCGCCCTCCATTGAAATCGACAGTATCTATGGATGAAATTCCTCTAGGAACCGAAATACTGAGCTGGATGCTTTCCGCGCACACAACCTTGCTCAGCTCTTAAGAAAAGCAGCATTCCCCTCTCTCTCGAAAACCCAAAGAATCACAAAATCTCAGCATACAAGACAAAGCTCAAGCCCATCTATACTATTACAAGTCCAAAGTGTCCTTGCCCAGGATTCTTCACCGCCCCCAGCAAGGTGCAAGCTGGACTCCGTTTCCTTATAATGCTGTTTTAAGGATGGGTTGGGGGAAAGGGGACAGAAACCAGACTGACCTGAGGTGGCAGCGACAGCGGCTTCCCGGCGTCGGAGCAGCTGGCGCTCCGTGTGGCCCCAGCACGCCCGGAGACAGGCGCTGCGCTCCGGGAGTACCTGGCGGCCGCCGAGGCGTGGGCAGCAGCTGGGAAGTCCGGGAGGAGGCGGAGGATCGCGGAGGAGCGGCGGGCGCGGCAGCACGAGTGGAGACCGCCTGAGCCTGCAGCTGCCGGCGCGCGGACGCGTCTGGGGCGGTTCGCCCTCGCCAAGTGGGAAGAGACTCCGCGCCGCGGGCTACTTAATAGAGGGCTGTTCCCAGCTCTCAGTTTACTCGGTTACGAAACGCCTGAGAAGGTGGACGGCTGCCACGGGGTGATGTATGCTCCTCCGGCGGTGAAGGAGGTCCACTTTTGGGAACGTGTGCATACTTCGAGCATTCCTTCGGCGTGAGGTGGCGATCGCCGTAGTAGCAGCGCCCCGCCGGGGGGCGGGGAGGAGGGAGGGAGCCGAGAGGGGGACCGCCGCAGCCGCGTTCGCTGCCAAGGGAAGCCGCGTACTCCGCCACGTGGGGCGGGCCGGGAAGCTCAGGTTTCCCTATCTGTACGATTTCTTTAATGAATTTTTCCAAATTAAGAACAATGGGGAGGGGAGCGATTCCCATTTTCAGAAATACAAGGATGCGTAACCCATTCACCCCCACTCCTGCGGCTCTCCGGCCTTCATCATCACCACCTCCACCTTCCTCCCCCTCTGTCCTGGGTGCACTTAAAACCGATTTACAGGATTTCCATTAACTAACTGTCTGTGCACGCGGCGCGCCTTCTGTCTTTTTCAATCTCCGAGCAGCGATTGGAAACCCGGAGAGCCGCCCGCGGGGGGCTCAGTGATGGGATGGCTTTCCCAGTCCTCTCTCGCTCCCCCGGTGCTTCTGGGCGGAACTGGGAAGCTTACTTTGAGCCAAGAGAGAGGGAGAGGAAAGCTATGAAACCCAGGAGTCCTCAGAATAGGCAGCCGCTCAGGAACAAGTTCTATCCACGGTAGAAACTTCTCTCCCGGATCGGAGCAAAACCTGGACCCGGGCGGAGACTTCGGACTGAAAGCTCTGCCCTTAAAACCTTGCGGGTCAAAGGGGCGAAGAGGAGTAAGTTTGAAACCCCAAAGCACCCCTTTACACACACTACTGGAGAAGCCAAATTGGGGGCTATTTGGCCAGCACCGTCGCCTCTTCTGACAGCCCCCTCCATCCTGGCATCCTACCCCTTGTTCCTGGGCTGGGACTCTGGTACTTGCCTAATTGTACAAGGCGCACGAGAGGAAGCTACGAGCACTCACACCAGGAAATCAGAAAAATGCTGCTGGAGAGGTTCTGATTATAATGTCTGTCCTCAGTCAGTATAGGCCTTGCACTGTTTTGGCCTCTTGACGCCCAAGGGTTACTCCTGTGGGGAGAGGGGAGGAGAGTTGAACAACAAAGGATCGGGGTGGGGCGCAGGGGCACCGAGGAGCTGCTTCTCTGAATCTGGCGCCCGCCACAGTAGAATCGGAGGGCATGGCCCCAATGTAAACTTCTCTTCCCCGTTGGCTCTGGCGTCTGCGAATTTGGCCTTCCCTCTCCACTAGGCGTGATAGCCTCCAAACTTGCCTTTAGAATTACAAGAACTTGTGGGGCGCTCCCCTTTCTGCACCTCTCCCCACACACACGCTGCCTCCAGCAGGAGCCAGCGGAAGCCAGAGAGAAGAGAAGAGCGAGAGAATGAAGGCAAATGGGAATCACCGCCTCTGCACATTCCCTAAGCACACAGCCCACTCGAAGTCCAGCTGGGCAGCTCGCACAAAGAGCCTACACAATGCACAAGCCTTTCCCCCTCCAAATCCTCACAACCTGGGTGTCTGACAAACCCCTAGTGCGTGAGCGCGTCCCGCGGATGGAACACCGACCTTCTCAACGCTGCACCCAATCAGGCTTGCAGCCACATTGCCCTGATACTAATGAGCCCTGAACCTATCTACAGCCGACGCCTGCACCCAAGCCAACCCTTCACTAGCCCTCCCCCCACCACCGCACCCCCCACCCCCGCCACCGCACCCCCCACCCCCGCCACCGCACCCCCCCACCCCCGCCAACACGCAAAGCGCAGGGAGCCCAGTCCAACCAGGCTTACAGACCACGCGTGGACTGGTGGCAGCCGCAAAGATAGAGCCTGAAAGCAGAGAAGTCCCTCAGGGCTCGGTGCAGGCACCCAGTAGGGCTGCGCCCTTGGCCTGAAACGCCAGGGAAGCCCCTGGGACAACCACACCCCGTCCAGAAAGGGAAAAGCAAAGAACTGCTACTCTGCCCGCCAGCCCAAGCTGTTTGCATTTCGGCCCAGATGTTCTCTCCCCCGCCCCCCATCTCTCTCTCTCTCTCCTGTGTGTGTGTGTGTGTGTGTGTGTGTGTGTCTGTGTACACACGCATATGCGCGCACTTTTTTTCTGTACTTGAATGTGTGTGTGTGTGTGTGATGGTAGTATTGTTGACTGAGGAGCATGTCACTCTGAATGTTGATTTTCGTTTGTTCGCTTAAAAAAGAGAACTCTTGTTGATTTGACTCCCAGCTGCAAATCTATCAACCCCCGAATTGAGCAGATACGCTCCAGGGATCCAAAGACAGTCACGGACTTCCTTTTCCTGCTGCCGTAGGCCGCAGACTGAGTGGAAGAGGCATCTGTCCCCGAGGGCGCGCACACGGCACTCTCCAGCCAGGAGCAGCGTGCTGGGGACCCGCCTGGACATCTTCTCTTGCTTGAGGCATTCTCGCTCACAGATTTAATGTATCTGAAAACAGCTGCTGCAAAGGAGTGTAGGTAACACAAACCACCACCTGCAAATGTCCTCTCTAGCTCAACAAAAAGGATCCTTAGGCTAAGCTTCCAGAGTAGGCTGAGAGGAAGAGGAAGGAGAAGACTCCCAGGTTGGAGACTACGAAGATTCCTCCACAAGCTAATTCAAGTACACTTACTCCCCGGGGACACCAATGCAATTCGGATGTATACAAAGAGGCGCTCCGGGGGCCTCCTAGCAGGACGTTGGCATTTTGCCCCTGGGGCCTTTACTCTAGACTGCTAGTGTGGTAAACGGTAACGAACCTTCCATCCTGCCCTTTTCAATGGTGCATCCAGTTCCCAACACCCTTTGGAATCCGTTAACATTTGCAATAAGTTGGTGACATTCATTGACTGAGGAAGAGCCGGCTGGATTCATTCCGTTTGGTTGCTCCCTATGGTTTTTATTCCTCAGGCGATATCACGGGATCTGCTTCCTACGCTCTTCCTCAGTTGTGCTCACACCTCTTCACCCTCTGAGTCCTGGGCTCCCGGCGGTTCCGAGCCCTCAGATTTCTTGTCCGACAGCGCGATCTAGTGGTCAGCGCTAACCCTGGCGTCGGAGGTCAAAGTTATAGAACGTGGAGCTGGGAAGTTGTTGACAGGTTTACAAGTCTTGGGGTGAGTTTTTAAAAAAGTTTCATTCATGTATTTGATTCTTAGGACTCAGAGGCGGCAAGATGGGAGAACGAGTAGGGAGAGGGGCATCAACTTTCTTCATGCCGTTTAATTCGCTGGCTACAGAAATTCTTGCCCCAAGGCTTCCAGGTTCTGTTCAAGTATCTTCAAAGAAAGGGTGAGTTTGCAAGGGAAGAGATACTGATTTCAGGAAGATTACACAACCCCTCTAACGTCTGTAATCTTAACTTCTTCAAAGGCAGTAGGGGCCTCTTCACTGATTTGTTTGAGGTCAACTTAGCTGGCATTCCTGGCAACAGGTGAGACAGTTTCTAGAATATTTCCATTGTAGGTTCTGGCTGATTTGTGCAGAGGGAAGGGAAAACTTCGTCTGAACATGTACTATTTCCTTGTCTCTAAAGGCTGACCCCAGTGTGAGCTGTGAGGGTCTTGGGTGAAGAAAGCTCTCACAAGCCGCTTAGGATAAAAGGGTGAGGAGAGGAGAAAATGCACCAGCTGCTCTGATTCTCCAAGACAGAGAGACAGCCTGATCAGCAAGAGTCAAAAATGGTGTGTCTGAATCCTCTTTTTTCAATCCCTGTTGCAACTCAAGGCAACATACATTTAATGAGGACCGTCTATGTACAGTGCCAAGCTCGGAGTAGCTGATATAAAGATAAATAAGACAAGGCCTTGCTCACAAAACTCTATCAAGTAACACCTGGGACACCTGAAGCAAATTCACGTGTGTGGCCTATTTAAATCTCCCAAGATTGTGACCTCAGAATGTTTTAACATTAAAAATGAAAAGCCACAGACAACAACTACCCTCTCTGCACTAGCAAAGCTTAGGAATCCTGAGACCAAACCGACCTGAAAGGAAGGAAGGGGACATGCTGCACATGCTGCATTCTTGCCTTCTTCACAGGTTCTGCTTCTTTACAAAGGACTTTGCACGTAATTCACCCACACCACCTCACCTGTACCAGAATAACCTCCCCTACCAGTGAACAAGCAACTTTGGAGCAGAAAGCAGAAACTGCATCAAATTTCTCCTACTATGCAAATTGGTAGCTCAAACCTCATATGACCTCAAAAAAAAAAAATTGCTTCAACCTAAAAAAAGCTGATTGTAAAAAAAAAAAAAAAAAAAAGTTGTGGTTGCACAGGAAACTATGACATTTCAAAAAACACTGTATCCACAAAAAATAACTTCTCAGGATAAATCATTTAAATTTAATAAGAGTCAAGTACTACTGGGAGTTGATTTTTCAGTTAGTTCTGACCTCCTTGAGCAAAAAGTAGAAGATAAAAGGAAATAAATTCACTTAAGAGCTAAGAAAACAAACCACTACCACTTCTTCCTTTGTTTCTGTAAAATTCAATACTGTTTAAATCACAGCACCACAGGCATCTTGGAATCTATTTGCTCTGGAACTATCAGAGTAGCATAAGGTGCAGAATTTCTAGTCAGGCCACTGTTCTGTGTGTCAGCAGTCAGTGTGTGTATACTTAAATACACTTTCAGGTTGATGGAAAATGTGAAGAATCACAGGAATTCCTCTTTCAAGATTTGATCTTCATTTTCAAACTAATTATCTAGTACACTGAAATGCAATAATAATGAAATCATAGTCAAAAGATGTTTCATTGCTCTCATAGGAGCTCCTGTGTAGGGTGACGTGTAACCTGACCAGGTCTCCATTTGATAACTAATTTTTATTTTGTTTTGTTTTGTTTTGTTGTTTTGTTTGAAACGGAGTCTTATTCTGTTGCTCAGGCTGGAGTGCAGTGGCTCGATCTCAGCTCACTGCAACCTCTGCCTCCCGGGTTCAAACGATTCTTGTGCCTCAGCCTCCTGAGTATCTGGGATTACAGGTGCGTGCCACCGTGCCTGGCTAATTTTTGTATTTTTAGTAGAGAGGGGGTTTCACCACGTTTGCCAGGCTGGTCTTGAACTCCCGATCTCAAGTGATCCGCCCACCTCAGCCTTTCAAAGTGCTGGGATTACAGGCATGAGCTGCCACACCCAGACTGATAACTCATTTTTATATATTTACCAATTCATTCAGCTACATGTATAGATTACTGACATCCAGATTTTTAAAGCAGACAAGAACCAAGATTTTGGAATGCTCCTAACGCTAGTGTGGATGCGCCCTCTGGTGGAGAAGAGCAAAAGGATGAATGTTACCTGATCATACTCATTGAATCATTTTTATCCTGAACATTCATTCTGCAACTGTTGCTGTAGTCGCAAAGTTCACTAGGAATTGTGAGAGATTTTCTTTGTAAAGGCAAACCAAAGGAAGTCCTGCCCATACGAAACATAAATATAGCAATGAAGACCAGAAATAAACATATGTGAAAGCCAAATATGACTCAAGAGAAGTTTGGAGACAGTGTGTAACTGAAAGCTGAAAGATCGATGTGAAAAATGATTTTGGGAGAAGCAGACAGATACAGGGACAAGATAAATGACATCACAGGAAGCAATCAGTTCAACGCAGAACGTGCAAAATTCCAAGGGACAACCTGAAAGATTTATCCTAAACCAGTTCCTCTACAAATCAATAACAAGAAAAATGAGGAGAAAAAATTAGATTGTAATGAAACAATTAGGAGCTAAAACAACCAAGTAATAATAATAATAGTTGTCAATAAGTATGAAGGATCTGAGATTTTATCCAACTTGCAAGCTAACAAGTTAACCTGTTGTAGTTTCATGGTGCTGACAGAACACACAAGGAGTCAAAAACGAAGGACTGTATTGCTCACAATTATAACAGCCGGTAGCCAGTGTCATCATTCACGGCAGTTCCTCAAGCCCCAGTTCCTACAGAAGAGCCAGGCGACCCTTGCACATGCAGTGGGTTGCATTATAGGAATGGAATCTGAGCTTGGGATCTTTTATGAGGTTAATAAGGCTGCCTGGCCTTAGCCCTAGAGGGACACATTATTTTTGTTACACTGGACAATAAACAAACTTGCCCTTTGCTCTGGAGACTGAAATGATCACTGTCTTCCAAAGCCGTTTAGTTCACAAATACCCTTGAAGAGATCATCTAGAGTACTGGCAGCTGGCGCCTCTGCCCAGCAGACATGCAATAACATGAGAGATTCGTGGATAAATCTCTCCCAACAACAATAAGAATTATTAAAAGTTCATGGGAGGGAGAAAGCACTATATGTCGAAGTGATCCCTGAAGAATTTCTGGAGAAGGAAGACTTTCAAGGGCTGGGAGTGAGCATTCTGAGCACAGAGTTCAAAATGAAAACTTGAAAAAATAGCAAAGAGCAGGAAATGTGTTGGGCAATAAATAGAGAAGTTTTAGCAGAACATTTTTGAATAAAACTAGAATAGTAATGGGGCTTAAAAGTGGCTGAGAACCTGGAATTTATTCCTCTCAGTATAGAAATAACCATAATTTACAGACCACCCACTGTATTTCAGATACTACACAAAGGATTTTATATATGTCAGTCAATGAAATTTAATTTTTATCTTTGTACTACAGATAAAGAATCTCATGAGGCAAGTCCAACCTGGCAACAGGGCTCAGGATAAGTTGCTGGGAAGAACAGGCAAGCAAGGAGACTGGGGCAGGGAGTACCAGAATCCAAGGAAGAGACACTGAGTCTCCATATGTGCTCACAGCAGCATCATGCAAAGAGAAAGCTGGCTGGCGTTAGGAAGTAAAGATGAGACAATATCTCAAGATGATGGAGCAAAGCCGGGTGACTGAATGAATGATGATGGTGCCGTGGGGAAAATTAGAGAAGTGAGGCAGATGAGCCAGTTTTAGGGGGACATGACAAAATGGCTTTAGATGTGCCTTATAAATGATCAAAATCCTTGAATTTTTTTCCTAGTAAAGTGTATTGGTGGCTCTCTGCTATATTAATACAATTTGAATAGTATCTCTGTTTCTAATACAGATTTTTTTGAGGGATATACTCTTTTTTTAGGAAATTGCAAACAGTGAAAAACTACTAAAAAAGACATATTTGCACTGTGTGCAACAGGCAGAGTTATTCAAAAGGAAAACCATGGCATGTTATTTCTTGGCTCTCCAGCAAGCTTGTCATGGACGGCTGAATGCGTAACACTGCATGTGATACAAAAAGCATCTGGGAAATGCTTAAACAATTTTCTCCAGCCTCCCTCTATCTGCTGCTCAAGTGTTAGACTCATCAAGACTATGAGGCATAAAGTCGTCACTCACTGTTTAAACTGAGAAAATTGTTTCAAACTCTATACAAGGTCTACTTAAAAAAAAAAAAAAGTAGTTGGTAGTTTTACTTTTTGAATAGCTTCTTGTCTTGTATTTTTGTTTATTTCTTGATAGCAAGAGCTTTAAAATAAAACCACTAACTGCCCCCAAAATACAAGTTCCTGATCTCTGATTTAGGAACGTATAAAGCCATGTTCACATCAGGGAAGTTGAGTTAGAAAACCAAGTAATTAAAAAAAAAGAAATATATTGGGGAAAAAAAAGGCGGGCGCGGTGGCTCACACCTGTAACCCTAGCACTTGGGGAGGCCATGGTGGGTGGATCACATGAGGTCAGGAGTTCAAGACCAGCCTGGCCATCATGGTGAAACCCCATCTTAAAAAATAATAATAAAAAGAAATATATTGAGAAAACCAAGTATTGAGGATCGAGTTTGTTTTCATTAACACTTTTTTGAAATGAACTCTGGTCCCTTTATTAGTACTTATGAAAATGAAGTTGAAATGACTCACCTTTTACTTTCTAGCAGTGGCTAATACTCATTCTGATTTTCACCCTGGAGCTAAAGTGAGGGTCTCGACAGACAAATAATGGGTTTTCCCCACATGGCTGTTGTGTGGGCCCTGCAGTGCCTCCATAATATTCCTTCCACCTCTGCCGCACCCACTGTGAGGCCACCATGTGTCTTGGGGTGGCGCTGACAGGTCTCAAGCCAGACTGCACAAACAAAAATCACTAGAGGAGACAGAACATTGGAACTAATGTGTGAGGGCAGCCCTCAGACACACATTAGTCTAAGCCTTGTCACCCAGAAGAGCCAGAGGATTCCTCTATTAACAGAACTGGCAGATAAGAAGGACTAATCAGTCACTTGTAGGACATACAGGTCCCCAAATCAATGGTTCAAGTGAGTGTTTATGGGTTTAGGCTAGCCAGTAGTAGTTAGGAAAATTATTCTGAGGAAACCTGCAAACTAAGAGAAAAAGTTGACAGGCCAGGGTCACAGAGCCAGTGTGAAACCCAGGCCCGTCTCCTTCCCAAACCTCTACCCTCCCCACTGCCATGTCACACCTGGGAGGATCTAGTCATTGTTGTCATTGACTTTAAAGTTTATTTATTTTATTTGAGATGGACTCTGGCTCTGTCACCCAGGCTGGAGTGCAGTAGCGCCATCTGAGCTCACTGAAACCTCCGCCTCCCCAGTTTAAACGATTCTCCTGCCTCAGCCTCCCAAGTAGCTTGGATTACAGGTGTGCACCACCACGCCCAGCTAATTTTTGTATTTTTAGGGGAAACATGATTTGGCCATGTTAACCAGGCCAGTCTTGAATTCCTGACTTCAACTGAGCCGACCTCCTTGGCTTCCAAAAGTGCTGGGATTACAGGCGTGAGCCACCACAACTGGCCTGACTTTAAAGTTTAAATCAGACAGAAACATGGTACAGTTTCACTTGCGAAAGGACACTCAAGATGCTATTACTTTCTTGTTCTTACCAAAATTGATGCTAAAATATATATCCAAAGATGAGAACATTTTGCTTTATTTCTTCTCAGAAAATACAGGTAATATTTTCTTACTGTATTTATACTCAACAGATCAGTTGTATACTTATAAAGAAAGCAATGAAACTGTGATACACCTGATCTAATGATGATAGAAACCACAGTGAGAGAAGTGAAAAGGACCTTAGACATCCTGCAACCCACTCCCTTGTTTCACATTTGCAAAACCTGAGTAGTGACAGGAATACAATCTAGATGCCAGCTGCCTGGCTGCTCTTCCTTCCACCGTTCCAGACACCCTGTTCCTGGGCATGTCACGAATTGTGTAAAACATGTTAGAACTCATTACCTCCCTGTCTCCAGACTGAGCTTAGAATAGAGCCATGGAAGGCTGCCGCCTATCACAACATGCCTGCATCTGCAGTCTTTCAAAGTTAAAGCAAAACAAAACTTGCCACAATACGTGATGACATATGCCACTACATGTGTCTGGCCCAGCACTCCCAGTACAGCTGACAGAGCTGCTAAGAAGACCAGATGCCTCAACATCATTAGTTCCTGCTTCAGAGGGAGGAAGAGGGGGAGGCTACAACTGTGCCTATTACTTGGCAGCATCAGACCTGTGTCCACAGGGCAGTGAGTGCAGGTGAAAGGGCAGACCCAGCGCAGTGGACTGGTGTCCTGTCACAGGCAATATCTGCTCACTTCCCAAGCCCACCTTTGCATATAAGAGAACAGTCCTTCACTCACTTGTAATTGCCCCTCTCCTAAGATTGCCCACAATTGGCACTCTCCTTCATCAGAGGTTTCTGCTACTAGTAACAGAAAACAGAAATAATAGGGACTAAAATACTCATGAGAATCAACAGGTAGGCAGTCCAAAGCTGATCTAGTTTTATGAAGTCCTCAGACACCCAGGTTCCTTCTATCCTCTTATTCCAGACGAGGCCTCTATTTCAAGGTACCACATGGTCCAAAATGGCTGCACCTGCTTCAGCTATGATGTGTGAATTTCAGCCAGAAGAAGCAAAGGACAAAAAAAGGTAAGGGGAGAGTTACAAATGGTGGTCTTTGCCGTCATTTGAGGAAGGTTCTCACAATCTGCTAAGGAGAGGTTTGGAAATTTCTGACCACCCATGTATCCATCTAAAACTCTGAGGTACTGTTACTATGGAAGGAGAAAAGAATAATGACTCTACTACTAATAGATAGAAATCCAATGGTAAACAACTGTAGTCTCCTGCACAAAGCAAAATGTTCAAAGTGCCGGGGCAGGGGACAGATAAAATGATACTAATTCAGAGTGATTGGTGAAAAGATATTCTGACAGATTAAATGTGAATTATGCAACATAATGAAAGGAGTGCCACTTTATTCATTTTAAATGCACACCAGAATTCAAAATGATTCTAACGTTGTGTAGTAGAGACACCAACGTAAAGAATTACTCCCAATGCGTATAGAGAATACTAGCTCACCTTACATTGCTGATACATTAATAAATCCCTATAAAACACCTAGAAACTGTCTAATCAGTTCAGACTGCTATAACAAAAACACCTCAGACTGGTGGCATCCAAGATCATGGTGCTGGCAGGTTCAGGTGAGGGGATTCTTCCTTATTTGCAGATGGTTGTCTTCTTATATCCTCACACATGGCAAAGACAGAGAGAAAGGGAGCAAGCTCTCTCATATTTTTTACTTTTATTTTTTCATCTTTTTATTTGTTAGAGATGGAATCTTGCTATGTTGCCCAGGCTGAAGTGTGGTGGCTGTTCAGAGCCGTGATCGTAGTGCACAGCAGCCATCCATCTCTTAAACGCACGAATCCCATTCATGAGGGCTGCACCCGCATAACCTAATTCTCTCCCAAAGACCCATCTCAAAATATCTTCACATTGGGGGATTCAACATACGAATTTGGGAGGTGGGGGACACAAACATTCAACACATAGCAGGAATATGCTCCCGTTAAGAAAGTAAATGTGTTGTGTTTATACTACCAGTTTGATTGGGACTTTTTTTTCATGGAACCCTTTCTTCAGCAAATAGTGATTGGTCACCTTTTGTGCACGGCTGTACTGGGCACTTGGTGGCTAAAAAGCAAGCTAACCCATGCCCTATTCAAGGTGCTGAATACTCCTGCTGACTGACATCAGATTTAGTAAGATTTTAGTTGGAATTCAGACTCATTTCACTCAGTCTGAAGAATCAGCTGCCAAGCACAGGGGAATCTCCTTTCCACTATTATCTTCAGAAATTCTTTAACTCCTGGTCTTCACACTTAGCATAATTTGGAGATTGACTTTACTTAAAAGAAAAACCATCCTGTGAGCTGGATGGCCTATGAAAAGTGCAGGTCCCAGAGGACAATGGGGCAATGGAATCGTCTTTGATGACATCACTGCATAGACGTGTGTTTTCCCTAGTGAGTCATTTACTCCATTAGAAAATTCATAACAAACTTCATTTCATCTTTCCTATCATGCAGGGTGTTGAATAGATTGCATGGTATCTTTTTTATAAACAAGCATTATGCTGGAAAGCAAAGAAGGCAAAACAAATACAGCTATAAATAGAAAGGGAATATAGGCTTCCAGGAAAATGCAGCCATCTTAAAAATGACTATGATTCAACTGCTCTCATGAAGAGATACTTGTGCTTATCTTGTAGACAATGAATACATCACAGAAGGACTCCCATATCATCTTAAAAATTTAGAAGTCTCCTTCTAGCACTTCAAGTTCATTGAAATGTCAGTATTCTTTTACATATCATAGAATCTGAAACTGAAGGACACATTCTAGTCACATTTAAAGCTTCACAGTTTTGTTCTCTGGGTCTGAGATGAAAGGCCATAGAAAGCAATTTATTAAGGTGCCACAGATTACCTACTCCAAAGTGTATAGGATGGTTTCAGAGGGCAGAAAAGGAGATTAGAATCTAAGAGAGGAAGGCCATTGATATGTTAGATATATACAGTCAGAAGGGGGTTAAACAGAAGAGAATTAAAGGGAGGGAAAGCATTGTTTTAGCTGACCAAATAGAAGAAGACACTCATGAAATAATATATATTTAACTTAAGTAATTCTTAAGGCAATTCCCACAATAGTCCTTTAATGCAGATGGAACTAATGTTATTTCCTAAGCATTCTGAATTTTTTAAATCTAATGTTTCAAGTGAAGGTTACAGGATTTGCTTAAAGCTACATAACTAGAAATTGGCACGACTAGCTCTCAAGCCCAAATCTACTGCCACAGCTGGCAGAAGAGCAAGGCGTGCTTCTGGTTCTGGTGTCGTCCCAGACTGGTATTCCTCCGTCACTGTGTCACTCTGCTCTTCCCATCTTTGGCTCCCACTCAGGGACCCCTCCAGCCTGGACTCAGACTCCCCATACTCTGAATGTCTCTTTTCACATGACTTTTACCAAGGCCTTTGAAAAATGGCCCTGATAAACTCTGATGAAGTAATCCTACCAGAGCAGCTTCGTGGGGACTTTGAATTCTAACAAGTATTTTAAGAAAACATTTCCTGAAAAAAGAAAGACACTATCATGAAGGAATTTGAAGTATCACTAACTAAAAAGCAGAGGAGTTATTTGGAAAGGAATAAATCCTATTCAACATCTTTCTACTCTGACGGCCAGAAAAAGCTAGGCCTCAGCACATCTATCCATTTATTTTTATATATTTAAAAAATTATATCTGACAAATATAAAACCAAAAATCAAGTATGATTATATTTATATTCATTTTTAAAATGCTTATGAACTGGAAACCACAGATACTATGTATAGATCTGTAAATTAGTACTATCACTTTGGAAAAGTTTAACATCTTACTATAAAGTTAAACACATGCTATATAACCCAGAAATTCCAATCTTATATATTTACCCAAGAGAAATGAAAATATATGCATATATAAAGACCTATATGTGGAGCCATGTGTGGTGGCTCATGCCTATAATCCCAGCACTTTGGGAAGCCAAGGCAGGAAAATCACTTGAGGCCAGGAGTTAGAAACTCCTGGGCAATGTAGCAAAACCCTGTCAAAAAAAAAAAAAAAAAAAAGATTAGATGGACATAGTGGTATTATGCGCCTGTAATCCTAGCTATTCAGGAGGTTGAGGTGGGAGGCTTTCTTGAGCCCAGGAGTTAGAGGCTGCAGTGAGCTATGGTCATGCCACTGCCCTCCAGCCTGGGGGACAGAGCAAGATCCTGTCTCTAAATAAATAAAAAAGACCTGTATGTGAATGTTTATAGAGGCATTATCCATAATAGCCACAAACTAAAAGCAACTATAACGTCCACCAATATATGAATACATTTAGACAATGAAAATGATGGATGCCACCCAGACATGAACAGGAATATGAAAAGGAATAAACTACTGATATGTGCAACATGGATGGATTTCAAACACGTTATGCCATGTGAAAAAGTCAGACATGAAAGAATGCATGCTACGTATGATTTCATTTATGACAGCATAGTATTGGCAAAACTGTAGAGACAGAAATCAGAGCAGTGAGTTTTAGGGGCTGGAGATGGGGTAGGAGATTGACTGCAAAGGCGCAAATGCAACTGTTGGCAGTGATGAAAACGTTCCATATGATAAATGTGGTGTAGCTACAGAACTATATACATTTGCCAAGTCTTTGAGTTGTACAATTTGAAAGGGCTGATTTTATTGTATATGAATTGTCCCTCAAACTGTAACTTTAAAAGTATATTAAGAAAAAAAACGTTTGGGAATTTTTAATCTCAGTTCTGAGAAAAAATATGTTTAAAAAAGAAAAAGAAGAATTTATTACATATTTGCTGTAAAACAGACACTTTTTTGGAACCTAGGAATACAGAAATGAGAGTCATAATTCATGACTTTAAGGAGTTTATAATCCAGGGGAGAAGAGAGAGGAGCAAACAAAGCTACAATCTTAAGTAATAAGCACACGTAGAGCTATACACAGCAGGCTGTGGGCACACGGTGGGGTATCTAAGTCAGATTTCTGAAACTGACAAGACTCCTGAAATGAAGGCGCTTCAGCTGAGCCATGGTTCTGTAGGAGTCAGTCATCCAGATAAGAGAAAGACAGCCTTAGCTAAGGAAATAAAAATTACAACAGAGATAAAGATAGAATTCATGGATCAGCTCTAGTTGTGAAAATTGCCAAAATGAATAATGTAATGAATTTAAATGAGAAAATATACACAACATGACAGAAATTACATTCTATGACAGTGAGACATATTAAAATGTGAGCTTCTCTTTCCATAAAAGTGGCTAAGTAGCTTGAGAATCCTGAAAACCAAGTTTATAAATGAACAGGACCATTACAGATTGAGAGTAAGTACTTCTTGCTTTAGCATGATGACCTGTTCTTCAATGACTCAAGGATGAACACAGACTTCACTAATGCCTGTTCCATTTCTAATATGTACTACTTTGCTACTTCATGTCCTGTGTACTTCAAGTTGTGATTACATGGCTCAATTCAAACTGTCTTCTTTCCATTGTTTTCAATGTTTAAAAAAAAAAAAAAAAAACAGCACACAAAAACCTAAAAACTTGGTTGTCTGCCACGTTGTTTGTATTATCCCAGCACATACAGAATCACTGAGCAGGATATGTTACTTCCTGGTACAAAAGTCCATTCCCAAAGAGGCAACAAAAACAGTAGAATCTGATTAGCTAGCTAAAGCATATACAGAGTCTGAGAAGGAAAATTCTTTTAAGTTATCCCACAACACTCCTGCTTCTATTCTATTGACCAGAACTTAGTTACATGGTTATACCTAGCTGCAAGGGAGGATGGGAAATGTAGCCTTTATTCCAAGCCATCCTGTGCCCAGCTGTTAGAAAAGGAAAGAATGGCCGGGCGCGGTGGCTCAAGCCTGTAATCCCAGCACTTTGGGAGGCCGAGGCGGGTGGATCACGAGGTCAAGAGATCGAGACCATCCTGGTCAACATGGTGAAACCCCGTCTCTACTAAAACTACAAAAAATTAGCTGGGCATGGTGGTGTGTGTCTGTAGTCCCAGCTACTCAGGAGGCTGAGGCAGGAGAATTGCCTGAACCCAGGAGGTGGAGGTTGCGGTGAGCCGAGATCGCGCCATTGCACTCCAACCTGGGTAACATGAGTGAAACTCCGTCTCAAAAAAAAAAAAAAAAAAAAAAAAAAAAAAAAAAAAAAAGAAAGAAAAGGAAAGAATGGGTATGTAGGATAACCAAGAGTCCCCGAGTTAAAGATGAGATGTCTCTTATTTCTCAGAATACTGGGGTCATGGAGATAATGCATTTTCTAGTAAAATGTGAACCTAGAATTTAATTGTCAAAATTTCCCCTGATTTGAAGCTTTTTCTTTTTTTTTTTTTTTAATTAATTTTTGTTTTTTTAGAGACAGGTTCTGACTCTGTTGCCCAGGCTGGAGTGCAGTGGCAGGCTCAAAGCCAACTGCAGCCTCCAACTCCTCAGCTCAAAGGTGCTTCCCACCTCAGCCTGAAGAGTAGCTGGGACTACAGGTATAAGCCACCATACCTAGTTAATTTTATTTAACTTTTTTAAAGACAAGGTCTCACTATGTGACCAAGGCTGGTCCTGAACTCCTGGCCTCAAGCAATCCTCCCACCTGGGCCTCCCAAATTGCTGGGATTACAAGTCTGTGCCCCTGCCCCTAACTCTTGTGTTATTCAGTACAACTCTGGAGCCACACAGATTACAAAGCACTAAGGACAGTGCCTGATAGTAAATGTTAGATAAAAATTAGCTGTTAAGGTCATGATCTATTTGTAATGAATCCATTGAATCTTTTATCTGCAAAGGACACAATTTAATCTAATCTTCTCCCCCATCCTACACCTCCCTCACACATGAATTTATAGTACTGGTAACCTAGTGGGAAAAAAAAGTGAATTTTATAGAATAGTGATATACAAAAGCAAATAGCATTTCATAAAATGATTAAAAGTAAGAAAATATTTTCATGGGTTTTTGTTTTCTTTTAAAAATATTTATTATTCCACTAAATTCTATCTTTTTAGGCCTTAAAGTTTCTGTGGCAAATACCTCGTTAATTTGCTTAGTTAGTTCTGTCTTTAAATACTGCAACATTTTATGTAAATTTTTTCTCATTTACCAAGATAAAAATTGGTGTTCATATAAATGATGGTTCCCAAACTTTCCAAAGAGGAACTTCTATGTTTAAATGCTTATTTTTCAAATCTTTAATCAATTCATTATAATCAGGCAAGTTTTCTAACAAATTGCCTGTATTCTTGGTAACAAAACAAAATTACACTTGCTTTTTCCAGTTTTCGACAACAGCCATTGACTACTTTTCTCAAGTTCGCATATCATTAAGTCAAAAGCAATTGGCTTTCTTTTACAACATCAATCTTATTTCCAAGAATGTCACTGAAACCTGAGCAAGAAAATACTAAAAATAATCTGCTTTCTCTATATATTTTAGTGTGAACTACAGTTTAAAAAATGCCATTTCGTTGTAGATACTAGTGTTCTATTTTGGTAGATATTTCCTGATGGCTAATATTGTAAGGCAGACCTGAGAAAACTTAGATAAGATTGTTGATCTATTATTTTTATTTTATTAGACAATATCCTGGGTAATTTCCATAGGATCAAAATGATCCCTGGTAAAAGATGAATAACTACATATTTCCATTATCTGAAATGTAATAATAAATAAACTCTAGCAGGGACATTTCCAATGGGTTTTCTTTTAGGAAATTAAATAGAAAACAGCCCAATGGATTTTCTTTTTTTAGGAAATTAAATAGAAAACAGCATTACAGTTTACTTAGGGACAAACTGTTTTGAGAAATGAATTTAGAATTAGGCCAAAAGACTAATCATGTCATGAATTATTATTACACAAAGGGAAAAAATTTGCCTCCAAACAACCTTAAAAATAGTTGATCCATGAAGTCAGGAGTTTGAGCCCAGCCTGGCCAACACAGTGAAACCCATCTCTACTAAAAATAAAAAAATTAGCCAGGCATGGTGGTACGTACCTGTAGTCCCAGCTACTTGAGAGGCTGAGGTAGGAGAATCACTTGAACCCGGGAGGCAGAGGTTGTGGCGAGCCAAGAGTGTGCCACTGCACTCCAGCCTGGGCAACAGACCAAGACTCCGTCTCAAAAAAAAAAAAAAAAATAGTTAATCCAACAGATTGTGAATCACATTGTTTAGGAAACCAATTACTGTTTAGGGGACTCTGAACAAAACTGAAATCTTTCAAGTGTTCCCTTATCCACTAAGAAGGTTCAAGTGTTAGCAATGTTTCCAACATCTTTGTCTCACAGTTATGAACATTCAAAAATCAATGACTCTCAAATTGTGTTCCCTCTCCTTCACACAGATCCCATTATCACACAAGAAGGGCTCCAAGATCTCCTGCCATGAAAAGACCTTCTCTCAACACAATCTCTACTTTTCCAAGACCCTTATTCTTTCCAAGATTACACTGAGAGCTGTGGGCAAGTTTGGCAGGACAATAATGTAATGTCACTATGATCTTCAAACATTTGTTCAGCACATAATGCTGATGGAATGAAATTAATTATTCACCAGCATCGTATGCTGAATAAGTGTTTTAAAAGGTACACTCCTTCAAAAAACAAAAAGTGGCACTGGATATAACATAGCATTTTAACTTATCTGGAAATGTCTCAAGTTACAGTTTTCTCATCCCGTTGTGGGATGTAGCTTAAAATGTCATATACCTCCTGTGTTAGTTTTCAAGCACTGCCTAACAAAACTGCCAGAAACAACAAAAATTTACTTTCTCATAATTCTGCAGACCTGAAGTCCAAGGGCGAAGTGTCAGTAGGTTTGGTTTCTTCTGGGGCCTCTGTCCTTGGCTTGTAGATGGTTCTCAGTCGCCCTCACGTGGCCATCCCTCTGAGAGTGCACGTGTCTGGTGTCTTTCTCTGTGTCCTAATTTTCTCTTGTTAATAAAACACAAGTCATATTGGATTAGGGTCTAATGACCTAATAATTTCATTTTAACGTAATTGCTTCTTTTAGGTCCTATCTCCAAATAGTCAAATCCCGAGGTACTGGGGGTTAGGATTTTCCACATATGAATTTTGGAGGGACACAATTCATCCCCTAACAGCTGGCCACATAGAATATTAAAATTAGACAAGGGAAGACTTTGTTTCAACCTCTGACAGCTTTTGATTACAAAAGCTATCAGACATAACTGTCCACCATGGCATTTCATACTTCATTTTTGGACTCTGAATCATTTTCTGCACACGAAAATTTGCAACAGCAGAAGAAACAAAAGCCAATTCATTTGCTAATTAACATCTCCTTGCTAAAGTAGAGTCAGTGTCCCAAGAGGCCAAAACAAACAAAACACCCAGCAAATTAGTTCCTGCTTTTAATTGCTAGTTTTCTCTTGAACTTTTCTTTTGTGAACCAGACAAATTCATGGAAAATGTACTGAATGATTTAAAATTAAGAAAATTAATTTTTAAAAAATCACTCGTTCCTTGGAAACAACATTGCATCAAGGATATCCATTGTATTTTGGGCTACAAATAATAGGAGATTTTACTAACAGGGATTTAAACAATAAGGACGTTTATTAGATAACAAGAAGCCCAGTGGCAGCAGATGCAAGTTGGTTAATGCTGAAGGGCAATGAAGATAGATCTAGTGATTTCCCATTTCTCCCCTCTGTCATGTCAGGCATTGGTTTCTATCATCTTATGGTTAAAAGGTGGAAATCAGGTATCCTGCTGTCACACAAGTACACCCAGGTGCTGGAAAGGAAGCCTTTATCCTCTCAAATCTTTTTTTTTTTTTTTTTTTTTTTTTAATATCAAGGAGGAAAACTTCCCAAAGACAACCCGTTATATTTCACAGCCCTGTTCTCTCCTAGGCCATTTCTGGTCAAGAGAAATTTATTTCATTGTTTTCACACACATAGACAAGCTTGACACATGCTATAGAGAAGTGCTTTTTAACTAATTTCCTCACAAAGGCGCCATCCACTTCAGCTGGAATGCACTCAGTTTACATTTCACCAGAATTTTCATGAGAGAACCTGAGATTATCAGCATCATCTTTCCAGTATATTCTGCAGTGTTTCCATGCCTTGTTCCAGTGATCTATTGCTCCATAAAATGTTGGTCCCAAACATAGCTTAAGGCAGTTAATCATTTATTTTTCTCATTGATCTTGGCGGAATGGACTCTGCTAGGCAGTTACGGTGTGGCGTCTCTACCCAGCTGCAATCAGGCAGTGGCTGGGGCTGGGGTCATCTTGAAGGCTTCTTCCCTCATATGTCTGATACCTCACCCAGGCCGGAAAGAGTCCAATAGCTTCAGGCTAGAACAGCTGAGGGTCCTTGGACATTTTCTTTCTAAGAGGACTTTCTCATGCTGACTTCAGGGTAGATGGACTTTTCACATGGTGACTGAGGCTGCCTTAGCAGGTGTCCCATTAAAAACTATCAGGAGCTGCCTGCCCTTATCTAACCTAGCCTTGGAAGTCACATGGCATCACTTTTGCTACACTTAATCATCA
The DNA here is from genome assembly GCF_001604975.1 of Cebus imitator. Lineage (NCBI taxonomy): Eukaryota > Metazoa > Chordata > Mammalia > Primates > Cebidae > Cebus > Cebus imitator. The sequence goes on along the minus strand of NW_016107347.1, from coordinate 8,517,832 downwards.
AGACAGCTACAAGACCACTCAGGTTCAAGAGAATGGAACATCAACTCCACCTCTTGATAAGAGAAGTTTCAAAGAATTAGTGGACATTTTAATACCACCACATACTCCTTAGAGATTGCCCCCGCTGTCAACTATTTCGTTGGACCACCCCTTAATTCACTTGTGACTCCACTGAACCTGCTTTCCACGGCCACCTGGACCTCTAGTCCCTCATTTCTCAGTGTTCTCCCTGTGGATAATTTTCACATCCAGTTCACAGATCTATAGTGATGGACTGTTTGAAGGCAGAGATCATGGTCTTTGTGAAAAGAGATCAGGACTTCTAGTTAATCCCTAGTCATTTCAATAAAGCCAGAATCAACCCGACTAAGACAAAGACTTTCAAAATCAGTGTTTCCAACTACTAAAGTTATAGGTCTTATTTTCTCTCATACCTGTTGGTCTCCAAAGGAGAAGTAAAGCCCAAAAATATCCAAATAGCAATGTGGAAGGTTGTCCTATACCAACAAGGCCCAAGACTGCCGGGCTACAGGTTTGTCCATCCCTTGAAAGGACATGAGCAGAAAAGCAAAAAGCAGGAAGGCCAATGTGGGAGAAATTTTTCCTTGGTAGGCCATTCAGAGCCCACCTATGCTCCTGCCCCTCTGAAGGTGAAGGATTGCTTTTATGCTGCTTTGTCTATCTAGTAAAAACAATGACCAGCCTGGGCAACATAGAAAGACCCCATCTCTATATAAAATAAATTTAAAAATTATTTAAATATAAAAATTAAATATAAATAATAGTTCCAGCTACTTGGGAGGCTGAAGTGGAAGGATCACTTGAGACTAGGAGGTTGGGGATACAGTGAGCCATGATTGTGCCACTACACTCCAGCCTGGGTGACAGAGCAAGAACCTGTCTCAAAACAAACAAGCAAAACCCAGTGAGGATCTGCAATCTTATCTCATTTATTCCTCAGTGTATCTCTGCTTAGTATCAGTCAAGCAGACTGATCTTTTCTTGAATGAAAGATTGGAGTGAGAGCCTGGAGATATGAGTATTCCTCAAGACAATCTCACAGAGAAAAATTAAAGAGAAATTCTTAGGGATGGCTTAACCATTTAGAAAGAAGATGAAAAGTACACATATTAGAAGGAGGAAAGAAAAGGACCTCAGTGTAGTTTAATCAAAGACATATAATACACTGCGTGTAAACAAATCATTCAAACCCTGAGTATCTTTGATTCAGCCTTAAGTTATGTTAACATTATTTTGTTTGTTCATGTGGTTTGTTTTGTTTTAAGCAGGAATGTTGAGAGAAACAGGAAGTTGTACTTTTGAGCATGCAAAGCAGAAAATGTACAGCTACTTTGTTTCCATACAATAGACCTGAGAATTTATACATGCTAGCTACAAAATATAAGTGAAATCTATACTTATTCTGCATTTTGTCATCACAAAATTGAGTTTCTGTCTAATTCTGTGACTAAGTTTAGAGTTTTTTTCTAAACTTCAGAAGTCTGTCTTACTAGCTTTAAGGATTTTTATTTTTAATCTTGATGTTATAAATATTTGTTTTGGAAACCCCATGGCTAAAATACTTAATGGTGAAAAGTTAAAATTGTTTTTTCTCTTTTTTTTTTTTTTTT
>NW_016107347.1:8479814-8516121 GCF_001604975.1 Cebus imitator | reverse complement strand
TGCAACCTCCACCTGCCAGGTTCAAGCAATTCTCATGCTTCAGCTTCCCAAGTAGCTGGGATTATAAGCACCCACCACTACATCTGCCTAACTTTTGTATTTTTAGTAGAGCTGGGGTTTCGCCATGTTGGCCAGGCTGGTCTCGAACTCCTGACCTCAGGTGATCCACCTGCCTTAGCCTCCTAAAGTGCTGGGATTACAGGCGTGAGCCACCATGCCCAACCACACATGATCCTATACTTAGAAAACCCTAAAGATTTCACAAAAAAAAAAGACAAGTGGAACTTGTAAACTAATTCAGGAAAGTTGCAGGAAACTAAATCAACAAACAAAAATCAATCACATTTCTATACACTCACAATGAACTATGCAAAAAAGAAATCAGTCAAACAAACCCAGTTAGAATAGCTAAAAATATTAATAATAAAATAATTCAGAGTAAACCATGTAGGTAAAAAATTTGTATACTGAAGACTATAAAACATTGATGAAAGAAGTTGAAGAAGACACAAAGAAATGGAAAGATAGCTTATGTTCACGGGTTAGAAGAATTAGCATTGTAAACATGTTTATACTACCCAAAGCAATCTATAGATTCAATGTAATCCCTATCAGAATTCCAGTGACATTTTCCACAGAGATAGAAATATAATCCTAAAATTCATATGGAACCACAAAAGATCATGAATAGCCAAAGCAATCTTGAGCAAAAAGAACAAAGCTGGAGGCATCAACACTACCTGATTTTAAAATCTCCTACAAAGCTAATGTAATCAAAACAGCATGGTACTAGCATAAAAGCAGCCACATAGACCAACAGAACAGAATAGGGAGCCCAGAAGTAAATCCACACATTTTCAATAAGTTGATCTTCAACAAAGATGCTATGAACACACATTATGGATAAGAGAACACTGGATATCCATCTGCACAAGAATAAAATTAAACCCTCATCTCATACCACATTAAAAAATCAACTCAAAATGAATCAAAAACTTAAATATTCAGACCTGAAACTATAAAACTACTAGAAGAAAACAGAGGGGAAATTTCTATGACATTGGTCTGGGCAAAGATTTTTTTTTAATATGACTCCAAAAGTACAGGCAAGAAAAACAAAACCAGACAAATGGGATTACATCAAACTAAGAAACATCTGCCCAGCAATGTAAACAAACAATCAATAGAGTGAAGAGACAACCCACGAAATGGGAGAATATATTTGGAAGCCATACATCTGACAAGTTAATATCCAAAATATAATAAAGAATTCAAACAACTCAATTGAAGAAAAATAACTCAATTTAAAAATGGGCCAAGGACACATTAGTGAAATATTTTACTCAATTTCTATCATACAACAGCATCTATGAGAAATCCTGGAATTTTTTCTTAATTTCAGACACTACCACCTCCTCCAGTACAATATATGGTACAATTATTTTCAGAACGTAATCATTCTATTAATACTGGAAAGCATTTTTATGTTTTGAACACATTTCTGAAATATTAACTTCTACTTTGGTGAATAGCAGTAGACAAGGCCAGAATTTATGTTTTTCTGTAACATCTTAAACTTACTAGTATTGATAGAAGTAGTTAGATGAATTCAAGTACTTTGACTCCAGTCACAAGACTTCCCCTTAAGTACTTACTTGATTTTGTAAAATATTCTTAGTTTGAACTTGTTAATTCATCCAATATTTATAATGATCTTAAATAAAATTTGTATGTGGCTAAATATGACTTGTTGATTTCACTTTCATTGATATTTCACAGTGTTTTTAAAATGTGACATATTGGATTTCTGCTTTCACGAAGCTAATGTAATTTTTTGTCCTAAAACTTGTCCTTTTAAATACTTTTCTCCGGTATTTGAAAATAATGTATATGCTCTGTTTATGTGCCATGAATGCTATCAGTTTGTTTGTCTGATTAACTTGTCAAACTTTCTAATAAAATTATGTAACACTGAAAAAAAAAAAATGGGCAAAGGACCTGAATAAACATTTCTCAAAAGACTTGGCCAGGCACAGTAGCTCACACCTGTAATCTCAGCATTTTGGGAAGGCCGAGGCAGGTGGATCACTTGAACCCAGGAGTTGAAGACAAGCCTGGACAACATGATGAAACTCTATCTCTACAAAATATACCAAAATTAGTCAGGCATGGTGGCATGTGCCTATATTCCCAGCTACTCCGGAAGCTGAGATGGGAGGATGGCTTGAGCCAGGAGGCAAAGGTTGCAGTGGGCCAAGATCACACCATTGCACTCCAGCCTGGGCAACAGAGTGAGAGCCTGCCTCAAAAACAAAGCTCAAATCACTAATCCTCAGGGAAATGTAAATTAAGACCACAGTGAGATATCATCTCATCTCAGCTAGAATGACTGTTATCAAAAAGATGAAAAATAACTAGTGTAGGTGAGAATATGGAGAAAAGAAAATCCCTACACATTGTTAATGGGAATGTAAATTAGTACAGTCATTTTATGGAAAACAATAGGAAGGTTCCTCAAAAAATTAAAAATAGAACTACTATATGATCCAGCAATCCCACTATTGGGTATATATCCAGAGGAAATAAAGTCAGTCAGCCAAAGAGATATCTACACTTTCATGTGCATTGCAGCATTATTCACAATTGCCAAGATATGGAATCAGCCTAAGTGTCCATCAACAGATGAATGAACGAAGAGAATAAAGTATGTACACATGATGGAATACTAGTCAGCCTTTGAAAATAAGGAAATTCTGTCATGTGTGACAACATAAGTGAAACTGGAGGACATTATATTAAGTGAAATAAGACAGGCAGAGAAAGAAAAATACCACATGATCTCACTTTTATGTGGAGTGTTAAAAAGTCAAACTCAAAGGAATAGAGAGTAAAATGATGATTAACAAAAGCTGGGGTTTGGGAGGGCAGGTCGATGTTGGTCAAAGGACGCAAAATTTCAGTAAGACAGTAATAACTCAAGATATCTATTGTACATCATAGTGACTATAGTTAATAATAGTATGTTGTATACTTGAAAAATACTAAGATAGCAGATTGTATATATATGTATATACACACACACATATATATATCAAACATGTACACCATATTAGATGTAGTTTTGTCAATTAAAAATTTTAAAAAATATTGAAAATTGCATTTTCATAAAAATATTTTCAAATACTAAGAACTCAGCATGTATGCAGAGGATATTCATAAAATATTCATTTCTTCAACAGATATTATGTAGTAGACTAAGGAATTCTAAGACATTCCTTTTTACTTCAAGGAGCTTAAAATTGAATGGACGAAATAATGAATGCAAAGCATGCTTACTATTACTGGTATGTATAAGCAGTGTTACCGGGGTTCAGAGAAGCAAATGACATCTTACTGGCAATATCTTGATATTTTAAATTTAGATTTACTGAAATATTATGTAATTCCACGGTAACAGAAGGAATGTGTTTTCTTTTCCTCCTATCCAATACTTCCCCCTGGTGGCGCCATGGCTCCTTTACAATACAGCCCAACTCCCCAGAGGGTAACAGAAAGGAGGGGTGGGAAATTTCATTAAATCAACAAATCACTATCAAATCTGAATTGATTTGTGAACAGTAGTTTCGAGTTGAGCTATTTCAAATGAAGTCCTTGTTCCTCTTAGAGAGAACTGTTGTCTTCAGCCAGAAAAAGTGTCCTACCATAAAATTATCGTGTTACAATGGCCCAGCCTTTTACCACAAGATGCACTGGGAAAAAGCAGCAACCCCTGAAAAACAAGATATCAAAAGAAAACATAGACCTTCCATTACTTTCATGAAAAAGCCAATTTCCCTGTTCCCAGATAAAAGCTCAGGCTCTAGAATCCTGTGAAAGGTTGTCAATGCAACAGGCAATTACGTCTTTCAATACTTTTGTTCCATCAACAAAAGAAAAATGTGGATTGTTCTCCAAGTATGGGTTGAGGCACTGTGTGCCTAAAAATGCTTTCTTCTTTCTGTGGCACATGAGAGTTTTATTAGAGAGGTGCTAATGAAAGCCCAAAGCTGAAACAGTCATCTTTACCTGAAACTTTGCAATACAGTTGTCTTTCTTTCTATATCTGCTGGGGATTGGTTCCAGGACCCTCAGGGATACCAAAATCTGCAGATGCTCAAGTCCCGCAGTTGGCCCTGTGGAACACATGGCTATGAAAAGCAGGCCCTCATATCCTTGGGTTCCTCATTCCTTAAATACTGCATTTTTAAACAGGGATTGTTTGAATCCCTGGATGCTGAACCTGCAGATATGGAGAACTGGCTGTACTCTGGCCTGCAGAATTTCTGCTTCAGGGACTCACTGAAGCAGCATGGCTCAGTATGTAACTCCCTAAGAGCAGGGACTTTTTCTGTCTTATTCATGGGTGTACGTTCCAGACCTAGAACCTTGCCAGGTTCAGAGTAGACTTTTCAGTATTTCTTAAATGAATACATGAAGGAAAAGTGCACATTTCTCCATGCAAACCAGTTCTGCCCCAGGACACAAGGAAGGGTAGGCTTGGGAATGTGTGAAGACAGAGCTTTGGGCAGAGCAGCACCTGGATGGGTTGACTTCTTCTCCTGGCATTAGTAAAGCAGTTCACAAGAAGGGGTGGGCAGCGATATGGAAAATCGTGTTCCTGGCATCTGATACGTCAATGACTCACAAAAACTAACTTGAAAGGTAGCCACATTCCTGTATGGTCGGGGCGGGGGGGGGTGGCGCTCAGAATCATTGCTATTTGGAAACTAGTGCAGATGTAACCTCTAGTGACTCCCAAGTGGGCGTGGCTCCAGCATAACACAGCTTTAACCACCTGAAGTCTCCTGAGCAGTGCTTGTTGAGTGCTATCATTCTCGTATTCTTACATTCAAGCGTCTTGGAGTTTGTGTTCCCTTGTAAGGAAAATGCTGCAACTGTAAAATTATAACTGCAGTCCCTAGATCATCCCCATTGCCAGCTTTCCTGTTTTCCTCTGATTATAGAAGGTAGAAATCTAAGAATATGTAACTTTCCCTCTACAAATTTACCCGTTTTCCTATTAACTTTCTATTTATTTGGCTTTCTTTGTGACAGTTATTCTGCTTCTCACACAAAACATAACTTAGAAGACATTAGGTTGCTGTTAACATACTAGCATCTCCTGCCACCCTTATTTTCATTGAAGCTGACAACTCACTTTGCTCAATAGTCTGAAATCTTGCTTAGTTTATTATAATAGCCTCCTCCTTAGCCATTTTATCTCCACTCTGGTCCATCTTATATATTACTGCCTAAATTTTCTGATATATTTTTTCCTACCCCCAGTAGCGCCCCATTAAAAAAACCAAGAAATAGACTGGGCACAGTGGCACATGCCTGTAATTTCAACACTTTGGGAGGCCGAGAGAGGCGGATTGCTTGAGGTCAGGAGTTTGAGTCCAGCCTGGCCAACATGGCGAAACTGCCATCTCTACTAAAAATACAAAAATTAGCTGGGTGTGGCACCACGTTCCTGTAATCTCAGCAACTTGGGAGGCTGAGGCAGAAGAATTACTTGAACTTGGAAGGCAGAGGTTGCTATGAGCCAAGATCGAGCCACTGCACTGCAGCCTGGACAACAGAACAAGACTCTGTCTCAAGAAAATTAAAAATGAATAAAAAATAAAAGGAGGTTTAATCGGTAAGAAAATCTTGCGAGCACTAATTCCTTAAATAGAAGCCATCGATTGGCAAGGAGTAAGTCCTATAACAAACTGTGCCAACAGTGTTATCCTTCATTTGGTAGATCCCAGGCCAGTCATAGCCCTTCCTTGAAATTTTTGAACTTGGAATCAAAAACAGCCCTTATTTTTTATCACCTGTGTCCCACTGAAATTCATATATTGAACCCCTAACTCCATATTTGCAGATAGAACCTATAGGGAGGTAATAAAGATTCAATGAGGTCATAAGAGTGGAGGCGCAATCTGATAGTACTGGTGTCCTTACGAAAAGAGGAAAATACCCCACAGCAGATTGTTCACTCTCCACACATCACAAGGAAAGGCCATGTGAGAAGGCCACTCTATCTGCAAGGCAGGAAAAGAGCCCTCACTAGGAACCAAATGAGCTGGCACCTTGATCTAGGACTCCTAAAGCTCCAGAACTGTGAGAAACTAAATGTCTATTGTTGAAGCCATCTGGTCTTTAGCGTATTGTTATAGCAGCCCAAACTATCTAATATGGGTGGTGAAGCTGGGAAACATGTCACCAGAGGACACATTTCTGCCATGCTCAACAAGGGAATTTCAAAGGATGAGCCACAAGAGAGGGAGAATCCTAAAAACACTCCTGTGCTCCAGTTGTTTAAACACAGGACAGAGAGCAGAACACTATCAGAAGTATTCTTCTTTCTTTCGTACCTACTATGTATGTATATGAATGAATGAGTTTTATAATCAGAAAATTTTTTAATAATAATATATGCATGGTGTACTTTATTAAGTGTTCAATGTAACTCCACTTCTTTTTCTTTCTCAGCCTACTTAATTATCATCTAAAATAAAAAAGAATTTTCTACCAACTAAAGGCTTGATTTGGAAACCATTATCAAAAATTTATCATTTAAGCTAGGTTGCTACAGCTTTGGGAAATAAACATAGGGACTTTTTCAAGACTTGAGAAATAAACTGATGTTCAAAATTACTTCTCAAGAAATGTATCTTTTTGCTTTGTTTGCTTTTTCTTTCAATTCTATAAAGGGATTCTGTTGCTTTTTGTTCAGAATTTTTTTTTATAAATATGGACAGAGGTGAATAAAAAGAGATGCCAGGCTCCTCATCCTTGACTGGGACTTCCCGGTTCATTCCTTTGTTGTATGGTCCAACTAACATGGAAAGAAAATTTTTTGAAATCATTTTAATGATCACTAGGATAGAATTAAGATGGGGAAATCATCAACTGTAAAGATACGTTTTTGTGACCAAAACAGTCAAGATGGTTCACTCCATACTGATTTCCCCAAAGCAGATCCTATTTTTAGGAAAAGGCACTGTAGGAAGCAGTGGCCATCAGCTGTTCTAGTTAAATGAATTAACTGGAGTAAAGTGGCCTGGAAAGAGAAAAAAACAAAGCCAAACAAGGATACCAGCTTTTAGCCACCAGAATAATGCTAGAGAATATGTTTAGCAGCTCCCCAGAGGGAAGATGATGGCCTCTTCCAAGAAGTCAATAAAGATCTCCCATAATATCAGAATTCAAGAAACAGCCCATCTTACATTATACTAACGGAACATAGATAATTAGAAATCAACGCTCAAATCCAAAGTTACATACATGCATATATTCTGCCACTAAGTCTCCAATATCTAATGTTATGAATTTCCTTTCCTTTAACTGACTTCATGTGTGCTTTAAAATTACCGTTTCTTTCTTTTATGTTTTTGACAGAGAGAAAGAGTCTCATTATTTTGCTCAGGCTGGATTCCAAACCCCTGGGCTCAAGCCGTCTTCCCTTCTCAGCTTCCAAGTAGCTGGGATCACAGGCACGCGCCACTGTGCCTGGCCTATGATTATCATTTCAGTAGGCAGTTTTCTAGTTTCCAAACAATGTAATTGTGAACATTTAATCATTTTTTCCCTCCTGTATATTATACAGGGATAAAAACTTCGAAAATGCCTTGGGTTTTGATTGGTTTTCCTCATTAATTAGATGACTCTTTCAAAATATCCTTGACTTTTAGAAGCTGCTTTTTTTTTCTTTTTTTGCAAGTAGTAAATAGCAGCTGTAAAACAATAATTTCAATAGAAATAGGCCACTGGAGTAGATACACAGCCAGACTCACAGGAATCTGAGAACAGCAAAATTAAAAATTGCCAATTCTTATGATGCTAATTCATCAAACATAGCCACGAATATAACAATATTCAAAAGAATAAAGTTCGTGGGGAGAACAATCAGTAAAATTTTCCTAAGTACTATTTTGTTTTCTGCGTTTAGGAAGTAACATGGTACATAACAGATAAACAACGGGCTTCAGAATAAGACATATCTAGGTCTGAGTTCTAGTTCAAATGTAATTGTTATGTATTTGATCTCCCTATGTTCTCAGCTTCTAGTTCTTATTAATAATAGTAACAATAACTGCCTGAGATAGATGTCCACATTAGTTTATATTTGGGATTCTTGCTAAATCAGTATGATTATCAGATTGTGTTGCATATTATGAAACCAGACCAAAAATCTATCCAGACCCTGTGTGTAGTGGAATGACCATTTGTTTCGTTAGTCACTGTGGAAGAGAGAACCATTACTGCCTTCTCCAGCTCCCTATGTTCCACAACACTTGTCCTTTCTGTAATTCATCCATGCAAAGCAATTTCCCTTTCCCATTCCTTGGAATGCTTGTCTTCTCAGTCTTAGCTGGCTCCTTTTTTTCTGGTCTCAGTTCAAATATCATTTTACTCAGCACTTTTCTAGCTTCCACTGCCTTATTCTTCCTAATAGATCACCCTGTTGATCTGCAGTCCCCACTACAGGACAGTATCAGGGTTATGAATCATTTGTTGTCTGTCTCCACCGACTAGAACGTAAGCCCTAGGAAGGAGCTTGCTCATCTATTTCATTGCTGTATTCTCTGAGCCTACAACAGTGCCTCATACAAAGTAGACTCTCATACTCAATAGGAAATTGTGGGATGGATGGATGAGGAAGGGTAAGGTTTAAACGAATGATAAAGATCCTCCTCTGTTCATAATCTGAACACTTTCCATCACGTTTTTGGCCAACAGCTGCTCTTAGCCTTCATCACCTCTTCTTATCTAGGTTGCTACAGTAAGCATCTCAAGGGATCTGCCTGTTTCTACCATTGTCCCGCTATGGTCTATTTTAACACAACAGCCAGGCTAATCCTCTCTAAAACATTTAAGTCACTCTTCATTGATAAATCCGATGATGGCTCCCCATGTCACTCAAAAGCCCAAATCCATAAAATAATCTACAAGGCCCTACTTGATGTGGCTTACCCCCTACTTCCTTTCTGTACTTCCTTTCTGTCACACATTGAACGGTATCTTCTCTTGCCTTTCTGTCCTTTGAATATGCTAGGTACCTTAGGACATTTGCTCTAGGCTGTTTCCTTTTCCTAGTGCCTTTTGCCCATATATACTTGGATCTCCATATCCGTGGGTTCCTAAGGAATCTGTGGATTCAGCCAAAAGCTTGGAAATAGTTGGGAAAAAATAAATGGCTGCATCTGTTCTGAACATGTACAGACTTTCTTATTGGTCCTTATCCCCAAAACAATACAGTGTATTCACATTAGGTATTATAACAAACCTAGAGATGATTTAAAGTATACAGAAGGATGTACATAGGTTATATGCAAATACTACACCATTTTATATAAAAGGCTTGGGCAGTCATAGATTTTGCTATCCGTGGGAGGTCCCAGAACCAATTTCTAACACAGAGGATGACTGTATCTCACCAGTTTACTTTCAGATGTCTCGAAATAATCTAACCTCCCTGTCGAAACCTACCCTGACAACTTTAATACTGCAACCAACCAACCACAGCCATGCCAGCTCTCCCCTTCGGTCTTTTTCCATAAAACTTCTTTTAACCTATTGTACTACTTATTTTTATACTATCTTTCCTACTACCCCTTTCTGCAACATAAACTCCATGAAGGGAGGAATCTGCTTTTGTTCACCAATGATTCCCAGGCACCTAAAACTGTAAATGGTACACAGTAGCACTCAGTATCTCTTGAAGAATCATCACTCTCAATATATATAGAAGTCAAGTCATGAGGTGGTTCACAAGATCTACTCCACATGAATGCACACCAGGACCCAGGAAAAGGGGATCCCAAACTTGAAGCCTATGTAATTTCCAGCTTCATGCGTAGTTCTCACAAAGCAGGAAGGGTTCTGCGAACGCTGAAGCGAACTGCCTAGATCAGTGTTGTAATTCTTGTTTTTGTGATTCTTACATTCTCTGCATCTACTTGCATTTTGTGTTCCCTAAGTAGACCTTTTTGAAACATTCCTATTTTAAGAGGCCAGTAATAGCTACCATTTATTAAGCACCTAACTACTGTTTGGGGTAAATGATGAGAGTTGTGAGTCCCTTAGATAGTATGATAGCTGGGGAACCCAGAACTATCCTGCCTTGGTCAGTTCCTGATCAGAGAAACCTACGCGAACCCACTGTAAGTGTGGAAAAAACAAATACTGAAATATTTTACAGGCCAGGCTTGGTGGCTCACACCTGTAATCTGAGCACTTTGGAAGGCCAAGGTGGGTGGATCATGAGGTCAAGAGATAGAGGCCATCCTGGCCAACACAGTAAAACCCCATCTATACTAAAAACACAAAAATTAGCTGGGCATGGTGGCGCGTGCCTGTAGTCCCAGCTACTTAGGAGGCTGAGGTAGGAGAATCACCCGAACCCAAGAGGCGGAGGTGGCAGTGAGCCGAGATCACACCACTGCACTCCAGCCTGGTGACAAAGTGAGACTCTGTCTCAAAAAAAAAAAATATTTACAAAGTCAATTAAAGACCAATTCTAAGCTATGAGATATATCCAGTATTTAAGCATACTCTCACACAGCTGAAAAAAAAAAAAGAAATGTAGACCCCAGGAGCCAAAGATGACCTGCTTCCACTATCCCCGGGTTCTAGCATATTCCAAGATATACTGGAATAGGTAGGGGGAGAAAACAATATGCATTCAAGTGTCAAGTTCAACTAAAGTTGAGACTATAATTCTGAGCTGGTAAAAGTAAAATTTAACTAACGTATTATCACAATAATGATGCTTGATACAAGTTTAGTGGCAAAAGAATCATTTCTTTGATCCTTATCTAAGATTTACAGGGCTGACCAAAAGTTGAAATTATTGGCATAAAAGTGATTAAAATCAGACAAAGCATGGTAAAGACCGCTTTATTGGCGGCAGTTAGTACAAGTCAATTAATATTGATCCCCAAAGAACAGCTCAGTTATTTATCATATTACTGGTCCATAAAGAGCGGAATGAAACTGAACCAAATGATTGCTGTGATGACTGAAGTCAATCCTGCTTCTTGGGAAATGAAGCCACAGCCAGTTGGTATATGGCATATGCTGCTCCTAAAAATAAAAAACAAAAAAGAACTTAACCAGAAATTCTGAGCTCTAAGTGTATAAATTTAATATTCCAGTTCAAAAGTCGTAAGTTTGCATTAAGATTACTTTAATTGGAACACCAAAAAGTATTTTGATAGGTGCTGGTAAAATTTTAAATAAATAAATGTAAAATATATTTAATCTACTTTTAATATAGAAAGTGTGGCACAATAATGTATGTCCACATAATATGCAAAAAGTTTTAAAAATAAGATTAAGAACATGTACAAAGGTTATTTCCGTATTAACTAAGATTGCCTGAGAAATGCTAAGGATGATTCAAATGCCAGAGAAAAAAAGATTTCAAAATATGTAAGCCTTCCCTACAGTGAATGTGAAAAAAGGAACAGTGATAATTTTAATCAAATTTCATGTAAAAAATAGCTGACAACTGGAATTTCATTTTAAAAACTATTTACCAGAATGGCTAAGAAATGGTCATATTGGTCAAAAGGAATTTAAATCTTTTTTTTTTTTTTTTTTGAGACAGAGTTTCCCTCTGTCACCCATGCTGGGGTGTAGTGGCCCCATCTCAGCTCACTGTAACCTCCGCCTACCAGTTCAAGCAATCTTCCTGCCTCAGCTGCAGGAGTAGCTGGGATTAGAAATGTGTGCCACCACGCCCGGCTCATTTTTGTGTTTTTGGTAGAAACAGGGTTTCACCACGTTAGCCAGGCTAGTCTTGAACTCCTGACCTCAGGTGATCTGCCAGCCTCAGCCTCACAAAGTGCTGGGATTACTTACAGGTATGAGCCACCTCACCCAGCCTATACTACCTTAACTGGCAAGCAAATGTGTTTTCCCAACGAGGGGATTGTGGGAACCCCAACTTAAAGCCAGTCAGTCAGAAGTTCCAGAGATCCAAGCTTGCAACTGGTGGCAAGGAGGGGACAATCTTCTTGCCCGCAACCCATGGAATCTGATGCTATCTCCCAGTAGATGGTGTGGAAACTGAACTGGAGGACACCTAGCTGGTATCCACTGCTTGGTGTGTGGGGAAAAACCCTAACACATTTGGCCACAGAAGTATCCCATGTTGATTGCTGTGATGAGAGTAGAGTGTTTCCTAAACAGGTAATTAACATAATATCCTCATCTTTAAAATTAGGACATATTATAGACTTCATGCAAGATTTACAGAAATCCAAGAACGTGGCATCCCTATGAATATGATGGGCACAAAATAATCACTCAAATATAGCTTCCCTTCTCTTTCTCTACCAGTAAAAGTATTGTTCCATTCAAATTTCATTTTAGTTATAAATATGTCTGTACAGAGTTTAGATGTAAAGTGTGCTTTTATTTTGCATCACAGTCAAAATGTTTTAAAGCCCTTGATTGAAGACGTGGGATATAATGGATGTTTTTGACTGAAATATAGCCTTCAAGGCCACCAATGGTACTCAGAAAGCCACCTCTATCACAAGATAATCATCAAATCTTATTGCTGTTACTGTTTTATTAAGACATCAAGGCCAGGCACAGCGGCTCACACCTATAATCCCACCACTTTGGGAGGCCAAGGTGGGCGGATCACCTGAGGTCGGGAGTTTGAGACCAGCCTGACCAACATGGAGAAACTCCGTCTCTACTAAAACTACAAAATTAGCCAGGCATGGTGATGCATGCCTGTAATCCAAGCTATTCAGGAGGCTGAGGCAGGAGAATCACTTGAACCTGGGAGGTGGAGGTTGTGGTGAGCTGAGATCGCATCATTGCACTCCAGCCTGGGCAACAAAAGCGAAACTCATCTCAAAAAAAAAAAAGACATCAAAATTGCTCTTATGCAGCATGTATCAATCATCCTCTTGAATCCTTAAATGATACCAAATTCTGGAAACAGACTGTCTGCATTAAAATACTGGCACAGCAAAAGCAATATAGTTATTAGTTACCATTACTATTACTTTTCTATAAACCTTCAAACATTCCAAATGACTTACCACCAACTGTAAGAATCATGGTGGCTCTATATAGGATGGCATCAACTATTCCACCCTTTAGATACACTGGGATTCCATCTTCCTCCTAGATAAAAAAAATAAAAATAAAAAGAATAAGAATAGATGTCTCACTCATTTCCAACTAAATTTCAGAAGAACAGTCACATAACATGATATAGCTCCTTAAGCCCTAGAATTAAAATATTTTAAATATTAACATCTAAAAGACCTGCAATTTTCTTGACTCTTTCTCTACTCCTACTACTTTTAAAATGCGAATTCCTAAAAGTCAGCAGTCTTCTTTCAATGTTAATTTGAAATCCATTAACGATGATCTTTCCAAGGAACATATAAACATTAAAGCTACCAAATATACACATTTATCTCAACAACTTTAATATAACTTAAAAAGAATCAATAATTGCCACATATTAGATTTAATCGCAGGAAACTTCTTTTCCCTTAAAAAAGTGGGGAAGGGATTCTGGTTAATAACCCTAAATTATATACCTAGCATCTAGTCCAGCATACAGTAGCTATTTAGTATTATCTGTCCAATAAAGTATTTTATTTTTATGTATATATAATACTTTTTTTAATCACTTGAAGCTTTACATGGTAAAAGCTAGAAACCGTAATAAAACAAAGTCACTCATAATCGAACTACTATTATAAAGGTAAATTGCTCTGCTCCACCAAGTCTTTCCCCAAGAAACAACCACTATTAACAGCATGGTACATGTCCTTGACTATTTTTTAATGTTTATATTGTCATATGATCTAATTTATACACATACTTGTTTACCCTAACTCTACATTTTGGTAATCTAATTATTACAAGTAACAAACTCCTATAAAATACTCCAGTACCTGGAACAGCTTTTGTTTCTCTGCAACTCTATTTTTAAAATGTGTGCGGGAAGTAGTGCTTATGGTCCTCTGCCCAATCTGACGAAGAGCCTAAAATGAAAATATTATTCAACAGATTTAGAACCTAAAGAAACTTTCAAATCTATCTTCAGTTCTTCATATTATAGAAAAGGTAAATTGAGACTTTAAGCATATCTGATTTGTCAGAGCAAAGTCATCGAAGAGCAGCCAGGTTTTTCAATTTGTCATCCAACCTCTGCTCTTCCAATTACATTCTGCAGTTTCCAAATACCATATTCGAGAAGCAATTCATACAAATTCTAACCAAAAAATAAAACCATGATATTTACCTCAACAGAACCAGTAGCACTTTATAATCCTTGATCAAAACATATTGACATACACATATTACAAAAATAGTGGTTAACCAAAGTACACTAACCTCAAATATTTTCATATTATCTTCATATTATCCATATTATTAAAAATCTACTACTTGGCCGGGCGCCGTGGCTCACGCCTGTAATCCCAGCAATTTGGGACGCTGAAGCGGGCAAATCACCTGAGGTCAGGAGTTCCAGACCGGCCTGGCCAACATAGCGAAACCCCATCTCTACTGAAAATACAAATATTAGCCGGGTGTGGTGGCGGACGCCTGTAATCCCAGCCTGGGAGACAGAGGGAGACTCCATCTCAAAAAAAAAAGACTTGCATTACACATCCAGTTGAATTAAATAATGAAACAAATGTGCTCTCGATATTCTAAAATAAATTACATTGAGCATTTTAATGAAGCAAAACTTCATTAAACAATTTAAAAGATAAAATAATCATTGTTGCATTTTCCTTTTCTTTTTCCAAATTTGGGGAACTATTTCACATGCTCAAAGTCCATGGAGGGATGAAGGGCAATGCAGAATCACCTGACGGAAGTAACGCTGCATTTCAGCCATGACTAGTCCTAAAGTTCCACCCAAAATTGAATGGCTTGGGTTTTAAACTGCCTTCTGAAGTTCGCAAAGCTCAAAACTATTGAAACTTAAAACCTTTCAGTACCAGAACACCTTTCTGCTTCATGCTTCCGGGTATCAGACACTCACCACCTGGTCCTAGGTTTTACTCAGATCAGAGCTAACCTCATCAATGGCCCACAGCGTCAGGGGAGGTGACTAAGAACCCAAGACGGGTCTAACCCACGAGTCTCTGGTCAGTTCCCCAGTCTCTCCACTATTTACATCTACCCATCAACGGCCTGGGGCGAGAAGAATAGATAGAAGGGAAAGTAAGGTCGGGAGAAAAGGACAAGAATCCAAGGTGACTTCATTAGCCGCCTTTTGCATCCCTCCCAGGTGAGCGTTTTCTGCCGCGGTGCCTTAACCACCTCACCACTCCCTCGCCCCCAGGACGAATACAAGTTGAGAAGCTGCTCACCAGCAGATTCCGCAGCATCTTGGCTCGGTTATTGACCACCAACCGCGACAACTGAACGCCAGAAACGCAAATCGCCACGGCCGGAACCGGAACTAACTCCGAGTCTTGCGTAAGCATTCAGGAACCTAAATCTCTCCGGGCGGAAGAGAGGCTTGCACTTCTGACCATCGAGAGCAAAAGGAAAACTAGAGTGACAGTACGGGCTAGACACTCTAGCCGACCCGCCGTCTCTGTCCCGTGTCTTTCAAGACCTTTTTTGAGATTCAGTGGGATGCTCCCCGGAGCTAAGGCTGGGGAAAAGGCAAACGATTTGTGAGGCGAATGTAATAAGCTTAGATGAAGTCAATGTGAAACCCAGACTATCAAAGAAAATAAGTGTCTGTTTTGAGCGAGAAGGCGTAAAACTGGGCAACCTTTAAGCCGCTAGAAACTGAACAAAGACTGAGTTGGCCGAAATGCAGCTGTGAAGCCTCATAAAATACAGAACAAAAATAATTACTCCGATACAATCAGTTTTTTCCACCGAAGAAATTGCTGCGGCGCATTAGTATTCCTTGTGTCTAGAATATGTTGTAAGAGCTGTGTCAAGATACCAATTTTTATCTTCTTGTACCTTCGGCCGCTGCAGAGCTCCCCATGCAAGAAGCTCTTCCACAGTGTCCCCAAATTGTGGAAGGGGTTCACTCGCTTCTGAGGCTGAGAAAACGTTGGGAGACAAGAAATGGGATGACGAATCTGAACTCAAAAGTCTTGCTGTCCCAAATCCAGCAGGGCATTAAACTCCATGACTGGAGTTAAGAAGAACAGCAATTATTTATTGTACCGAAAGGCTGTTGCTGTCATCCATTTTGCTTAAGTAATCCCCATTACAGGTGTCTTTATTTCTTGTGCCTACCCTCAAGTGTGTACAAATGCAAATATCTCCCCTGTATTACAACCATCTTTCCACCTTTCTACAAACTCTTACAAATTATTTGATTGCCATTCCAAATAAGAAACCCAGGTTCAGCAAAGGATAAAAGTTAGTAATATTAAAACTATTCCTTGTAATCCTTGGGGTTTTCTTCTTCACAATCTACTGTATGTCAATGGGCCCACAAGTTACCAGTCCTAGTTAAAATTCTCTTCCTCACCAAAGTTTATAAACACCCAGTTCATGTCTTCCCTGTATTGAGACCGAAAAGACCTGGTTTTCTACCCCACTCTAAATTATGCACATAACCAAAACTTTGGACAAAATTACCGCGTGCCAATAGGTAGGACAGGTTTTTTGTTTTTGTTTTTGTTTTAAGTAGATTGTCATTAATCTCGATTTGTTAGTTGTATGTGCTCTCTCATGTTTTCTCCACTTAGCCTACTCTAGATTGTAAATTTCTCAAGCGCAGAGATTATGTGAATTTCTCACCAATGCCCTAGCACTGCTAAAGTGGGTATTCACTAACCAATACATGAATTAAATATACTGGGTGACAGATCTACGAAGCTTATGACCCTGTTCAAAAAGAGCCATGGAATCACATGAAATCAATCTTAATGTAGACATAGATTCTTATATGCATGTTATTCAGTACAATTTCCCCCTTTACTAGATCATTCCATCTAGCAACTGCTCCCCTGTAGTCCTTCCTGGATCCTTATCCTCTTAACCTCTAAAATTTCAGTTTCTCACCTTTTTTATACATTCATCCCTTTTGTGATTTCATCTAACATTGAACTACTGTAGATTAGTAGCATTGAACTACTCCCACTTCTGTAGACTGTATGAAGAAAAAGAAGTTTTTAAAAAAATACTATTCACATGCTGATAATAAGTGACAAGCATCTCAAACTTACACACAAAACTGAAAAGTAATGAGCATCTCAAACTTATGCACAAAACTGAATTCTACTTTCCACTTCTATTCCCAAACTTCCTCCTCTACAATTTTCCTTATTTCAAGCCCTAAACTTTGACTATTTTCTATCATACTCTATAACCAATTTATTAAAAATTTCTATTGGTGGCACCTTCACAGTATAATCTGAATTGGACCACTTCTTATCTCCAACACTACTATTACTACAGGCCAAGCCATCAACATCTGTTGCTCAGATTATGTCAAAAGCCTTTTTAACGGATTTCCCTGTTTCCACTCTTCCACTATCTTCCACACAGCAATGATTTTTTTTTTTTTTTTTTTTCCTGAGAAAAATGAGTTTCCCTCTTGTTGCCCAGGCTGGAGTGCAATGGTGAGATCTCAGCTCACTGCAACCTCCACTTCCCGGGTTCAAGTGATTCCCCTGCCTCAGTCTCCCAAGTAGCTGGGATTACAGGCACCCGCCACCACGCCAGGCTAATTTTTTGTATTCTTAGTAGAGACGGGGTTTCACCATGTTGGCCAGGCTGGTCTCTAACTTCTGACCTCAGGTGATCCACTCACCTCGGCCTCCTAAAGTGCTGGGATTACAGGCATGAGCCACTGTGCCCAGCAGCAATGATTTTTTTAAGAACTTAAGTTGGATCATATGAATCTGCTCTAAACTCGGTTGTTTACTCATGTATCCCTGACATCTAGAATAGTAATTGGCACATAGAAAACGCTAAATATATATCAGTTAAATAAATGAACTATATACTGCACAAAAGAATAGATTATTGAGTATAAAAATTCAAAACACCTGTCTTAATACTTTTACTCCCTCCGAATGTTTTCAATCCCAGGGTTCCTCATTCGTTATCTCCTTGCTCCTTTTCTGTAAGTTGGTGATTATTCTGACATACAAATGACTGAAATTTCCCTGTGTACTTAACAAACTTGACTGGAGCTTCCTAAGCACACTAGAAACGTGCCACATTTTAAAATTCATCCTCTGAACCAGAAGTTACTTTCAAAATAGATTCCTTTCCAAAACATCAATTTGGGGTTCTTTTAATCCTTGCTCTTTTGTAATGTTAGAAAATTAGAAAATGGTTTTTTTGGAAAATACTTACTCCAGACGGTTTTGTAACAGTATAACAGAATTGGCAGGGGGAATATGTGGGAAATATGTGAGAAACCTAAGGCAGGTCATGGTTAATTTAAGTCTTGTCGGTAAGATGGACATCAGATGTGAAAGTACTAAGTAAAAATATTTCATAATAACTGATGCAAAGTTAACAAAGCACAGTTACCCAATATTTTTTTCCTTTAAAAAGCAAACAAGACTGTACCTACGCAACAATCTTGCATGTTCTTCACATGTACCCCAAAACCTAAAATGCAATAAAAAATAAATGAATAAATAAATAAAAAGCAAACAAGATAACCCTGACTTTTATCCTGCCTGTAGAATCTATAAATAACAAAAAGAGGGAAGTCAGAATAGTTTTGTGAGATTTGGATGTGTGTGTGTGTGTGGACACACACATCTGTTAATCCTAGAACAATGCTTAATCCACTTTCAATTTTATAAAAATATAGAACAGTTTCATGTGAACTTGAATGTTTCAAACTACTGATTAGGTAAAAGATATTTCAATATAATTTCATATTTTATCACATTCTGAGTCATCTTTGAAAATGAGGAAACAGTTCTTGTCTTAGTTGTTGTATTGGTTTATTATTAAATACTTTTATTGCAAGCCTCAGACTTTTCATCATTAAAGTTAAAGAGTTGGACTAACTCCCAATGATCTTTATCTCTGACTCTAAGATCCTTATGATAAACAATTTCATACAACATATGAATGAGGACTAAGCTCTGATTTCCTTTTTATCTTGCCCAAATTCCTATCTGAGAGGTCTGGGGAGTCATGCCCTACAAACCACAAATTCTCATCAGATGGGTTTTATTTAACCCTGTATATCAGGACTCACTTTCAAATCTGAGTCTGACATAAGAAGGAAGAAAATCAAAATGTTTTACCCCAAAACATTTCTCTGCCATATCTTGAAATTACCCTGCAAAGTCTCTTGTAGGAAAAAATCTGCATTCTACAGAGAATCCCTTTTCCCCCTTTGTTTTCCTTCCTTCTTTTCCAGATCCAGGAGATAATCAACTAAGAGCCAGACACCCTTTTAAGTCCAGTAAGAAACATTTTACAACCTGCTCTGCAGTCTGCTCAACTTCCTCTGCACATTAAAACTTAACTCTCCACAATCCTTTATCTTAACCTAAACATTTCTTTTCTATTGATCCCATATCTTCAGATAAACTCAACCAGTTGTCAACCAGAAAGTGTTTAAATTTACCAGAAGTCCCAGAAATCCCCTGCTTTGAGTTGTCCCGCCTTTCTAAACCAAACCAATGTATTTGATGTCTCATGCCTCCCAAAAATATATAAAACTAAGCTGAACCTTGACCACCTCGGGCACATGTTCTCAGGATCTCCTGAGGGCTGTGTCATGGGCCATGGTCACTCATATTTGGCTCAGAATAAATATCCTAAAATATTTCAGAGTTTGACTCTTTTCATCAACATGAACATGAGTCACTTTCTGTTGAACAATGATTTACTGGCTACCCACAATAAATATAACACTTTGTAATATACTGGGGGGAATTTTTTTTTTTTTTTTTTTTTTTTGAGCCAGAGTCTTACTCTGTAGCCCAGGCTGGAGTGCAGTGGTGTGATCTCATCTCAGTGCAATCTCCACCTCCCTGGTTCAAGTGATTCCCCTGCCTCACCCTCCTGTATAGCTGGGACTACAGGTGCACACCTCCACACCCGGCTAATTTTTTGTATTTTAGTAGAAACGATAGTCTTGATCTCCTGACCTCGTGATCTGCCCACCTCAGCCTTCCAAAGTGCTGGGATTACAGGCGTGACCCACCACACCCGGCCGGGAATATTGTTTTAAAGACTGTGATCTTCTGGAGAATATAATCTAATTAAGAATATAATACATACATAACAGTAAATTTGATACAGACATAAATAACTCTCCAGGTAACTGGTACAACGAAAGTTGTATGGGAAATTCAAAGAAAAAAGAATTTTGGCAGAGTCTGGTAGAATAAATGAAGCAGAAATTAAAAGTCATTCCAGACTTGGGACAAGAACATGATTAACAATCAGAATTTGGAATTGAGCATTGATGTGCTGCAGGAATTGTAAAAACAGAGGCCTAGATGGAGTGAAAAGAGAAAAAAATGCTATTGTTAAGAACTTGGAAGTCAGACAGATACTGAATCTGCCACTTAGTGGCAGTGGCATGACTGAAGGCAAGGTACATAATCTATTTACATCTCAGTTTCTCTTATCTTTAAAATGGAGATAATAGTATTCATCATCATTGGGTGGCTGTTAAAATGAAATAACTCAACAAATGTTTACTATTACGGGAGGAAAGTTTGGGTAAGAAGAAAAATCTACACAGAAGCTACAACATAAACGTCTTGGGGAATTGCAAATGGTTTGGTTTTGCGGAACAAATGAAGAATTGAGGTAGTTGTGGAAGGCTGATTTCAGTGATGAATTTAAATATCTTGAAGGGGTACTTAGAGTTTCAAGTAGCAAACTGTTAAAATCAGAGCTCTATTTCAAGATCATTCTAGTAATGAAAGGTGGTACTGAGCATCAGTTATTAAGGTCAGAGAGTCTGTCATAAAGCTCTCACAGTAATCAAAGGAGGAAGGAAAACCTAAACTAAATCATCAAGAGAGATTTAGATAAGGGGAGGGATGAGATATCCAACTAAAAGGAAGAACATTCAAAAAATCAACAGAATACAGTCATTTATTGAATTGAGCAGCTGGAGACGACAGTTAGGGCTTTTGGCTTACCTCAAGGTAGTTGGCCATACTATTTACAATAACAAGGAATGTAAGGGAAATCTCAGGTTGGTGTGAGATTGTTCCTGTTTTGGTCTTATTTAACCCCGGTTTGTGTGGAATGATTGCTGTTTGGGCCTTGTAAACTTAGGTTAATTCATTGTTAACCTCCATTTCTCAAGAGATTAATAATGAAAAATCTAGAGCTCAAGACAGATGTCAAGGCACAAGAAAAGATAGAGAAGTTAGTCAGTGTAAAGGCAATAGAAATAATAAGGCTATATGTAAATTTTCAGTGCAGCAAAAGAAGTAGCACTTGAATATAAGTTTCCTCAGCAAGGCAATTTACTTCTACAGAAGGGTGCATCTCACAGATGGAGCAATGGTGAGAGCACACCTGGACAAGGGAGGGGAAAGCGTTCTTATTCCTGATGCAGGTAGCCCCTACTGCTGTGTCCTTCCCCTATTGGCTAGGGTTAGACCACATAGTCTAAGCTAATTCTGATTGACTATTTTAAAGAGAGCAGAAGTATGAGCTGGAGTGGTGGGGTGGGTAGTTTGGCAGCAAGGACAGTTACGAGACAGGTCAGAGCGTGTGACCAGGGGTGACTCAGGTGAAGGCAGATGACCAGGGAAACAGATGTGAACTACTGATTAGAACTGGTGAGAAAGTTGTTTACCGAAACTAGAAGCAAGGGGGCACAGAGTACCAGGAAGTTAAGCTTTAAAATGGAGAATTAAAGAGTAAGGGAGCTGAACATACCGACATGCTGATTCTTTAAAGAGAATCTTGGAGTTCACTATATCTAACAATCCCCCATCTTGAATTTTTATATATATATTTTTTTATCTTCAAACTTCCTTAACATGTCTTGACTTAGTTGTTCTGCTATCCCTTTGACATTTCTGGTGTAATTAAAAAACCACTGATCATAATAGATGAAATTTATTTAATTTACATTTTTATTAATTGTCACCTATGAAAATATTGACTTAAATTCTGCAGCTATTTGATCTCAGGCTTTAAATTTACTTGGTAACTACAATAGTGTTTATATAAACATGAGGATTAAAGGACCCATGTGAGGCACTTCTTTTTTTTCAATTTTTCTTTTTCTTTTTTATTGTGTTGATGGAAAGCTAGGGTAAAGGGATGGCCAACTTATTTTGTGGCATCAAAAATTTACATATAACAATTGGTGACCTGTACGGGGACCCAGTCCTCTTGAGGTGGGATGGTCTCTGGTTCTCTCTTGTGAAAAGGCATGCCCCCATGGCCATCTTGAATTTTTCTAGTTTTTTCTCTCTCCCTTTCTCTCTCTCTGACTCTGTCTCACTCTCTCCAACTTCCTGGTCCCTGTTAGTCTTTCTCTCTCCATTAGGACTTTTTTTTTTTTTTTTTTGCCACAAAAGAAGTAGCACTCAAATATAAATTTCCTCAGTAAGGCAATTTACTTCTATAGAAGGGTATATCTCACAAATGGAGCAATGGCGAGTGCACACCTGGACAAGGGAGGGAAAGGGGTTCTTATTCCTGATGCAGGTAGCCTCTACTGCTGTGTCCTTCCCCTATTGGCTAGGGTTAGACTGCAGAGTCTAAGCTAATTCCAACTGCCTATTTTTAAAGAGAGCAGGAGTACGAGCCTGAATGGTGAGTAGGTAGTTTGGCAAGAAGGACAGTCAGAGCAGGTGACCAGGGGTGACTCAGGTCAAAGCAGGTGACCAGGGAAACAGATATAAACTACTGATTAGAACTGGTGGGAAAGTTGTTTACCAAAACTAGAGGCAAGGGGGCGCAGAGAAACAGGAAGTTAAACTTTAAAATGGAGAATTAAAAAATAAGACAGCTGAACATACTGACATACTAATTCTTTCAAAAGAAACTTGAAGTTCACTATATCTAACAATAAGGTACTTAAGATTGTTTGGGGAGAACTGTAACTTAAAGGCACAGAACACAATCTCAAAGGACATCCAACATTTTATATGGTTAGCATAATTAAGGAATATACAAAGGAGACTAAGGAACAGATAAGGGGGATAAAATCAGGAGAGTCATTCACAGAAGCCACATGCTTTAAGACAGAGAGGGAAGGAAAATACCTCTCAAATGGAGCAAAAAGCTCAATTTAAGAGTTCACTTGATTTGAGAGAAAAGAATGAGAACTATTTGCTGAATGTCTATTTTTCTATGCTTTGTGCTAAATGCTTTTTATCTGTCACTTTCTTTGTTGCTCAAAACAAAATCTGTCATATGGATACTAAAGTCCCTATTTTACAGACCAGGAAATAGTAAATGGCTTAGAAGATTGAACACTTGCAAGGTAGATTGTATAAGTAGAGGAGCTGTATCAGCCTACTTCTGAAACCCATACTTTTTCTACTGAATCTTTCAGACACAGGTGACAGTCAACATAGTAAAACAGTGTAATCGTGAGGTCAAAGTCTGACCCTGACCAAAGTTGAAGATGACAAGAAAATATAAACCACATACTGTTTCACAAGCTTTGTTGTGAAAAGGAAACACAACACACCCTGGTGTTATTTTATACCACTGATAGTCGGGGGTGTGGGGAGGGGGAGTTAAGTGCAATTTGACAAATATTTGTAAAACTATTGTCTGCAATGCTGTGCTTGAAATAAAGTGACCTAACAAGCTTGAAAGAGATGTAAGGGGAGTTCAACCTTTTTCAACATTGCCCTAGATAGAGAAGCCTGTGATATACAAACAGACAAGTTCCTATTAATACCATTTAAAGTATATAACAAGTTTATCTTTTAAGATTTTTAAAAACATTATAAAACCACCAAAAGGTGAAGGGTATATTTGCTTCAAGGTGTTTCTGACTTAAGATAGTAGATTGGCCCCACAAGTTTCTCTCTCCTCCTTCCTACTACAGTAAAATCAAAGAAATTAAAAAGGTATGAGAAAAATTATCAATAAGACACGTCGTACTGGATGAATCTCAGAGGCATTACACTGAAGAAAAGAACCCTGTTTCAAAGGTTACATATGTAATGATTCTATTTACAACTTTCTAGAAGATAAAATCATGCGGATAGAAAACGAATTGGGGGTTATGAGTGGGGAAAGGGTGAATGACTATAAAGGGGTAGTATAAGGAGTTTTTGGGGGAGTGATGGTACTTCTCTTTAACTCTGGTGTTAAAACTCACAAAACTCTATGCTACTAAAATAAAAGTAAAATTTACCATATGATAATCTGAAAAACAATTTTAAAAGATATGAGCCCAAAATTTGAATAGAGAGGAGGCAGCAACAGACAAATGATTTCAACAAATTTCTGGAAAACTGAAGGCAGATGAAATATGACTGAACTGAACAGAGAAAGCTGCAATCTAGAGGAAGTACAAGGTGGATACCAGTGAGAAGCATTCTGACTGATTCCAAAACCCCTGAGAAGCTCAGATTTGGAGGTAAAAGTTACAGCAGAGAGTCTAGGCCTAAAAATGACTAGTTGAAATCATATACAACAGAATGGCCTGATCCCCAAAGTCCTCTGCCCTACACCTCTTAGCCATAAAAATATGATCTCTCACTTCCATCACTGTCTCCCACAGGTAGAAAACCACAGAATTTTTGTCTGGAGGAATAAACGGGAGAGAATTACATGGAAGAAATATAGGGAGCGACAGATAAAAGAAAATACGTGTGAAGTGGAAATAAGTAGATGAGATGGAGGACAAGGAAGTCCCCTTACTTCTGCAAAAGACTAAAAAATTCTTCCCTAGAGAAAATGAATATCCCCAGAGAAAAGACCTCTAGCCAAAGGAAAGACTGGCTCCCTACCAGTGATTCCGTAACACAGGGCTTCTCAAAATATGGTCTACTTGGCCGGGTGTGGTGGCTCACGCCTGTAATCCCAGCACTTTGGGAGGCCGCGGCAGGTGGATCACGAGGTCAAGAGATTGAGACCAGCCTGGCCAACATGGTGAAACACTGTCTCTATTAAAAGTGCAAAAATTAGCTGGGCATGGTGATGCACACCTGTAGCCCCAGCTACTTGGGAGGCTAAGGCAGGAGAATTGCTTGAACCTGGGAGGTGGAGGCTGCAGTGAGCATCAGACCACTGCACTCCAGCCTAGCAATGAAGTGAGACCCCATCTCAAAAAAAAAAAAAAAATGGTCTACTTATGGATGCTGACCTAAAACTATTTATTATTTTTAAAAAAATCATGAATAGAGTAACACATAATTCACTGAATTGCACTTTGCTAGTGAAGCCCATCATTTGTCAAGCATTGCCCACAAACACAGAGCTTTCGAATAGTGCTTTGGGATCTACTCATATGTTGCCAAGACCAGCCAGAATTAAGAGGAAATTCACCTATATATACAAGAGAAAAAATAAATTACAAAAAGCAACAAAAAACCCGTGGTGTTAACAGAGCAGTAAACAAAAGTAATGATACATATTTATATATAATACATATTCATATATATTATATGCTCAGAAAAATATGGTATGTTATCTATGAACTAAGGATACTTTGGAAACACAATGGAAATGAAAGAAGTTCTAGATGTTAAAATATTTTTAGAAATATGCTACAAATTCAATATAAGGAAGATGTTACAAGATCAAATTAAGTAATTTTTCTAGAAAGGAGATAATACCACCAAAACTGGAGAAAAAGAGAAGAAAATTAAGCACCAATCTAGAAGTTCAACATCTAAGTTCAAATTTCTCAAAATTAACGATGGAAGCTAGACAAGAGTGGAGCAATGCCTTCAAGATGCTGAGAGAAGCTTATTTTTAACTTAAAATTTTATGTGTAGTCAAACTATCAATGAAATGTGAGTTTAGAAAAGGGTATTTTAGACATTTAAGAACTCAGAAAACTTAGCTTTTTTTTTTTTTTTTTTTTTTTTTTGGGAGTTTCCCTCATGTTACCCAGGCTGGAGTGCAATGGCGCGATCTCAGCTCACCGCAACCTCTGCCTCCTGGCTTCAGGCAATTCTCCTGCCTCAGCCTCCTGAGTTGCTGGGATTACAGGCACGCACCACCATGCCCAGCTAATTTTTTGTAGAAAACTCAACTTTCTTAGGAAGCTCTAAGTGTTTTAGGAAGTGCTCTAATAAACCAAGTAAACTAGGAAACGGGAAGTCCAACACAGGAGGATGACAAAGGGAGGTCATGGAATCATCGCTGTATAACAGGCCAAGAGAGCAACCGTACAGACTGGCATAGAAGGACAACTGCAGCAGAGACCTCTCTAGTAAAAACGGGGACACTATCTGAATCAGTACAAAAACCCTTCAAACTAGTGGATGGGAACATGGCAGACCTGACAGAGAAGTTGGAAAATTTTTAAGGTACATTTGTAGAAAGTTATATAAATGTTTAAAATGAGGCAATTATTAATTCCAGGAAAATAAAATTATGCAAAAGAAAATCATGTTACTGTTGCCCTAGAGTATACAATGTTGATAGTCATAATTAAATAATAGCAAATACATTTATTAAATATTATAATGTAACTATATAATAGAAGGCAAAGTATGTGTGTTAGAGAGCTAAATCATCATGTAACATTACTGAGAAGACAGTATTGTCTAAAATTGTTAAATCAAACAACAGAATAGCCATACTCTTTAGCTACACTAAGATAAGTAACAGAAGAAACAACGTTTGGAGTCAAAGTGATTGCCCCTGAGAGGTAAGGAAAGTTCAGGCAGGGACTACTATTTTTCATCATAAAGTCTTTAGAACTTACTATTTATTTTTTTTTAAACTGTGTACACATGTTACTTTGATAAATATTATAGATATATAAAAGGAAATAAGGCCACCATGGTCTGATTTGTTTTTAGACAAGGTATTTATTGTGAAGTTCCAAATGACATTAGCAGAATTGTGATTTTTATGTTTACTGAATGGTGCATGGGATAAAAAGGGGTTCTAAAACACTTTTCTAGATCATCCAAACTCTACAACAGATATTTACGCATCAAAATTCTTGTAAAAGGATCACTTCCTTACTCCCTCCACTCTCCCCTCAAAGGTTCACGAAGAACAAAACTTTACAGCTTAACCAACAAAAAAAGTGTCATACAATAATTCTAAGGCAATGTTTCTATAAAGACAAGAGGTAGCAGGCTGAACCACATTCGCTGACCCTATCTCTCAGCTGCTCCTCCTTACTTGGGTTTTTCTTGTGTACCCCAATTCATTATTTTCATCATCCTTACCTCTCTTTCTGTTTACTGGACATTCCCCTTGATCTAATACCAAACTTAGCCAGTGTAACTGTAGCTCAGATGACAATCTGACCAATTCCTGGTAAGAGCAGATGGTTAATGTTATCACAGTAATTAATACAAATATGAATTGATTTAGCAATTCATATTTGCTAAATCTAAATTTATATTTTCTCCCATCCAGGCATGAAGAAGTTAAAACCTGGACTTACCGACCCTGTGTTAAAATTCAGTGCTAAACATAAGCAACAACACTGGGGCACTGTTACTTTATCAAGACGCCTGAACATAGCAAAATTAATTTTGTTCATTTTTATTAACATAGGACACACTAACAGAATATTATCATTTAATAAAACCAAGTTACAAAGAAACTCACTAGCCAATAAACAAATGATATTCACTTGACTCTTCTCTTGGTTGAATGATTTTCAATTTTCTATTAATTAGTAGTACACAGCTATTTTTATCAATTTATCCTTAAAATGCCTTATGATTTCAATGAATTTAGCTTTTACTTAATGAATAATTTCTTCAATTGGGAATCTTTTCATAATTCAAAATAGTTCCTGAAAATTAATGCATCCTTCAATGTCTTCTACTTAAGCAGAGTGCATTTAAAACACAACATGATTCTTTGAAAGCTGACTATGACATTTAAGCATAAAGCCTGCAAGAAAAAGAAATGTCATCCCTCCCCCAACGTTTCACAGAGACCATATGACTGTTCCATACTCTTCACATTTAGCAACAGCAGTTCCTTAGAGATCAAACAGCAGAAAACAGGAGGAACTTAGGCTATCAATGTACTTGTAAAACAGATAAAACTCCAAATGTATTTTAAGATTCCATCGTCTCCACAGATGAGAAAGTGCTGAAAGGGCTCTTCAACCTTTCTTTTGCGACATCCTCTGTCCCTCAATTAGAAAAGAGTTGCAGGATGGTAGTCCTCCTTAAACAGCACAGACTCAATCTGGAAAGATTGGCAGAAACTCGTCTCCCCCAACAATGTATCCCAGAAAATAAACTGCCAAGTGCAAGAGGGACAATTTTCAGAATAAATAACATTCCAAAGGACTGACAAAACAAAGACTATTTTTAGACAAATAACACACCATATACTCTGAAATTTCAGGATAACCATACATCAAGTACTTTGTGCAAGTAATATTTTTACCAGTTAAAAGTCATTATGAAATACACATTCTTGTAACTGAATTTCATATGCTATATAAAACTTGACAAGTGTGGCACATTTCCACTATTAATCATTACATGGTTTTTTGTTTTTTTTTAAAAAGCATATATTAATCTAAAGTATACATTACCCAGACCTTTTGATTTAAAATATAACTGAAGGAAAATATAAACTCTGAATAAACAGGCATTCTTCTACACAAACATGAGTTATTTCAGTAAAAAAAAAAAAAAAAAAGCAATTTCAATGTAATTAAGCCACCTCTGATTAATACATACATTTTCATGCATGTGGAAAACTTGTTTTTAACTGGAACTTTAAGTTCCATAACAAAAAAAGTTACAGCATTTATTCGATAAGGAATATTAAAATAATTCCAGTCAGTAAAAAGTAAAATAACTTCAACCATATATATATATTATAATTTATCATGTACATACTCCAAAATCCCCATAATTTAATTAGGAAATTTATAGAACATCTTTTTAAAGTATATCTTAGGAAAACCAACCAAAACAATTGGTGCCTTAACTAAAAAGAATGTGTGTACACATTGCTATTTGACCTATATGCAAAAGTGGAATGAAATACATAGGAAATTAAGGTTTCTGTTTTCAAAAATTTCTGGAATATTAGTACTTAAGTCAAAACACTTACCTGCAAAATAAAAAAACAGCCTGAGGTATTTCCAAAGCCGAAGTAATTTTCTGAATGTTAAATACCACAAGAATGCAAACAGTCTCCATTAAGCATTTACATGTGGTTTACAGTTTAAGCAGAAGATGAAGGTCTGCCAAGCAGTTTTCCCAACTCACCTGTACTCTTTCTTCCCTTATAAAGTATAAGCTTCAAGGGAAATAATTACATATAAAAACATTCCAAGTCAGTTGGGGTTCCTAACTGCAACATTTAACCAAACAAAAGAGGAATTTTTAAATTCTCCTATGCAGGACCTACCCAACCACTATAGACATGAGCATTAATTCCTATGCTAGACAAGGTAAGCATGTCCTTTGAAATCAAAGCTAAACTTGACAAAGAACTGTACTGAATAAATTGGATACATGAACCATCTCAACAAAGTTGGTACTTTAAGCATTTACACACATGAAAATGATGAAGTGTTTTATTTAGATACAGTCTTTCTTCATCTTTCTCTGAATCCTGAAAGATTAGCAAGTCATTATACTCATGTAATCCCTTTCTCCACAAAATACATACACATATACATCATCATATGTCAATATAATATCATCAACACAGCATAAACATTTAAGCAGTAGACACAAGTCACATGAAAGAGGCTCTATGCATCATGTGGCTTGTCCCAATAAAAAGCTAACATTAGAATGCCATTTCAGCAGTTACAGTGTTGATATGATCAATATAGCTAATTTTTTTTATACCCGTCATATATTTTCAGAAGTCATCCATAGGGAAGAAGCAAAGGACAAAGACTGTTTTTTTTTTTTTTTTTAAGTTATGTGCCAACTTCAAAATGACATACTAACCAGACATCAGCATTCAAAAGATAGGTTGAATAGAATTGGCCTTGATGCACATGCAGATAATTTGCTTTCATGATATAAAATTAAATGGTAATGTCAGCTGTATTACTACTGTTTCTATATTTATGATTAATTACTAGCAGTACAACTCCCAGAAGGAAGGAGATGGATCCAACAGCGATGTAAGCAATCCCCAAAAACGGATTTTTTCCTCCCATCCATGAAATAGTGCTCAAGATCATCCGTTTTCGTCCATCAAAATAATGTACAGGGTAATCTGAAGAGGGTATAGGAAGATTTTTCCATCTCTGGTTACTTGATGTTTAAAATACAATTGTGAAAGCTGCCATTTAATTGTTAGTAATTCATTTGTGTAATTCTAGGATATACAGGTACCTTACTCCTATGTTCTAAATCACAAATAAAAATTATATTATCTTGAAAGGCTGATTTAGCAAATTAAATGTTAGAAGTAAAAGCCAAAATATTTTACCAAATCAAACAAATTTAAAGGTCATGCAGTTTCTAGGCGCTTTTGCTCTCATTACATGGGAGGTGCAAAAGACCTCAAAGGAATGCAATGTGAAAAAAATACTTCAATGAACAATGAAGCCCACACAAGAAGAGGAGACTGACAGACCAGGGGAAAATGAAAAATCAAGGACTAGAAGTCTCTGTGAACTCAAAGAGCACATGAAGCAAGAGTGCAGTTATGAGACTATAAAAAGGCTCTGGCCAAAAGGTCAAAAAGTGTGATAACAAAGTTTTAACTTGCTGATTTGGAGCAATGGCAAAACTCACTCTGTGACTGACAGCTAAAACAGTGGAAGTGAAGGGTGGGTTGTTAAGGAGATTTAGGAAATAGGGCACCTGTGTACTAGATGAATTATCTACATGGACCAGTTCTAGGATTTTGTAAGAGATAAGGTAGCGAAGAAGACAGAAGGAGACTTTTGCAAGTCGCCATGCAAAAAGTTTACAACTTTTTCAAAAGCACCTTTTGAGTCCAGGGTTAGACCCTATCTGTTTCTCCAGTTTCTTCAACTTTCCATCCCGAAAGATGGGTCCCTATGGGTCCCTAACTCCAAATGGCAGGTTCAGTTCTAACTTCTTAAATCAACCCTAAACTAAGGTAGGAATGATCTGAAGGGCTCTAGCTAACCCAACATTCTGTGGGATACAGTATCAAATTACCCATGCTAGGCTCTCTCTCAGTATCCCAACCTGAAAGAAACAGGCTTCTGCCTTCATGCCAGTATTTAATTACCACTTTATACCTAATATTGATAATTAACCCTTGATATTTTGCAGGTCCAAATTCCTGTCTTACCAAGTCCTCTCAATCTGCGATACACCACTCATTCTTTTAAATAGTTCTTTCAAAGCTGGGACCCTGCTGCAGGCTTCCTGTATGGAAATAGTCTGTCAACTGAGAATTTCTCAGTGCTCCACAGACTTCCCTTCATTGTGCTCTAGGCTACAGGTTGCTAAATTTGCCCTTACTCTCTAGAGATCTTCTGGGTGCTAATTTTAACAGAGCTGTTCTCTAGTTTGACTGCCTTCTCAGCATAATGTACTTTCTACCAGCACTTGAACTGGGTCTGTCTGTCCAAAATTGCTCCAATGTGGATTTAGTTTCAAAAATTTCGGTCACTTTCAGCTGCCATAGCAGGCCATATTTACTTGTGTATTCAGGTGTAACATCAAGGGACTAGAATTCAAAAAAACCTTATTTTGAAATTGGGTCTATTAATTTAACCATTTACTAATCCATTTAAAAACCAAAATGCATTTGGATTATGACTCATTTGGATTATGAAAATTAAAAATGCAAAGAGCAGCAAACATTTAAGATTCTAATACTGGAAAATCTCTTCACTCACAGTGTATGTAAAATATAGGCTCTAGATTAAAAGATGCAAAGATTGTTTAGAATAAAAGAAATTACTGAGTATTTTCCTTCTAAAAAAGACTGCATCTATGCAGATATGAGTTGGTGTAACTGAGTGAACTAGCTGAGATGCTGCCTATGTTGGTAGCTGAGAGTAAAACTATGGCCTTTGGAGTCAACAGCCTGGTTATGAACCCCAATTCTTATTATCATTACCTGTGTAATGTCAGGTAAGTTACCTAAGTGCTCAATGTTCCTATATTCTGGTCTATAATGGGGAGATATGCTGCTGCCTGAATTAAATAATGAGTGGAAAATACTCAGCACAGTGTTAACACATAGAGTGGAATAAATGTATTTATCATTACTGAATGTGAACTTATTAATGTGGAAAAATACAGCTAATAATACCATGTTTTGATACTATCAATAGATCAAAATCATTAACAATTACGTTAATATAAATCAACACATCCATTGATTTTTACTATCTAAAAATATATATTAAAACAGCCCAGTACCACTCAATACTTAGTTTTAGGTACACTTATTGGCCTTTACATTAAGTCCAATTACAATCTCCCTTGTAAAATAAAAATATCTAGGTTGTTAATAAATCAAGCATCTACATTTTAAGTAATTTTACCAAACAATATGCTTCAAACACTAGTACCAAGTATATGCAAATTGAAGACATTTCTAGAAGATATAAATTTAAAAATACATTCTCATATATACCACACATACTTCTGTAAAAACACAGAGACCAAAACTAAGGCACAAAGTAATATGACACACAACAGATACAAGGTTGGACAAGACTCCTTTTAAGCTCTATGAATCTGTATGCCTAGCCAAAAAAGGATACTGTATGTGATATTCAAATAGTATCTGCCAGCTGGTAATGTTGGGTGTAAATCACTTTTCCGTTCTATAAGACGATATAACTTGCGAAAAGTAGGTAATGCTGCAGTACGCATCCAAACAATAAAATCCTCATTTATGAATCCATTATTATCTGCGTCCGAATCCAGCATGTAAACTGGCTTAAGCCAGTTCACAGGCTTTGTTGTACCTTAAAAGGAATGGGGAAGGGATGAGGAGATAAATATTACATTGTGCAATTAAAGTAGTAGGGAAACAAGTAAATTTGGATAATAAATACGGGTTTATTCAAAAGAAGCTTTGCTGCAATTTTAAAATATTAAAACTGAAATGCTTATAAGACACCACAGAAACTGAATTCATAATTAAAAGTATACATTTCCTTTAGAATTTTAGTACATTACAACATTTAACTAACTTGGTATGGAGCTGACGAAGAAAAATTGTGTTTTTCAAAGCATAAACTTTAAGATTCTAAAAACAGAAAATTTAAAACTCCTAATTTATGGCCAGGCACAGTGGCTCACGCCTATAATCCCAGTACTTTGGGAGGCCGAGGTGGGCGGATCGCTACGTCAAAAGAACCCCGTTCTCTACTAAAAATACAAAAAATTAGCTGGGTGTGGTGGCATGTGCCTGTAGTCCCAGCTACTTGGGACGCTGAGGCAGGAGGTTCACTTGAACCTGAGAGGCGGAGGTTGCAGTGAGCCAAGATCGTGCCATTGCACTCCAGTCTGGCAACAGAGGGAGGCTCCATCTGAAAAAAACAAAAAAACAAAAAAACAAAAAACTCCTAGTTTTTTTTTTTTTAAGGGATATTAGGAATGTTTTACCTTTAAATCGTTCTTCTAGTTTGTCTCCTCCAGGGGGATTTCTGAATTTCACATTTTTATCTGTCCACCAAGCAATACCTTTCTTTTTCAAAGCGATAGGCATAGGGTAAGAATCATTGCCAATGAGAAACAATTCTAATGTATCTAAACACAAGAAAAGGAAGACATTACTAAACATCTCTTGAAAACTCATGGCATCTGCTTAACTCTATGAGAAATAAAGATCCGATATTTGCTTCCAAATATGGTTGTGAAAGAGTAGGCATATGATATACATCTGTTATTGATTCCTATGTGGATTAACTATGGTAACTTTATAATTCTAGAAGGACTTCTCTCCCCTTAACAGAGTTCTAATTCACTTACCCATATGGCTAGCTGACATGCACTAAGATCAAATGTTTTAATATTAACCCAACTATAATTGCAAGGTAAATCTGCCTTTCCTTCCTTCCTTTCAATAATGCATCTCTAATAGCTTCTTGCTGATCTATTCCTCTGCCTACATTGTGTAATACAACAGCCACCTGGCACACGGGGCTACGGAGTCCTTGAAATATGGTTGGTCCAAATGAGTATGTTCTATAAGTGTACAATACACATCAGATATCAAAGACTTAGTACAAACAATTAGAGTATGAAGCATCTCAACTTTTATATAGTATTATATGCTGAAATGATAATACCTTGGATATACTGTGTTAAAATGTACTACTAAAATTAATTTCACTTGTTTCTTTATACAGTTTTAAATATGACTATTAGAAAATTTAAAATTACCTACAGGACTTTTATTTACAGCTCACATTATATTTCTATCAGATTGTGCTGCTCTAAATAATCAACTATAGCTCCTTTTCGATGATAAAAATAAAGTCAGTGGGAAGGTCAGCCTAACTTTTATTTTAAGTTATATGAAATAGGAAGGTTAGGAGAATGTTTCTGCTTCTTTCTTCTCAGAGACAGAAATCCATCCTAAAATACAAGTATGCTCAAAACAAAATCACAAAGCATTATAATACCCCATTCAATACTCAACTTATGTCTTACATGTTTGAGTTTCTCAATTTTATTCATGTTTACTAAACTATCAAATCTGTAATGAAATTATGCAAACTGTCCTCATTATATATGTCTATATTTGTATCTATATCATACCATTAAACATGCTGTTGGCAATAGCTCCACAAGGAGCAATTGGTTTGTCTTCATTTCTTCGATAAGGCTCACATTCCTTACTGGGATTCTGGTTTTCAGAAGGAAAAGACAAGAGAAATTATTATCCAGACCTCTAGAAGAACTATGAGCTATCCCTAAATTACTGATTAAGAATTCAACACCTTTATTTTTCTTGCTTGTAATACATAGGTCTGTAATGTAAGTAGGCTATAAATAACACATTTAAATATTCAAAATGTATTCTTAACATTACCGTCTTACCTTTTTAATATAACCTTTACTTGCATATGTTTTGTCACATACACATGTATCAAATAAACATCTTACCACAAAGGATTTTCCACCCAAGAAAAATTAAGAAATGGTCTATTGCCAATCCAGTGCGATATAACAAAGAAAATCTTAAACGGGAACTAAAGAGGCTAGAGGTTCTAGCTCCTTGGGCAATTCCTTTAATTTAACTGGACCTCCCAAAATAAACATGTCCAACTTTACAAACTCAAACGTTGTGATTAGGGGTTAAATCCTATATATAAGAAAGGAAGGAAGGAGTCTAGTGCAGATTCCTAGAAAATACTGATCTTTAAATTATACAAGAAAAACAAAAATGCTGACAAGGCAGAACATTTGCCTGGCTCCAGATTTAGTTTTGACTTAGTCACTACTAAGGATCTCAAAGAGATGTGGCAGTTATGGGATTCAACTAGAGATGGTATCAAGTCTGAGGTTAAGTGTCTGAGCTGGGACCTTCCCGCCACATTAAGCCATGTCTCAGAACACATAAGCTTACCAAGATAATCTCAATTTGAAATTAAGGAGACCCTAATTAGACCTCTTAGAATTACTTCATTACCAGCTACCCTTGACTTGTATCTACATTCTCCCCGTCCTCTGAACTGGAAAAAAGCACTCATGTCAATGGAAAAGATAAGAAAGGAAGATAAGCTAAGGAAGCCTGTGGCAGGTATCTCATAAAGTCTCTCCAATATTTGACTTCTCAGCTTTTTGTTCCCTACACTATCTGTATTGATAAAGCTATGAATGGCAAATATATCTGCCAGGCACTAAATTCTTAAGGAAGTTTTTAAAAAATGGAAAATATTATTTGCCACCTATGTGTCAGGTACTAAACTAAACAATGCTAGGTACTTTGCATTAACTGGCTTACAAAAGCCATTTGATGAGGGCCGGATGCAGTGGCTCATGCCTGTAATTCTAGCATTTTGGGACACCAAGGCAGGAGGATCCCTTGAGTCCAGGTGTTCAAGATCAGCCTGGGCAACATGTGAAACCCCATCTCTGCAAAAATACAAAAAAATTAGCTGGGTATGGTGGCATGCGCCTTTAGTCCCAACTACTTGGGAGGCTGAGGTGGGTGGTTTGCTTGAGTCCAAGAGGCAAGGCTTGCAGTGAGGGGAGATCATGCCATTGCACTCCAGCCTGGGTGACAAAGTCAACTCTGT
>NW_016107347.1:8475419-8479774 GCF_001604975.1 Cebus imitator | reverse complement strand
AAAAAAAAAAAAAAAAAAAAAAAAAAAAAAAAAAAAAAAAAAAAAAAAAAAAAAAAAAAAAAAAAGCTATTTGATGAGTACCTAATGTGTAGCATGTATTATACTAGGTGCTAAAAACAGAAAAATGAAAAGAATACAATCCCTACTTTTAAGCAACTCCAAATATTATAGAGAAAGCAGACCCTTATGAAACCAACTATCATACGAAATAAGAGCCATGATGAAGATGTCTATATTCATTCAGCAAATATTTATTATATGCCTTCCATGTGCAAGCAGTAACCAGGCAGTTGGTAAATAGTGATTTTAAAAAGTCATGTTCCCAGCGCTCATGAGCTTACAGTATAGCTGGAAAGAAAGACAACAGATAAGCAAACATGCAATTACAAATTACAAAGTGTTATGAAGAAGTTGTGTGAGTATTTAATGGAAAGAGAATAGGAGGAGCTGCTTTAGAAGCTATGCTTGACTATGGAGTAGCTATCATTTAAGTTAAGACATACAAAAAGAGCAGGAGCCAGCCATATGAAAGAAGACATAAGAGAGTTGTAAGCAAAGTAAACAGCACATGCCACTAAAGAAGAACTTATTTCTGTAAAGGTAATGGTGAATGTAGCTGGAGCATGCCAAGAGGGAGGATGATATGTGATGAGATTACAGGATTACACATAGCTCAGATAATTCAGAGATTTTACTCCAGGTGCTAATAGGACCACTGAAAGATTTTAGTTAGGGAAATGATATTTACACTTTTTAAAAACATCACTACAGCTGCTATGAGAATGGCCTGGAAAGAAGGGGCAGGACTGGATGATGTGAGACACAATTTGTTTATCAAAGCAAAAAGTGATAGTGACTTGGAACAAAAAACAAATGAAGTAAATATGTAAAGAAGCATATTTTTCCATCGAAGGTCATTCAGAAAAACAGCAGGCCTTGAGAAGGAAGATAAGACCTCCAGGGAAAGAGTAAAAATGACATTCTAAGCAAACAAAATGCTAAATGGCAAGATGAGCAGATTACTTGTGTTACAATGCATGGTTAGGGAGCAGCAAACAAGGCCCAAAGCAGCCAGGCCTTGTTTAATATATTAAATATAGTATATAAGATAATGAGGCTGATGCCAGATTGTAATGGGCCTTACACATAATGCCTGGCCCTTTATAGAAAAAGTTGATCAATTCC
Source organism: Cebus imitator (assembly GCF_001604975.1). Taxonomy (NCBI): domain Eukaryota; kingdom Metazoa; phylum Chordata; class Mammalia; order Primates; family Cebidae; genus Cebus; species Cebus imitator. Next base: position 8,478,589 of record NW_016107347.1, on the reverse strand, counting down.
TGGTCTGGCCTAAAATCTTGGCTTACAGTTTGCAAGAATACAATCAGTTTCAGTTTCCTTTACCCTCAATGAAGAGGGCATGTATATAAATAAAATAACTGTAAATCAGCCACGGTTTCTGGAGTTTTGGAATATACAAAATCTATAATCCCAACAAACACATTCAGTAAGGTCTAGAAACTTGGTATATCTCACAGTACATCAACTTCTATGGATTTGAGCTCTAACAACTGGATCCTATGGAGTAAACCCCACACAGGTTCAAAATATCATAGGCCTAATCAAAACCCTGTGTATACCAAGGAATCTTTAAGCAGACTTGCATTGCTTAAAATCCCATGTATCAGTGTCAGATACAGTTAATTTTCTCTTCACATATTTGGCTTGTTAACTTGCTTGTTCTTTGTTCTTAAGATCAACTTCCTTGTACTTTCCTGCTTCCTAGTTACCTGCTCTGCAAACTACCCGTCCCACCACAATGGACCTTCCCACCACTGTAACCCACACCCCTCCTCTGTTTATTATAGCCAATCGGGATTAGTTTAGATTGTGCAGTCTGACCTCAACCAATGGGGAAAAGACACAGAATCAAGGACCAGCTGTGTTGGGGATAAAACCCCCTTCCCTCCTTTGTTCAATGTGCTCTTGCCATCATTACTGATGCAGGCAGCACCCTCCTACAGAAGTAAGTTGCCTTGATGACAAAACTTTTTGCCTAAGTGCTCGTTTCCTTTGTAACTACAAGCTCTTATTTCCAACATCAGGAACTGATGATCAGCAATAAAACCAATTAGGATAACCTAGAACAGTTATATTTTACATTTACCAGACCCATGCTGCTCATGATAGAGTCCTAAATTGTGTTCTAAGAGATTTACCAATTCTAAGAAATCCTGAATTGCTCTGGGCCTCTGAATGTTTGCTGCATTGGCAACCGAAACATAAAATACTTAGGGCTGGTTGCGGTGGCTCACACCTGTAATCCCAGCACTTTGGGTGGCCGAGGCAGGTGGATCACCTGAAGTCTAGAGATTGAGACCAACCAGGCCAGCAGGGCAAAACCCTGTCTCTACTGAAAATACAAAAATTAGCCAGGCATGGTGGTGTATGACTGGTATCCCAGCTACTCAGGAGGCTGAGGCAGGAGAATCACTTGAACCTAGGAGGTAGAGGTAGCAGTGAGCCAAAATCATGTCACTGTGCTCCAGCCTTCCAGACGAAGTGAGCCTCCGTCCCCACCGCCCCCCACCAAAAAAACTTAGGCACTAGCCACTACTACGGAAAACTGAACAACAGTCAAGAAACTAAGATCCCCTAGTCCACAGATTTCCAAACCAGGCTGGACATCAGTGCATCTGTGCAAATTCCAGGAAAAATATTTTAACTAAAAATCTTCACTATACAAACTATAAATTATAGCACTTTAATTTCACCCTAACAATTCTAACTGAACAGATACTACATATTCTTATAGATACCATATTTTAATATTTATCATTTTACTTACAAGCAAAGCACTAGAATCTCCATTCAGTTGACTATCATCTCGTGATTTCACATAACGACGATGGTTTTGATAGAAATTAGACAGTCCATAATACATAAACACATTGCCCTAGAGAAACAGGAAAAAAATTTCAGGTAAAAACTTCTGTATAAGTGTATTGCATGTGTACATAAAAGCTATATGATTTCAACTTTATTAGTTTATAATTTGTGATAGGTAGTGGGGGGTAAATTCTACCGGTACTTAGCAATCTAAAATGGCAAAACAACAAATAAGGTCAAAGAAAGGTATGTTACAAAAATCCACAAGTAAACTTTAAAACTATCCTTAAAGATGTCAAAGAAGTACTATTTACATTTAGAAAGAATCTTCAAGGAATCTATTAGCCTACTTTGAGCTACCTTCAATTTAAAATTTTCTCTAATTCAAACTGATCTTCACCCAATTAGTATCAATTTTTCAAAGTAATAATGGTCAAACTTGGTTTTTTTTCCCCCAGAGACTGGAGTCTTGCTATGTTGCCCGGGCTGGCCCTGAATTCCCCAGCTAGAGCTATTCTCCTGCCTCTGTCCCTAAAAGGTGGGAGGTGTGCATTACAGGCTTATACTACAACATCGAGCTGAAACTTTCATTTTTTTGTACAAGTGAATTCTGAACTTGAATTGGATATAATAAATTCCTCAATAGGACACTATGTAATATTATGAGTTAATAAACTACTAATTAGTAGAGTCTCTATGATAATAAGCCACTTTATAGTAATCAAGAAAAGTACTTTAATATATTTAACAAAGTCAACATTGAAATAACCTGGGAAAGAAGGGTAACCTATATACATTGCAGTTATTTAGAAGATGCTAAGAAGCCATCTTAAATGATTAATATTTTTAGAAGTAGCATACATTAAGCTATTTTCTCCTTTCTGGTTGCTACCTCTATTTTCTATATTCTTATCCTTAATTAAAAGTAATTCAGTAACATTATAAGTATACTTCATTTGATTTGCTGTTTTCATATACACTGTCATTTATTTAATGCTTGACTCTCAATGTCAAACCATGTAAATTTTCCCATTCTATATAAAGAAAATATTTACATAGAAATCTTTTTGTGGAAGGGAGGGAATATCAAAGTTACATCACAGAAATGGAGACAATGAATATTCTTTTTTAAAAGGAAGTATTACCTCAAGATTCAGTACAGTAAATTCAATTTTAAACCGAAAAAGAGATTCTTTGAATGAATACTGAGACAAAATAGCCTAATTGAAGTTCCCCGAAAACAGTTTAGTCCAGTTCAACATGGGAGCTTGTGAAGGAACAAACAATTCACAAGAGAATGAATTTGAGGTTGACTGCCTTTGCAAAAAACAAGTTCTGAAGTGTTTTTTGAATGGGAGAGAAAACTAATGGAGCTTCTCTATCACTACTAGTCTCTCATTTCTTCAATTATGCCTGTTCTGACAAAAGCAGAACTTATTGCATCTTTTTTGTTGTTGTTGTTGTTGTTGAGATGAAATGTCGCTCTTGTCCAGGCTGGAGTGCAATGGTGCAATCTTTCTGCTTGAATCAGGTTCAAGTGATTGTCCTGCCTCAGCCTCCCGAGTAGCTGGAATTAGAGGCGACTGCCACCACGTCCGGCTAATTTTTACATTTTTAGTAGA
>NW_016107347.1:8443182-8474901 GCF_001604975.1 Cebus imitator | reverse complement strand
AACAAGAGCGAAACTCCGTCTCAAAAAAAAAAAAGAGCATCTATAACCACTAGATGGCAACCAACTACTGGGAACTATTAACGTCATCACTTTAGAAAATCTTATGTGCAGAAAATCTAAAAGGTTGGCTCGTATTAATGCAGTTTTGCTCTCTAAAGAATAACTATTTTAAGCTCAATTTTCAGGCACAGGAGAGTATAAAGAGGTCTTTTCACACCTTTTTTGAATGTTTATGTCCTTTGGCATGTGCTTAGAATGGCAGATCAGTGTAAATGCAAACAGACGGATTTCTAACTACTTATAAAAATATAAATGATCAATAAGGTTTTAATAGGTGCATTTTTTATAATGCTTCATGTGTCATAAAAATAATTCAATTAAGTAATGGGAGAATTCGTATTTATTATCTGAAGTAAAGTTTGCTTTAGTATTTTAAGTATGCAAAACTATTTGAGCAATAATTTTAAAAATACAAGTATATATAACTTGATATAAAATTTATTTGTACATTCATCAAATAATCTAGTAAAAGAAAAAAATACAAGGTCTTAAATTTTGTCTACAAAGTACTAAAACATTCAAATAAACATATTTAATTAACAGACAGCAAAATGCAACAGCCAAACATATAAAACAATCTCCCTCAAAAGCCTATGAACTCTGGCAAATTAAAGTGACTTCTCTATAAAAAGAAAATACCTAGAGTAAAAGACATTTAGTACCATATCAGTATTTTTTAAAGCATGGCTTTTCTAGCACATTACTTGGAAACACAGACCTCAAATGACTTTTCCAGTGTGAAGTTGATGGTACAAATGCAAGGTGTCACATCCGGAGATAAACATTTATTGCAGGGACTGGAAGGCTCTGTTCCGGTATAATCAATCTGCAAGAGAAAAATATAACTAAGCACTTCCTTAGAGAAAGTGGATGCCTAAAACCCTCTGAAATAACTTGCTATTAAAAGAAAAATTAAGTCCAATGAAGCAATATAGAGCCCAGACAAAAACTATTGTTAAGGTCATCTGTTTTAATAGTGTGAGTCAGTAAAAACTGGAAAGGGTCCTCTGTTGTTCTACTGGCTGATCTTTCCAAGTAGTCTTCGCTTCTTTTTATCAAAGAAATATATTTATACATATAAAATTCAAAACTGCATGATAAATATTAATAGCTAAAACAGCTAAACTATTAAAATACTACATTAATAGAGATCGGTAAATCAGCTTTTCCTCTTAAATCTTTCAATCTTAAATACTTCTCAGCCACCTCAGCTTTCCATGATACACTTTTGAAAAAAATTAGGTTATCAAGAGCTACTATTTTTCCAGCACCTGGTCTTGAATTTGTCTGTCTTGGGTTCCTGGCAAGCAGCTTCACGCTTGGAATTTCCCAGGTGATAAAAGGATCTTGGTTATTCATAAGCCCCTTGATTCACACCAGGGTTTCTGTTAACAAGACGGCTCAAAATAGCAGCTAGTCACCAGAAAGACTAATTGTTTGATTAGGGGCCTTTGGCCCAACCCAACCTCTTAGGAGGAAAGTGGGGCTAAAAATTTATTTCAATCAATTAGTCAATGTTCAATCAATTAAGCCTACATCATGAAGTCCCAAAAGAAACGCTAGACACTGAAGTAAAGGAGAGCTTTCTGGTTGGTGAATCCACTGATGTGCTGGGAGGGCTATGTGCTCTAAGTATACAGGGAGAGGGCTAAAAGCTCTACATTCAGGACGCTCTAGACCTTGCTATATGTGTCTTCTAGGAACCCCTCTGAATCTATAGTCAGTTGGTCAGAAATATGGGTGACCTGGAGATCCCTGAGCTTGCAAATGGCATCTGATGTGAGGGAAATCTTATGGAGAGGTAGTGAGAAGGGTCTGGGAACCCCCTGGATTTGGAGCCAGTTGACAAGTAGTATGGGGTGGCCTGGGAACTTGACTCGCAGCTGGTGTCTGACGTGGAGGACGGTCTTGCTGAGGACCATGCCCTTCAACTGTGGAATCTGACACTAATTCAGGGTGGTTGGTGCCAGAATTGAATTGCAGTATACTGGTTGATGTCAGAAGATCTGGCCTGATGGCTAAATTGAAAGGCTTTTTTTCCCCACTGCTATAAACATTTTTAATAGACTACTTTTTCTAGTTTAAGGTTCTCAGCAAAATTGAACCAAGTAAGAGTTCCTATATACCCTCGGCCTCTGACACACATATAACTTCCCCCATTATCAACATCTCACACCACAATGGTACATTGCTACAACTGACGAACCTACATTGACACATCACCATCATCCAAAGCCCACAGTTCACATTATGGTTCACACTTGGTGTATATTCTATGGATTTTCACAATGTATAATGAGTATCCACCATTATGTTCTCATACAGAATAGTCTCTGTCCTAAAAAAAAAAAAAAAAAAAACCTTGTACTCTGTCTATTTGTCCCTCTCCCTGCTAACCCCTGGAAAGGACTGATCTTTTTACTGTCTCCATAGTTTTGTCTTTTCCAGAATGTTATATATGAAATCATACTGTATGTGCCCTTTTCAGATTGGTTTCTTTCACTTAGTAATACGCATTTAAGATTTTATACATCTTTTCATGGGTTTATAGTTCATTTATTTTTAGCAATAAATAATACCCATTGTCTGGATGTGCCACAGTTTATTGATTTGTACATCTACTAAAGGACATTTTTGTTGCTTCCAAGTTATCAAAATTATGAATAAAGCTTTTAAACATCCATGTGCAGGTTTTGTGTGGACTTAAGTTTTCAGCCCACTTAGGTAAACACAAGGTGTGCAATTGCTGGGTCATATAGTAAGAGTATGTTTACTTTTGTTAAGAAACTGCCGAATTGACTTCCAAAGGAGATGTACCATTTTGTATTCCATCATAATTCCTGTTGCTCTACAGCATTTGGTAGTGTCAGTTTCGCATTTCCACCATTCCACTAGTATGTGGTAACGTGTCATTGTTGTTGCAACTTGCAATTCTCTATTGATAGATGATGTTGAGCATTTTTATATGCTTACTTGCCACCTGAATGTTATTAACTGAATGTTTGTCACCCCTCAAATGTCCTATGTTGAAGCTCTAACCCCCAGTATAATGGTATTTAGAAAAGGAGCCTTTGGGAGGTAATCAGATTTAGGTGAGGTCATGATGGTGGAGTCCCTATGATGGGATTGGTGTGCTTGCAAGAAGAGGAAAAAAGACCACAGCTCTCTCAATCTCTATCATCTGAGGACAAAGGAAGAAGGCAGCCATCTACAAACCTGTAAAGAGCCCTCATTAGAAGCTGAATCTACCAGTATCTTCACTTTGGACTTCCCAGCTTCAGAACTACAAGAAATAAACGTTGGTTGCTTAACCCACCCAATGGAAGTTTTCACCCAGCTGATTAAGACACTGTATATCCTCCTTGGTAAGGTGTAACATTTAGTTGCTTTTTAAAAATCATACATTTGCTTAACAAAACTTGGTTTTGTCAAATTCCAATATAGCCTCCTGTGGAAACACTTTCCATCAAAACTTATTTGTTTACCGATGAAATTGTTTAGAGAAAATTTTCACTGCAAAATCTAACAAGAGCTAGTCATATAACAAAAACAAATAAAATAAAATCACAAGTCTCCTAAATGAAGAGAGGCAAAGCCTATGTAATCTTTCCCTAGACCTGTTGGGCCACAGCTATGTATCCGGGGCCTATTCATGAATAATTTGCCACTAAAATACCAACTTTTATGATGTTGGAGAGATGAAAGAAAAGACCATTCAGAAAAACGAACTGTATTTTAAAATCTCTGCACATTTTCTCCCTCTAAGACTAATCTAAACATTAAAAAAAAAAGTTGCCAGCTGGACCTGTTCCCATATCGTACACTTTTGAACACAAGCCTCTCAAATCACTCTCTTTAGAATTAGTTTCTAGGGCAAAATCTTCAAGAGAAATCATCAGCTGTGATTCAGCAAAGAAATATATTCTTTATTTAACTGAACAAAAATAATCTGATGGAATTTGAAATCTAATAAATTACGCAACTGTATAATAAAACAATACAACATTTTATTGGAACCAAGAGTAATCACTGAATATTACACATGAACAAAATCAAAGATAGTTATAACATTTTCATCACAATCTGATTACAGTTTTTTTAAATGTACAAAAAAATTACATGTCTTTTGATGCCATGAAAATCTGAAAGGACTGTTTAAAAAAAGCATTATCATTAATATATTAAGCCTATGTGTAAGGCATGACATTAGGTACAAGATCCATACAAAAGCAATTATACGTTACACAGTTTACACAGCCTTTTCCTTCACACACATATTTCATCTGACCCTCACCAAAATCATATAATGTTATCTCCATTTTATATAAAAAGAACACATTCAGAAACTTGTCCAAAGTCCTAGCTAGCGCTAGGCTGGAACCAAAGACTTCTAACTCCAAGCCTTACGTTCCTTCTACTAAACTGTTTTTTCCCCAAAAATAGCCCCGTTTGCCCTCTAGCAGACCACTTTATCAAAAATAACATACAAATACCAAGAAAACTACCATAAAATCTAAGTGCCAAACTGGATGGCAAAGAGCAATAATAAAAAGATGGGCCAGTACTTCTTTCTTACTGAGAAGCAGCAAAGATTTGAACAGAGTCATAAAAGAAGGATGGAAGAAAAAGAGGTGGCATATGGAGAAGAAAAGGTGGAAAGCACGAGGCATATTTAAGAATAATAGCAAAAACATTTTGGATTTATGGAGAGTTTTCATGTTGGAAGGAGAAATGAGATAGCTAAGAAGGTAAACTGGAGCCAAAATTATATACTGTATTTCACTGACTACTGTTTATTGACTGTATACTAAGTGCCAGGCATTATAAGCACTTAATACACATCATCTCATTTTAAAAATAAAATTACCCTGGCAAAGTTTGTTTTTATTTTCCTTAAACTAGGAAACTGTCATCTAGCAATCTTCCCAGATCATCCAGCCTAGTAATTCTGGCAAAAGACTGAACCAGCCCTTTCAGACAGACAAACTCAGGAGCTTCAGATTATAAGACTGAAGAGAAACCTCTGATGGATCATTGTAACTTCTTTTGCTGTTATTGTTGTTAAGCTGCCTTGCATTTACAATTCCAAGTTTTGTGGAACTGTCCATTGTGAGTTTTGGAAGGATGCAAGGCTCCACCTCCCATTTCAGACCAAAGGGAGAGAGGGGTTCTTCCTCTCCATAAACCCAGGGTAGCCAGTGTAAAGGTACAAGAGCTAGACTCAGCAACCAGTCACTCCCACCTAAACCAGTGAATCCTGGGAAACAAAGTGTGGGTGAGATTAAATGAGCAGTCACAGCAGTAGTCTTTCAAGAAAAATTCAACAGCAGCTGTGGCATCTGCATCAGACTACTCATGCTTTCAAAACTCCCTGACTTCCCACTTGCCTTCAAATCTGATTCTCTACACTCCCATCCATTTTGTGTGGGAGTTACCCAATCCTCCTTTAATAGTTTCTTTCCTGTCTAAGCTACCCAGAGCTGGTTACTGCTGCTGACAATAAAGCCTCAGAAAGCTAAGTAACCCTGAGTGTTAAAATGTCCTGAAGGAAATAAGGAACTTAAGAGAGTTCTGAGGAGAATAACATAATGAAATATTTGCATATAAACAGATTAAAAGAGTTTAGGAAATGGGACTTTCATTTCTTTCTGAATGCCCATCATGATGTAATCATGCACCTAATATTTATGAGTACCTCTATGGTCCTAGCAATGAGGATTCAGCCTAGCACCTGATCTCTAGGAGTTCAGTATCTAACATTGAAAACAACAATAAAATAGAATGGATATTTTGATTAAAAAAAAGTGCCAGCGGTATAGAAATACAACCTAGTCTAGTAGTCAGCAAATTTTTCCACCAGAGCTGCTAAGTAGATGTTAAATAGGAAGATAGTACAAAGAGAGACTATATCCTTGACTGAGGGCTTGACACATTGATATAGTTTCAATATTTGTCACCACACAAATATCAGGTGAAATCGTGATCCTCAGTGTTGGAAGGGGGGCCTGTTGGGAGGTGATGGGATTATAACTAAAGTTTTCTCATGAATGGTTCAGCACCATCCACATTGTGCTGTCCTCATGATAGTAAGTTCTCATGAAATCTGGTTGTTTAAAAGTGTGTGACGCCTGCTCGCTTACACCCACTCTCTCTTTCTTGTTCCTGCTTTCACCAAGTGACAGGACTGCTCCCCCTTTGCTTTCCACTATGATTGGAAGCTTCCTGAAGCCTCCCCAGGATGTCAAAAGGAAGCCAAGTATATGTCAGCACCATGCTTCCTGTAAAGTCTGCAGAACTATGAGCCAATTAAACCTATTTTCTCTATGAATTACCTAGTCTCAGCTATTTATTTATTTATTTATTTATTGGAGACGGAGTTTCGCTCTTGTTACCCAGGCTGGAGTGCAATGGCGAGATCTCGGCTCACCGCAACCTCCGCCTCCTGGGTTCAGGCAATTCTCCTGCCTCAGCCTCCTGAGTAGCTACTACAGGCACGCGCCCACCATGCCCAGCTAATTTTTTGTAGTTTTAGTAGAGACGGGGTTTCACCATGTTAACCAGGATGGTCTCGATCTCTTGACCTCGTGATCCACCCGCCTCGGCCTCCCAAAGTGCTGGGATTACAGGCGTGAGCCACCGCGCCTGGCAGCTATTTATTTTTAACAATGCAAGCATAGCTTAATACACACAAGAATAGAACGAAAAGTACAAATTTGAGACTTCCAAAGTTCCAAATAAGAGATAAAAATCTGAAAATCAGAGGTTCTCCAATTATCTCATTTCTCATACTATTTATACAAATGTATAAAGTAACTTGTAAACAATTGGCAACCAGTAATAAAAATTTAGGTCTCAGAAAAAGAAGGGTGGAATAAGATTGCAGAGTAGAAGCTAAAGGAATAGCTTTTGCGACCTTAGGCCAATATAAGCTAGAGCAGTGTGGCTTTAAAGCTCAGGTAACAGAAGGTGGATAGAGCTATGGAGAGGACCATTACAGCACTACTCTAGAATTTCTAAATAAACAGTAGCATTGAAACCTTCAGCAGATCGTACCCTTCCCAAAGATACTGGTACTTGCATGAGGTACAGAAACACCAGAAGCAACAAAGCAGCTTGTTCCAGTGACAATAGGTATAGCAGACATAAGCCAGGGGCTAGGAAGATCATGACATTATTAGCCCTACTCTAGGTGACTAAAGCAGGTAACTTTAGTTTTATGAGTCATATCAATGCCACTGGTGTTACAGCACAGCAGCAAAGTTCTCTGCTCTGTCACTGAGAGATCTCAGGCTAAAAGAGAAGGCTGTAAGAGTTGAACAGTTGTCCATATTCTTGCCTAAGAGGAAGTAACGTAAGCTACATTGCTTCCTACCTGAGACTAAAAAATGAGTGATATCATTTTAAGTTTTCCACAGAGGTCACTATTATTGTAAACTAAGTAATGTGTATAATCCAGATCCTGATAAGAGAGAAAGTGGATATGGATATTGAGAGTGAGAGAAGGGTATACAATAAAGCAGCACAGTATCCTGGAGTACTGAACAATATTTTCTGAAGTACTTAAAATGGGCCATGAGCAGTGGCTCACACCTGTAATCTTAACTCTTTGGGAGGCTGAGGCAGGCAGATCATTGGAGGTCAGGAGTTCAAGACTTGCCTGGCCAACATGGCAAAAATCCACCTCTACTAAAAATACAAAAAAATTAGCTGGGCATGGTGGTGTATGCCTATAATCCCATCTACTTGGAGGCTGAGGCAGGAGAATTGCTTGAACCCCGGTGGCAGAGGTTACAATGATCCAAGATTGCACCACTGCACTGCGGCCTGGGCAAGAGAGCAAGACTCTGTCTCAAAAAGAAAAAAAATGGTATTTAAATGCTTCTTTTTTATTAACTAGATAATATATCGGTGTAGGAAAACACCCTCCACCAAAATACAGATGAGCAAACAACACCAGATTAACCTAATTTCTCTAAAAAGCAATGATGACTGGGGTTTCGTCATCAGATAAAAGTGGGTAACAAATAAATAAACAACCATATTTAAATTACTTCAAACCTCAGAAAACCCATCTCTAGTTCTTTTTGTAAAGATCAGTTTGAAAAGAATAATCAGAAGCTTGGTTTTAAACTTATAGCTACAAAAAAACTATTTATATCCTAAAAATTCTGAGCCATATAAAATCTATTGTGTTACTATAAATGAGAGACTCTAATGGGAATCATAGGCAAAGTTTTACTTCTAATCCACTCAGTAAGTCACAATCTCAAAGTTGGAAATGATAAATGAATGAGGTAATACATAAATGTAAATTGTCTTCGAAGAAAGAAGAGCAATAGCAAAGCCAGCAATTATTTTCCAAATGCTTACTCCATGCCAGAACTCTTCGTAGTCTCTTATATATGAAGAAAGTGAGATTCAGAGTTTAAGTGACTGTCCAAGACCATACAACTGGTATGTGACTACATTAGCTTTCTAGTACTGCTGTAGCAAATTACCACAAACTGGATGTGTTAGATCAAGAAAAGTTTATTCTCTCGCAGTTCTGGAAGCCAAAAGTCTAAGTTTAATGTTGTCAGCAGGGCCAGACTCCCTCCGAGACTCTGGGTAGAAAACATCCTTGCCTCTTCCTAACTTCTGGCAGTGGCCAGCAATCCTTGCAGTTCTTTGGCTTGAAGTTTCATTACTCCATTTTTGCCTCCACTGTTACATGGCATTCTGTCTATGTCTCCCTATTCATATCATCTTATTTCTCTGTCTGTTTCCTTCTTATAAGCACACCAGTCATACTGGATACAGTCCCACCCTAATGACCTCATCTTAACTTGACTACATCTATAGGGACCCCATTTCCAAATAAGGTCACATTCACAGATATCAGGAGTTAGGATTTTAACATATCTTGTGGGGGAACACAAACCAACCCATAACAGTCAGAATCAGATCTGCCTAGCTCAAAATTGCTGTTCTTTCCATTAACCCACACTGCTGCATTTCATTATCTTAAATAACATGTACCCTACAGTAATTGAAACATAAATGTCAATTTAAAAGACAATATATTTTAAAATAAAATTGGTGCCAATTATGAATATGCTAATGTTTAAACAGTACTGACAAATCTTCATGTTTTTTATCTAAAATAAAGATTAGGCATGGTGGCTCACACCTGTAATCCCAGCACTTTGGGAGGCAGAGGAGGCAGATCACTTGAGGTCAGGTGTTCAAGACCAGCCTGGCCAACATGGTGAAACCCCATCTCTATTAAAAATACAAAAAAGTAATCCTAGCTACTGGAGATGCTGAGGCAGGAGAATTGCTTGAACCCAGGAGGTGGAGGTTGCAGTGAGCTGAGATCACACCATTGCACTTTAGCCTGGACCACAGAGCAAGTCTCCAAAAAAATAAAATAAAGATTAAAAACAACTTTGTTATGATTGATAGCCATCATCCCAGAGCCATCGTTAACTATTACAGTTTGAAATAAAATTGTGTAATACAAATTTCTATACAAAAAGTTTTTATAGATGGCATTTAACTTATTTCTACAAACAATAAATAAAAAGTATATCCCACCAGGAAGTTTTAGTTTGCCCCTCAACAAGTCTTACTAAGTAACCAAATTATAAAAACTCCTTATGACACAACTGATGAAAAGGGCTTTGTTAATTATGCTCTCAGCTGTATGGCAGGGTAGATCAAAGATATAGATAACTGATATGAATATAGTAGAGCTTTGTATTTGAGAAAATATATGGTCTTTTCCATATGAAACACTAGTCTGTATAGTTATATAATTGACATTCACAGAGCAGTGGCCTTTGCCTTTGTATCCAGTATTACTTCCCAACAATAGTTTCATGCTGCCTCATATCAGGTACCATCCATTATACCACCCCCTCTAAATCATCACTGGTCTTATCTCTATCTCCAGTCATATTTTTACGTCCCTAAATGTATTCAATTGGTTGAATACATCTTCCTTCCCACTTAAAACTCCTACAATCTCTATTTCAAATCCATGGTGATCTATGGAAAATCAAGCCACACGTATTATCATTTGTTAACCTTTTTTTGGTTGTGGTTCACTAACACTTAAAAAAAAATCCAGTGAGAGTTCACTGGATCCCTTAACCTCATACTCAACTGTGGTCTTTGATACCCGTAAGTGGTACCACTCCTGTCCTAAGCAGCCAAGCTAAAAATCTTAGTATCATCTTTGACATTAGTTCCCAAGTTCTGCAAATTCTTCCTTACTTACTATACTTGAATTTCACTCTCATTGCTTCTACCACAGTTCAAACTTTGAGACCTCATGCCAGTTTTTTTTTAAAAAAAGAAAAAGTACATTATTTTTTTAATCAAGAAAATGATTTCTAAACTTTTCAAAAATTTAAATATAATTGTATATGAGTCTGAGCACTTAGAACAAAAGCCAACTCACTCAGCATACTGATAAACAATGTTATCAGATGCTATGATGTCACATAAACATTCTTACATTTTAATTAATTTTAGAAATTAAGTTGATTAACTGGTAGCTGGTCTAGGGTTTCCAATTTTTCAGAACTAGTAAGTGTACAACAGTACTTTCTTCAAAAATAAGCCTCAAAAAATATGTGTTGGGGGTGAGAAAAGGGTATTTTATGACATTTTTTAAATCACGCACTTCTCTTTGCTGCAGCATTTGCCAATTAACCTGTTTGTTAAATTTGCAGCACTCGCTGGATTACTCTTCAATAGGCAAATTTGTTTTGCCCTTATATATGGATGGATATCATAGTTACACAAGTTTGATCTTATAGTATATAATTTCCTTGGGTAATTTCAAGAACTCCTTCATCCCATAATACATTCAGATGACCAGTAAACTCTCAACAAGCTGCATTAAGATGTCTTGATTGTACTGACTGAGTTTCATTCACTCATTTATTCATTCAAACCTGAGTCCCTATTAGGTGCTAGGCACTGTCTACAGCATGAGAATACGAAATGGAAAAATACATTGTTCGTGCTACAAAAGAATATACAAACAAGCAGGAAAGTCACATTTATGAATAATTACAGGATAATATGACAACGTTAAGGCAGGCTGCAAGCCAGTACTTCTAGAAACTGAGAGAAGCATATATACCACGTGGAGAAAGAGGAATCAAGGAAGAAATTTCATGTTAATAGAAACAACATTTGAAAACATCATAGATAAGAAAAAGAAGGTCATTTCAGGTCAACTATTAGCGTGCCACATTCCAGAAACTATAGTAGTTTGCCATGACTACAGCATAAGGTAGGGGAGTGGTAGGAGTAATACTAGAGAAGCAGAAAGCAGCCTATTGTAAAGAAAATTACACTCTATGTAAAGGGGTTTGAACAGTATACTGAATGCCAGATGGAGCCAGCCACAGGAGAAATTTTAAATAAGAGAAGGAAACATTAAGACTAGCCTTTTAAAAAGAATCACTGGCAGCAATATGCATAGAGGTTAAAGAGAATGCCACTGCAATGACGCAGGTGAGAAATGTTGAGAACTTTAATAAAGTGGCAGCAAGAATAGAAAAGAGAAGACAGATTCACAAAAGAAAGAGAAGGTAGAATCTACAGATACACAGAAATTAGTGCCTAGAGATGGGACGAGGGCAAATACATTTAGGTTGATTTCCAGTGTTTCTGGCATGAAAAACCCTGTGGATGGTAATGCCACTCTTGGTAAGGTTCACCACTGCTTTTCATGTTACTATATCAAAGGTCAGTTCTCAGTCCTGCTCTTTTGTGAACCATGAGCAACAGCATTTGGCATGTTTTTCACATGCTCTTCCTTTGAAACTGGTTTCAGGATACCAGCTTCCACGTTTTTGTCCTACCTCACCAGCCGCTCCTTTTTAGTCTCCTTTGCTAGTTCCTCCTTATCTCCCCAAACTCTAAACACCGGAGTGACTCAGGGATCTTCTCACTTTTCTTTGACCTATAAATCACTCTTATGATTTCATTCAATCTTAGGCCTTTATACATCATCCATGCTGATTAACTCTCAAAATGTGTAACTCTAGTCTCAACCTTCCCCTTGAACTCTAAACTCATATATTTGTTTGCCTACTCATTATTCCCATCTTGGATGTCTAATGGCATCTCATCCTAACAAGTCAAATACCCAACAATTTATTCTGCTTTCTCCACCACATCCTCTTACTAGTATATTTAAAATCTTAATTTCCTGCAGTCTTCCCCATCTTGAAAAATGACAACTCCATCCTTCTAGTTACAAGCCAAAATATCTTAGTCATCTTTGATTCTTCACTTTCTCTTACACCCCATATATCAATTGCATGAGAAAATTATGTTAGTTCTACTTTCACAAATATATCCTAAATCTAACTGCTTTTCACTGCAACTGTTCTACTGTGACCACCATCATCTCCTGCTTGAATTACTGCAATAGCCTCTTAATTGGTTTCCCTGTGTGATATTGTGACTTACAATAAGAAATACATATTTTATCTCTGCTCCCAGTTTCCTGGTACAGAGCTCCTAAAACTCTTAAAGTCTCCAAGTGATAAGTGTCTTGTGTATGCTAATGAGACAATTGGTGGCTGGGGACCCCTAAATAGCTTCAGGATGGAGGCTTGTCACTAGAAAGACCAAGGCATGAACAGAACCTCTGGGAAGGGGAGAAGGACTGAAAGTTGAGTCCCAGAGGGGCAGAGTGACTGAAGATTGAGTGGATCACCAATGGTTAATGAATGAATCAAACACACGTACATAATGAAGCCTTCATGAAAACTCAAAAAACTCAAAAACATGGGGTTCAGACAGCTTCCAGATAGCTGAACATGTGTCGGTGCCTGAAGTGTGGCATCCCAGTGAGCAAACGGAAGCTTGGAACCCCTTTTCCCAAACATCTTCCTCTGCATCTCTTCCATCTGGTTCTTCATCTGCATCCTGTGTAATATCCTTTAAAATAACTGAGCAAACGTTAAGTGTTTACCTGAGTTCTGTGAGTCACTCTAGGAAAGAAAGTAAACTCCAGGAGGGAGTCATGGAAACCCAGTTTACAGCAGGTTGGCCAGAAATACAGGTCACAGCCTGGGACTTGCAATTGGCATCTGAAGTGAGGGGCAGTCTTGTGGGACTGAGCCCTTTTCCTGTGGGATCTGATAGTATCTCCTGGTAAACAGTGCCAGAATTTAATGAAATTATAGTTGGCGTGTGCTGGAGAATCTGGTGCCAAAACTGGATGGTGTGTGGGGAAAAATCGCCACGCATGTGGCGCCAGAAATGTTGAGCAGTGCACAAGAGTAGGAAATATGCTTTGGTTTTTTCCTATCAGATATAAACCTGCTTTACTCTTCTTCACTAGGCAGTACTCTCCATGTCAAGGCCAGAGTGACGCTTTTTAGCCGTAAGTGCAATAATATCACCTATCTGTGCAAAACTTTTCAATGGCTTCCCATTAAACTGAGTGTGGAGGCCAAAAGTGGTCCATGTGATATTCACCCCAATACTTCCCAATACCCTAATCTTCTACTATTCTCCCCGCTCTACTTTAGCCATGATGGCCTCTTTGTTGTTCCTCAAACACCTGACTAAGCACATTCCTCAGGACCTATGCTCTTACTATTTATTCTGGCTGGAAAATTCTTCTCTCACATATTAATATGGTTCACTCCCTTCCCTCTTTTGGTTCTTTATTCAAATGCCATTTTATGAGGCCTCCCCTGGCTATCCTATTCAAAATTATAAACGATCAATCCTTCCTTCCTTTTCCTTCATAGCACTTTTTACCATTTAACATACTTCAGATGCAGCAAATTAAGTTCACGGGAGATGGAAATGGGCAATATCAATAAGAACTGACCCTTCATCATTTGGCTCAGTATTATAAGACTAAGCGAGTCCTCCCTCCCAATTGGAAATATGAATCATCTACAGCCTCTGCCCTGTCACATAAATTTGTCTATGTGCTAAAGCAATAAACATGATTGTTTAACTAAAAAAAAAAAAAAAAAGAACTGACTCTTCTCTTTAAACAGATTGTATGAAAAGAGAATACAAGTCGGCACCTACAGGAAACAAAACAAGAGGTCAGATGGCTAAAGTATGAATTCCACCTGTGTAACTAACCAGAAGACTTAATCTCAGATTCAATGTCCTCATCCAAAAAAAAATAAAAATGAAGAGAATAATAATGTTACCTTTGTCACTGTATCAACCAACATAATGTATGTAAAACTCTTAGCAGAGTTAATTCTCAAAAAATGTTAGTCATTATTAATAGTTTTATTATTAAATACTATTAAGATACGCCAGGCACAGTGGCTTGCACCTGTAATTCCAGCTACTTGGGAGGCTGAGGCAAGATCACTTGAGCCTAGGAGTTTGAGGCCACAGTGAGCTATGACCATGCCACTGCACTCCAGCCTGGGCGACAGCAAGGCCCATGTCTAAAAATATTTTTTTTTTAAAAAAAGGCCAGACACAGTGGCTAACAATGCCTGTAATCTCAGCACTCTGGGAGGACTTGGCAAGAGGATTGCTTGAGGCCAGGAGGCCAAGACCAGCCTGGACAACCAAGTGAGACCCCATCTCTTCAAAAAAATTAAAAATTAGCCAGTCCTGGTGGCATGCGCCTATAGTCCTACTTACAAGGCGGAAGGGCTGCTTGAGTCTATGAGTTTGAGGTTATGGTGTGCTATGATTATACCACTGCAATGAAGCCTGGGCAACAGGGCAAGACCTTGTCTGTAAAAAAGAAAAGAAAAGAAAAAAGAAAAAAATTTAAGATAGGATGTTTTTATTTTTTAGGAGAAACCAGAACACATTTGTATGCTGAACAGAGACAGAAAAAAGAGGTTGAAGAAAACAAGAGGAAGGTGATGATACTCAATACTCCTTCTATAACATTTTTTTTTAAGTATCAGCAAAGCCACACACCTAACTTGCTTTTCACATAAAAAACACATAATGCCTTTTACTATGAAATCAAGTTCGATTCAATATTATTATAATCAATATAAAAATGCAAACATTAATTCCAGTGTCTAAACTACTACTCTCACATCTATATGATCGAGCTCTCATTCTGATGACATGCCATTTTACCACCAGATAAATCTTCCTGTAACCCTGTGTTGCAGAGACTGCTAACAGCAACCCTCACCCTAATTTTTATGCTACCTTTCTTCCACAGTACAAAACTCTGACTTACTGAGATGAGAATCTTGTTATCGGAATGAAAACATTCTCCAACCTCCCTTGTAGTTCGAGTGGCCTGTTACCAAGGGGAGGTGGTAGATGGCAGTTTTCAAGAACTTTCTTTAAAAAGGCTTTATCCCTTTGTTCATCCCTTCTTCCACACTGCTACCTGGTAAAGGCAATTAGAACCCTAGCCTCCATGCCAAACTGTGAGCATGGATGAGAGCCAATTCCTAAGAATGGCTGGGTAGTAAATGATTAGATCAAGTGAAGACTCAGTAAAAGAGAACCTCCACAGCAGCCTCATACTATGTTTCTAAGGCTTTTTACATGAGACTGAAAATCTACCCAATCCTAATTGATATACACTGCAATCATGACATTCTCCTTGTTTAATATGTTCATTATCAAATACTCAGGACTACCCACAATCTACCACCAGCAAATTTGCCCTTACTCCTATTTTATCTATATACTTTTTGACTTCCTGTCCAGATGGTTGTTCATATTAATCACCTTTCTTGGAATGCATCCAAGCCTCCCCTGAAGAAGTGCTATTTATCAAGTACCAGCTCAAAGCCCACTTCCTACACAGCTTTCCACCGTCATTAGAAATTGACGTGATTGCATCCTCCTTTGAACTACCAAAGGATAATCTGCATGTGTCATTCATCTAGCAATGCTTAGTTTTCTTGTTATTGTGTTTGTCTCGTATTCCCCAAAAGATGCCAAGCTCCCTAAGAAGGCCCTATGCTCCAAAAAAGGGGAGTTTGTTCCCAAACTTTTCCTATCTCCCACTATTTCCAGAGATGTACTTTGAAGAAAATGTATGAAGATGTTCAATGTTGATTAAAATCCTTAGTAAAGGGCAAGCCTGGTGGCTCACACCTGTAGTCCTGGCGCTTTGGGAGGCTGAGGCAGGCGGATCACCTGGGGTTGGGAGTTCGAGACCAGCCTGACCAACATGGAGAAACCGTCTCTAGTAAAAATACAAAATTGGCGGGGTGTTGTGGCGCATGCCTGTGATCCCGGCTACTCAGAAAGCTGAGGTAGGAGAGTTGCTTGAATCCGGGACGCGGAGGTTGCAGTGAGCCACTGCACTCCAGCCTGGGCAACAAGAGCGAGACTCCGTCTCAAAAATAAATAAATAAATAAATAAATGCTTAGTAAATTTAACTCAGCTTCTGAGCTTTCACCATCAAAGAACCACAACACCTTTTATCAGCTAAAACTCAAGAGTAGCCAGACCTAATGTCAAGACCTTAATATAATCTCTGGGGCATAACAATCCTTTATTTTTTGCATAAAGTTGTTACTACAGGTTGTAACAACTTTATTCAAAAAATACACACTAAAGCACATAGTTCCTATCTTAGGAACAAAAGAGGCTACCAAGTGGAAAAAGGAGCTAGTTTCCTCATTTTGAAAAATTAATGCTTATTAATGTTAACAGCATACAAGGTACAGTGCAGAATACAATGATAGTTTGAAGACTTGCCCATTAGCTAAAATCCAAGACAAAGAACCAGAAGCAAAATAGAACAGATGTAAATGAGCAGATAGGAGATACCACATTTCTCAATTTTGTTTTGCTACCACTGTAACTGTTCACCTAAATCAAACTGGCATTGCTTCTTGGTAATTCTAAACATACATCCTAATTCTAAGAAAGACACTCAGAATTTAATGCAGTGGAAAAGGAGGAATTTGAAGGATGTGCATTTTTTATACTACATAGGAAAAGGACTGGAAAACTTCCATTTTGAATGTAAATTTGTCTAAAAGGAAATCAGTATAAGACCTGAACAGGTCATTCAACAAAATGCTGAGTAATAAAATCGTATTTTAAGTACTCCCCCTTGAATAGATTATTCCGCATTAATTTATCTGGCATCTTTTCTAGAGGACTTAATGAAGACAAAAGGTAACTAAAATAAAACTTTCAAAAGCAACTTCCTTTAGGCTGCCTGATTTTTATCTGACTATGACAAAGAAACAAAGAATGATGTTCTTAAGCCAAGATTACTGGTAAATTTAGCATAAGTAGTTTATATCTACTAAATCTGTTCAAAGACAGAACTTAAGCAACTTGCCAGGGATCACTACACCTACCTTGAACAATTACTGAGGTAGAATATGTAAATTAAACATAGCTATTTGTGCAGCAAATGCTAACTTTGCTGGTATTATTCATTAAAACTCTAAGTCAAGGGCAGGCAATTTTTTTCTGTAAGAGGCTAAAAAGTAAATACTTCAGGCTTTGCAGACCCAGAGGCAAGATCCAGGATATTAGGTATGTAGGGTCTTATGTAACAAGAGAGAAAACAAATTTGCATCAATTTTTATTGATAAAACTCAAAATGCAACAATAATATGTACAATTTTTTGGTAACATAGGTCTACTAACACTAATGAGAAGAATGGAAATTTTGGAGAAGACATTTCTCATAATAGAGATTCAAAGTTAGTGCTCCCTATTATCAAATCGATTGCAAATGTTCATCTGTAAAATGTTCCTGGGCCATGTAAAATATTCCTGCTAGCCAAATTTACTTTGGCATTCCTTGCTCTAAGTACTAACACTACTTGACAAACCAGTGAAAACACTAACACCACAAACCTTAATTTCCAAAAGTCTGCTTCTAAGTAACTAAAATCAACTTGAATATTAAAACTTCAAACTTTTCTTGAGAAACAAGTTAAAACACTAACACCACAAACCTTAATTTCCAAAAGTCTAATTCTAAGTAACTAAAATCAACTTAAATATTAAAACCTCAAACTTTTTAACATAAAGCGCCTAATCTTTAACAATCATTTATACAAAGCAACTTATTCTTTCCTGACTCTTAGCTAAAGGCTATGACAAAGATTACTAAATACACGAGAAATTTAATCTTCTTAAAAATCTTATAATCTAATAATTCAATTTAAGAGTAAAAACATATAAAAATTTTTATCAGAAACTAAATATTTCTGTTATTTTTAACAGAAAATAATCAGAATTAAATAATCAAGGGAAGTAAGTAAAATAAGGTGAAGAAGAAAGTTGAGAGTTTATCAAATGTGGAGAATGGGGAGATAATTTCACTAAGATTTCTTGAAAATATACCTTGAATGCTTTTGGCAACACTAACCTGAGGTAAATGTTTAGTTTTTAAATGTGATCCGAATAACAACCAAATCTGACTTTAACCATTAATTTAAAACTACGTAATTTCACACTGATAAATGCTTTTACAAAAGTTAAGAATAACTTCACTATATTTTTCAAGTTAGCTCTATGTATCTCAGCCTCACCAACAAGGGCCCTAGACTAGAAAATCAGTGCCTCTGAAAGATGTGGCTGACTGACAATTCCTAAATTAAAGGAAATCCTCATTCCTTGTTCCTAATAATAAATGAAGATATTATAGCCTCATTTTATTTAATTATTAAAAATCTAAAAACCAATTAAATCTAACCAATCTTGTTAGATTTATGTATCTTGTTATATATAACAAGATATATAAATATAACAAGAGGAAATCTGCTACCAAATATAAGCATTCAAATGTAAAAATATCTTGTTACACCTCTTCCAGGGGTGTCCAAGACACTTTTCAAAATAATTTTTAGTGTAACACTTCCGTGGGAATGAGAAAGATCCAGTGATTTTACACTTGAAAAAGTACGGATTTCTGATCTTGGCACCTTAAGCTATATTACAAAAGCATTTGGATTTGACAATCTCCTTTGTCCTAGTAATCTGAACTGATATAGCAATGAAGGGTTTTTTTTTTTTTTTTTTTTTTTTTTTAAATAAAAAATATAGTGTGAGTAACTTACAGTATGAAACTGAATGTTGGTAAGAAATTCTCATTACCCATTTACCACTAGTGGCTAACAAAGGGTACTGAACAGCAGAAAACCAGTATGTGTGCTTGGGGAATCTCCGTAAGTTTTTCTAATACTCCACACACAATTCAGAGGCATTTCTCTATATATTTAGCATCCAAATTTAAAAAATACCTATGTGGATTCTATCTGCACAGCTATATGTCAGTGTCAGTAAAAAATTCCCAATTATTCTTCATTTTCATTTCCTCTTGTTCCAAAGGCAATAAAATTTAAACATGCCATTTTTAAAAAATCACATTTGAATTGGAAGTCAAATAATTTTAGAGTTGAACAGCCTCTTAGAGATAGTCTAATCTGAATCTTTTGGTTCTTCAAGTAAAGAAATTGGACTCAAAATTATACTTAAGATCACTACAGAACGACAGAGCTGGGATTTCAATCTGAATTCCTTGACTCTTCGGTGCCCTTTTAACCAGACTAAACTACAGCAGACTCTTGAGGCAACTTGAGATCAGAACACGAGAGCTATTTAAAAAATTTCTATCTCGTCTATTTAATGTGAAGAACCTTATTTTATTCCAAAACTGATTAAAATTTAAAGGAAAGTTAAATATTTATTTTTATACTGTAGTAAATATTAATGGAAGTTGAGTTCTGAGAATACTAATTTATACACAATTCCAAATTATTGCTATTTTCATCTTAATATGTTAAGAAGTTTAAATAAAATCATTCAAATTTCTGATGTTAAATTATTTTCTTCCACTTTACTAACATCGCAGTAAGGATCTTAGTGAAGGGTGAAAGCTTAAAACTGGGAATCAAGACACCTTACTCTTAACTAATTTACTGTCAAATCTCAACCTCTCTATATTTCTCATCTTCTGATTAAGGATCAGGAGACAGATCCTCAGTGCCAGACATCTTATTTACACTGCTTCTAATTCTCACACCTTAGAAGTCATGAATTATTCTACCTACTGTGTACGAAACTGAAGCTCACAGTCTAAGGAAATTTTCCAAGAAACTGAGCTGGTTAGTAGCTGAGCTTGAATTTAAAACCAGCTCTGCCTGACCCCAGTCAATGCCTTTGTTCCTCACATGACACCACTTTGCTCACATCCTAATATAATGCGTGATCCTTGTGTGGTTACAACAATAAGCACTACATTTGCAGGATTATTAGGGAGATTAAAGTGATAAACTAAAATACAAGCTAAAAAAAACACACCGTAACACTTTCTTTAGTTATTAAATTGAGAATGATTTTTCGTAAAAAAAACTTTAAAACTAGTTATGCTACAGATGGTATTCTTATTAATGTTATTACTTATTAACACCTAAGTAAGCACTGTAGAATTAAAAAATACATCAATCTTGCTTTTACAGATAACATTGCAAATTAAACTGGAACCCCATCTCCATTATAGTAGTTAAAATAAAATTACTCTCAACCTTCCATTAAATCACAAACATACGTAATATTTACTAAAATGTGTGTGTACATATATAAATAGAACATAAGTAATCAAGAGAACTTGGTACTAGTTCCTGCCCTTTCAAATAGATTTACAAAAAAAACAATTCTCAGATATGCAAGAAAAGATGACAGATGCTTAATACTGGACACCTATACAGTATATATTAAACTTCTTAACATATTTATCAACCATCTTCACTCCTGCAGATGAAAAAAGATACTGTGCTTCTCTGACAGAGAAATGTTTCCCCAATACAAGTTGTCCTGTCCTGTCTTACATATTCGGCAAAGTTAATATCAGTAAAATGTTTAGTAGACAGTGCACAACGTATTCTCTGAGTGTGGTCACTGGCTCTTTCTGTAATGTTTAAAATCTATCAAAGCAAAACAAAACAACTACAGCACATGTAGGGCACATTAATGAATGTAACCTAAAAGCAAAACCAAAATTGAAGTTTCAGGTTATCTTTTATGTATATCTTGCCCTACAACTAAAATATCGAATTAGTTCAAAACGAAAAGTACTATGCACATTTGTCATAAGTCTTTATATGTGACCTAATAACATGCGACAGCTTCTTTACACTGGACTCGTCAATACCTCTATGACTCTGGTTCTTTTCCCAACAATGACCAAGGTGTTAATCTCTGTGTCTTGGTGTAATCCCCACAAAGGTAATGACACTTTGACCCTGTCAATTCCCTCAGAATTACATCTACCTAGCTACAAGTGCACTCACCTCCACTTCTCTTTTTACCTCCATGAACCCCCTAATCCCCAAGGAACTACACAAACCGCCCACTGAAGAAGCATTTCTTCACCTGACCCATCTTCTGCATTAAACATTCACTGCGTCTCAGCGTAAATCGCAAGCAAGACAAAGCTAGGACAAACCTGCAAATTCAGGAAACCCGCAGAAAGAGGAAGAAACCAGAGGAACAGAGCGAAGGGCGGGGGATGGGGGGGGCACAGGGACCGCCTGTCACCCCCCAGGAGCTGAGAAGAGCGGGGCGGGCACGTAGGACCCTCCTTCCGAGCAACGCCAACTCCCAACACAGCTCCCTCCCCTCACCTCGATCTCGCGGATGTTGTTGGAGGTGACGAAGATGCCAATGCCAATGGGGATGAAGATGAGGCCGATGATGAAGAAAATAGGTAGCACCGTGCCAGCCGTAAGGATGGGCTGCCAAGCAGGCAGCCGTTGCTGTTTGAAGGCCGTGTTATCCGGTCTCCGGGTCTTCGCGGTGCTCCCCGGAGCACAAGGCGGCCCACCGTCCACTTCATCCTTGGCGTTATAGTTCATCGCCATCGATCCCCGGGGCGCCGCTCCGCGACGCGCAGGTGGACCACCCAAGGGGTCCGCCCGCTGACCCTGACAGGAGCCGGTCGAGCGCCGCCGCCGTCGCCGCCACCAGCGCCACCACCTCAGCCGCCGCCGCCGTAGAGCGGAAGAGGTGGGACACTCTTCCGCCGAAGGCCGCTGACAGGAAGCGAAAGTCGGCTGGAGACGCCAGTGGGAGGGAGAGAGGAAGGAGGGAGAAGATGGAGGGACAAGGGGAGGGGAAAGGGGAGGAGAATAGATGGGGGAAGGAAAAGGCAGACGTACCCTGATCATCTGTCCTGTGACGCCAAAGTGAGAGGCTCAACCACTGGGGTTTGAGGCTACGTTGGCGCATGCGCGGCCCTGGAGCTACGGCGACTCCACGCCTGCGCTATAGGTGCAACTTCGCTCTGTTTGCCGTGGCTTTTGTTCGCACACACCTGCCTGTTACTATGAGTATGGTGGCGACCGCAGGTCTGGATTGCTGGACAGATTTTTCTTTATACCTCGAGGCTTTCTTTGAAGGAGTCGGAGCATTTACAAGGCCGCCTCAAGAGGGATTGAGTCGGGGGAGGATTAGCAGTATTTGCTTAGGTTGTAAAACCGCGACTTTATCTAATTAAATAAATCGCCATTCAAGGTGCAAATATAAACTTGTAACAGAGGTGAGTGACATGTACTCCTTTTGTCCTAAAGTCAAGAATCAATAATGTGACCTTAGCTCTATTATCTTGCCGCTAATTAAGCGATTCTCATGTGTTTCTCTATTGATGATTTTCACCTTACTTTTCTCTTTCTTTTCTGTGTCCACCTTTCTCTTTTGCGCATTGATAAAGTGTTTTGTAATACGCTGTAGCCTTTTTCTTTTGCTGTTATAAAAACCCGAACATATGGCATTACTACAAAATGAGATACTCCGTAAACAATTTAAAAGTGCTAAGTATTTAATAACCCAAGGAAATGCTGATGACATAAAAGGTGACTAAGTCAGGATATTAGAGTAGTATAGCGACTGTAGAAGTATAATATAGGGCCCAACTAAAAAGTGAGTAATGGTGACTTCAGTTGACCGGGTGGAGGATTTTTTTTTTTCTGTTTCTTTGCACTTTTCTATATTTTCCAAAATTTCGATAGTAGGCGTATGTTATTTGTAAAATTTAAAAAATTGTATACAATCCACATTATACTCACATCTTTGAAATCCAGACCAGAGAGTAAATCACATCATTTGAAAACAAATAACTAGTTTTTTTTTAAGGCTTACTCTGCACTAGTTTCTTAAAGAAGGTAAACTGAGGAAAGAGAAACTAAAGAGTGCTTGGTCCTCATAATTTACATTTAAGCCGGGCTCCGTGGCTCATGCCTGCATCCCAGCACCTTGGGAGGCCGAAGCGAAGTAGATCACCAGAGGTCAGGAGTTCGAGACCAACCTGGCCAACGTGGTGAAATCCCGTCCTTACTAAAAATGCAAAATTAGCTGGGCATGGTGGCTGCGCCTGTAATCCCCAGTACTTAGGAGGCTGAACCAGGAGAATCGCTTGAACCCGGGAAGTGGAGTTTGCGGTAAGCCGACATTTACCATTGTACTCCGGCCTGAGCAACAAGAGCGAAACTCCATCTCAAAAAAAAGAAAAAAAAATGTACAGTTAAATGTTTTTTTCAAAATGACCACAAGTCTCAAGAATGTGAGCCAATCATATATTTACTAGTCAGAGTTTAGAGGGATATAATACTTGCTGCCTTCTAATAACCAACTTGCTTGGGTTTGCTCTTACATGACGTTCATGCTCAGATTCTTACCACTGCTAACATACTTAGGTCTATATTTTGTTTTATCTGTTAAGTTTACCTTCAACCCCAGGCTCAAATGGAAAACAATCTATCACAGTTAATGGAGAAGGCATGGAGTCCTTTTATTTTTCTAAGTTCTGTTAGTAAAAATGTATGCCACAATATGGGCATATTACAAAAGTACATACAAGGCAGGTTTTTCCTCCCCATTTCTGCCTGTATCATCATGCCCACTAAATTTGATAATTCTTTAACTGATTTGCTATTCCAGCATTCTGTATAAATGGTCAGTTATTTTACCTTCATTTTTTGTTTTTGTTCTGTTGATCTGAGTGATTGTAATATATCTATCTGCTTCCTTTTTCCTTCATTTTGTTTGTTCATAGGAAAAATGAGTTAATCCCTTGTCTCTTTTTTATTAGAAATTCCATTTTGACTGAAACGTTTACAGAACTGAAAGCTCCTGGGATTCTTCTCTAAAACTTACATTTTCAGATGAGATCCAAATAGGTGAAATTGCTTTTCCAGATCTCTTTATATCCCTCCATTTCATTTTCCACTACTGTTTACTGCCACCACAAAATGCATCTTTATCCAGCTGGAACATATTTTTCACCTTCATATTATTATCTCAGGGGACTCACAATTTTGTGATTTTCTTGGTCACATTGTTTTATGATAGTCTTTACTAGGTGGTTTTTCATTTAATCTGCTGAAGTAGGAATTTTCTAAAGAAAGCATTGTTCAGCATTTCTAGGGCAACAAAAGAGAATAGTTGTTCTCACAATGGATTACCATCTCCACATTTTCAAACTGTGATTGCTAGGAGAGACTGGTGTGTGTTTGTGTGTATGTATGTTGATACATTTAGATAACATTTGTATTGTTCAAATGATCGTTCTGGTGCTGATTCTTGGTAAAGTGGAATTTATGTGATAAATGACATTTATTAATGCTAACTATCAGATTAACATTGTAAGTATGCAGTCCGTGCACGATCCTCAATATGAAAGTGGATCAAAAACAAAAGAACAGATGCAAGCCCAACAATCTGAAAAGGTGTATGTATTTAGCCTTTGGATGGAAAGTTTTATACATTTTCATTTTTTAGTTCAGCTGCTCTGTTGTGCCACTGAACTCGGTAACCAGAAACATCAAAGAAAAAAATACATAAGAATAACTATTGGGTATCTCCAGGAAGGAGGAAGAGGAAACTGCAACTGGTCTTTTCACTGCCTAACCAAAGTAGATTTGCCACACCGATTTGCTTGTTGAGTTCCTTTTATGTTTGGTGCTGCTGTAGCTCTCTAGCTTCTAACCGTATTCAAACCATTTCATCCACATCTGTAACAAGGATATTTTAAAAAGTTGAAGAGGGCTGAGAAATGTGCCATAATTTTTGCCATCATGAGTTTCAGAGAAAGTTCTTAATGAAACAGTTTGAATTATTTTCAGTGGCTGGGTCATATTTTTGCAGGAACAAAAAGAAAAATCTCTTTTCCTTTTCAGTTGCCCATGGCACCTTGGTAGAACTACAAAATGTTCATTTTTAATTATCCCAGAGAACTTTAAGCAGAAAGAGTGATGTCAAAATTGTATAATAAACTTCATTTCCTATATTTATTGCATCAGATATTGATTCAAACTAGCTTTTAAAAATTACTTTTTAAAATTGACTGTTTCCTGATTTTTATGTAGTGTAATTATTGAACATTTTCAGTTAGATATTAAAGAAAATCTCTTTGTTGTAACACTGAGAACTTGACTGATTAGCCTGAGCTCATTTGGTGTTGTGATGGAAAATTTTGCAAGTTCTTGAATAGTCAGTCAGTAATCAGAAATACCAGTCAAACAAGATATTTTAATGGTTAGTGTCATTAGAGGCAAGAGCAGCGACACCAAAATTCTTTAGTAGACAGCCTAAGAACTTTGTTTTGGATGGAAATAAGGCTTCATTTCTCAGAATTCTGTACTTTTTGGGTTTTGTTTTTAGTTTTTTTGAGACGGGTCTCACTCTGTCACCCAGGTGGGAGTGCAGTGGCTCACTGCAACCTCCGCCCCCCAGGCCCAAGTGATTTTCCCACCTCAGCTTCTCAAGTAGCTGGGACCACAGGTGCGTGCCACCACAGCCAACTAATTTTGTGTATTTTTGGTAGAGATGGGTTTTCCACATTGCCCAGGCTGGTCTCGAGCTCCTGAATTCAGACGCTCGACCAGCCTTGGCTTCCCAAAGTGCAGGGATTGTAGGCATGCCCGGCCAATTCCATACTTTAAATGAAAGAGTATAATTCTCACAAGACTTCAGACTTCATGACTTCCACTGCATAGAATCTCTCAGTTGATTACATCTCCGTGGCATCTTTTTTTTCATTAGGTACCATCAACTATAGATAAGGTCTTTTCTTCAAATATGATGTTGCCATCTCTATAGGTTAACAGCCAGCTGGCATCTGTTACATTTGTAACAGTTAATTTCTTTAAAGGGAACAGAGGAGGAATGAGGCTTAGCCTACTCCAAGAGAATCATCAAGAGATACAGTAAAGTAGTTACTTTTAAAACATTATTATTATTATTATTTTGAGACGGAGTCTTGCTCTGTCACCCAGGCTGGAGTGCAGTGGCACAATTTCAACTCACTGCAACCTCCACCTCCTGAGTTCAAGCAATTCTGCCTCAGCCTCCCAAGTAGCTGGGATTACAAGTGCCCACCACCATGCCTGGCTAATTTTTGTATTTTTAGTAGAGACGAGGTTTCACCATATTGGCTAGGCTGGTCTCAAATTCCTAACCTCAGGTGATCTGCCCCCCTCAGCCTTTCAAAGTACTGGGATTACAGGCATGAGCCACCACACCTGGCCTAAAAATGTTAATTCTTTATAAATTATATGTTTGGACTATTTTTAGACTTGTTTTAAATTTATACTTTTCTATTTTTCCAAGTTTTAGAAAACCAGCATGAGAAGGAGATCATTTGATTATGATTTTTTTTAAACACTTGAGTCACTTGAGTTGTTAAAATAACTCCAACATATTCATGAAGGATCTTCACAAAATGGACTTAGATGTAAAAGTCAGCTTTTGTTGAGCCTCAGAAATCAAACACATTTTTTGTCAATAGCGCTAAATATTTATGACACCAAAGGCAAAGACCAAGGCTTCCCTCTGACCAGCACTCCGTGAGGCACAAGATAGGTTCAACAAAAAACTGTTTTACAACATCATTTTTATTGTCACTGAATCTTCTGGGAGGAGAAATCTGCACTTGCTGTCTTTGCTTCCTTAACCCGGTCACTCAGTAACCCACTGCTCCCTGACTTCACCCCCTACCTCCACTGAAACTGCTTTGCCAGCTAATCCCCACTCATCCATCAAGATTCAGGTCATTAGCCAATTTGAGGAATACTTCTTTGACCCCTTAGGTGGAGTTAAGAGCTGCTTTCAGAGCTCAAGGTAATGTATAAATGTCTGTCCTGGCACTTACTGTGTAGTATTGAAAAATAATGTTTACATCTTGGTTACTAGATATAAATGAGTTCCTCAAGATCAGAGACTGTTTTTATTCATTTCTAAATTTCGAAACCCTGGCAAAGTACCTAGAACATAAAAGCTACTTGATAAATCTTGTTGAACTGATGTGATCTACTCTCGATGAACTCACATTTTAGTGGGAGAGACACCTTGCTGACAACTGAAATATTATATAATGAAGTCAGTGCCACATAAGATGCATGTTTAATAGGTTATAGGAGCTCTGATGAGGTACCATATCTCATCCCCCTTATGATGTCAAAAACTAAACTGAGAGGAAATTGGAAATAAGGTCAGAATTACATTGTGGTTCTCCAAGTAGGAGAATAAAGAAATGAGAGACTTATGCTAATATTACATGTACTATAAATGCCAAGCAGGACTGTGTGCTCTGGGTGATTATGTTCTTTTTCTCAAGCAGGATTTCAGCAGATTGTGGTGACCACGGAAACAGACATCTCTGGTGCCCACCATTTCTGGGAGATAATCAGTTTGTTGTCCCACTACCTGCTTGTGTCAGTGCTCTATGTGGGCACCAATACATGCCTCTTTGTGAAGCAAAAATGAGCACATTTCTCTCAATAAAACGGTATAAACCATCTTGAGGCCTGGTGAAACTCTTGTCTTTTCAAAGACATACGTTCCCTTAGAATCAGTGATTACTGAGGGTCGTTTCTTGTTTAATCCAGATGATCTGCCTCTGAAACCTTCTGTGGGCACAGAAATTTCTGCAAGGAAAGCATCAGCAGCCAGAATAATTTGGTGAGGAAGATTTGGCACAGAATACCCTGACACAGGTACTGCTCCTAAAGGAGCAATCCTCTGGAGTTAGGAGTCAGTAATTAGGTGCCTACAAAACACCCTTCCGTTTTGACTAAACATGCCTTGCTCTCAAGGAGAAGAAAGAACTGTGCACTGAAAACCCTAAGAGCCAAACGAAGAATGTGGTTGTGATCATGAAAAAGATCCTTGAATATCAGGGAAAAGGAGACAGGGCAGTTGAAGGAAGGATAGGAAAAGGCTACTTCCTAGCATAAATTAATAAATTTTTTATTATTTAATAAGAGAAATACATTTTTTGTTTCAAATAAGGCAAAGATAAGTTAGGACTGGATATAGCTATAGATCCCTATTTCTGACACAGGCTGATAAAAATAAAGGAGGTCAGAACACAACCCCACCGTCACCCACATCCCACTTTGCAAAAAACATGATCCAACTACCTCTAGATACTGGGCTGTGGACTGCTAGCAAAGCCTCAGGAGCCTTTGCTCCACTGATTGATCTACCTTTAGATTGACAGCAGCAGCTGTGGAGTAACATCTGAATGTTGACTGACGAAGCAGTTTGTGAGAATAAAGCAGGAAGGGAAAACACTTAACCAGTTTCTATTTCTTGTTGTCTTAAGTTTGCATCTTGCTAAAGAATCAAACTGTAGTGTAATCCAGAGGAAGAGTATTTCTCATCCTGGCAGCCCTGCTGTACCACATCTGCTTATCCATAGTGAAAGACACCATATTTTTAAGAAAATATAAAATGCAGAGATGAAAACTATTTTAAAGCAAATGATTTTAAATAAAAGGAAAGTTGCATATTCATTTTAAATGATTTTAATTTTCTGAATATTATGTTCCAACTCAAAAGATATTGCACAATGCTTTAATATTATACTTGTTACTTTTCTCACACTGGTGAGATTTTGATAAACATAGTTGACTTTGGGAGTAACATAGAGAATGTTTTCATTGGTTAAATAATTTCAATGACCTGTGAGGAACTGAAAGCAAGATATTACATTCATATAAAAGATAAGTACATATGCATAAATTCACTTGGATTCAATGAAAAATAATACACTTCTCATGTACTTAATAAAACTTAAAGGAAACAAAATTTAAAATGATGCAAAAATAGAATGTATTTCAAAAAGTTTTCAGTGTACTTTTGCTTTTGAAAATCCTTAGACCTGAAAGAATTCTAAGAATATCTGGCCATATTATAAGCCTCTTATTTGTAGAAGATAACACTTAATAATTTTAAAACAAAATGTAGATTAAATAAATATAGTTCTGCATTATTAAAATAACAAAATCTGTGATCATAAGGTAAAATTTCCCTAAATAATATAAACAAAAAACACCAGAAAATAAATGTATCATGTTATGGCATCTATAAACATTTCTGTTCAAATGTATGCATCTACAGCATTTTCCCTAGGTAATACACAGTTATTATCACATTATTATGGAATAAATGCTGAAAATTTAAGAAAAAAATATTAATGATACTAGGCTGAAGTCAATTCCAATAAACTCAATTTTACAAATTTTTATTGTAGTGATTTTTACTGTATTGCAGCAATTTTTTCTTTTTTTTCCTTTGCTTTGTAATTTATATTTTTAGCAGAGGCATGGCACTGGGGATAAAGAAAAGGAAATATGCCTCAGGTGCCAGTTGTGTTTTTTTAATTTCCATTTTGCACGTTTGCTATTTTTAGATTTGTTGTGCATGAAATTCATGAACACACCCAACTTTTGTTATTTTTTTTTAATTCATTCCCAGGAAACATCAGCTTAATCTGCCCTATAGACCAAATGGACCTAGCAGATATTTACAGAATGTATCATACAACAGCTAGAGAATATACAGTTTCTTGTTATTACAGGATAAAAGGCAAAAACATTACATTATTTGATGCACCACTTATTCTTGTTCTGCCACTGATTTTTAGTAGCTGTGTATTTCAGTAGTGTTGGTATCTCTACTAATGCTTAAACTGGAGATTCCACACCATGAATTTTTTTAAGGTCATCCTAAAATACAATGAATTATTCACATTTTGTGAAAATTACAGGCATCTGACAGCTGGTGTATTTATCTACTATCTTCATCAAACTTGAATATTTTATAAAATACTTGAAAAAATATCTCTACCAAAGATACCCTCATGAAGCACTCTCTTATCAAAAAGAAAAGGATAAAATTATGGATTAGTTCAATTGTACCTTGAACTGGAAACACTGATTATGATTATATTTCAGAAAACAGTTACAATTATTTCATTATAATGATTCCCATTTAGATTGATGATTGGAGACTTATTTACAATAAAAGATAGAGTAATTATAGGAGCCTAGGATAGTGCCAGGATCGCATGTGAGGGCAGTTTTTTCAATTGTCTATACATGTTGAGATGTGACTATTAATGATCTTATTTCTTTATTCATTACATAAGGAGATGATCAGTGTTTTCTGGGGTTTTTTGTTAATTTTACATATTCTCTTCAAAATTTTATTCATATGTCACTCAGATTGCATTTGGGTTTAAACAGAGAACTTAGTCATAGCATGGATAGACAAAGCTCAGCATCTATCTAAATGACTCTGATGCACCGTCATCCTCATTGTTCTTGTAAGTTCCAAATTCATTATAAATCAAGGGGGAAAAACCCTTCAAATCCAAATATACATATATTTCTTATAGTATTTTAATTTAAATCAAGAAGTATTTAAAATCTTATCCTCTAACATTTTCACTGTTAGTATAAAAAAATTCCCACAAGTTGAGAAGGTTATTTGCTTCAAATACTAATCTAATCTATCAGAATAATTTTGCCATCAGAGGTACAAACATTGGCAAATAGGAAACAACTGTGAGTCAAAAAATATAACAGTACTAACTAAAATGCTTTTCTAATTGAAAATGTCATTACAGTCAACATTTTCAGAAAACAAAACCCATTAACAATTCTAAAAATTTTCACACGTACACACTCTAGTTTTCTTTGTAACCAAAATTCTGGAAGGCTATGTGATGTTTTCACAATCATTCAAGCTAGGGCAAGCCTACTGTAACATTTCTTTTACTTTAAAAGATTAAAAATAATTTTAACATGTTATATAATTTATATACATGTTGAAATGATTTGCCAATTCCCCAAGGTGTACCTTAAATCCTTCCGAGGTTACATAGGGGAGGAAATCCAGCATTAATTTTTCTATTCCAGAGCCTCAATTTGGACACCCATCTGTGGGCTCCTAAAGTTGAGCACAACCTGTGGACTAGAGAAATGGCCAGCAGTCCTCCTTGTGTGGCTTTTAGTTATCCCTGTGACACTCAGAAGCATTCTCTCTTTAATTTCAGTAACATTACATGATAAATGATTTCCACATTCAGAAACTGATGTGTTGACTCTTACTTTATCTTTAAAGTTATCCTTAAAGACCTTATTGAAAATTTTAAAGACCATATTAAGTCTTTAAAGAAAAAAAAAGTATATTGCCAGGGTTTCAAGACTTCAGATGCACATTTTCACATAAATCTAAATTCAACAGTAGCTCTCATGTTGAGATTTGAATAATGCATGTTGTGCTTTTTATCTTCAAAGAATATATTCTCTAACCTACCTGTAGTTTTGAAAATCTGTCAAAATCAAGGGGAAAAAAGTTGTCTATCCTGAGATGTCTTGTATTACTTTCTCTTTCCGGGTTTTTGGGTTTTTTTTTTT
>NW_016107347.1:8439121-8443114 GCF_001604975.1 Cebus imitator | reverse complement strand
CTGGGTTTTTACTGTTATTCTTTGTTTTTTGTTTATGGTTTTGTCTTTGTTTTGAGACAGGGACTCACTCTGTCACCCAGGCTGGAGTGCAGTAACACAATCATGGCTCACTGCAGCCTGCATCTCCTGGGCTCAAGTGATCCTCCCACCTAGCTAGAACTACAGGCATGTACAAGCACACCCAGCTATTTTTTTTTTTTCTTTGTCTCACTGTGTTGCCCAAACTGGTCTTGAACTCCTGGGCTTAAGGGATCCTCCTGCCTTGGCCTCCCAAAGTGCTGGGATTGCAGGAATGATCCACCATGCCCAGTCTTCTTTTTTTAAAAAGATGCTGACATTTTATTTTCAAGTTTTGATTGGATTAGATTGTGAGAACTATCTTTATATAACAGTCCTATTGTAAGTCTTATACATATAAGTAAATAATGGAATCAGAATGTAATTGAACTGTCAATCAAAGGTGTTCTTATTACCCTTACTTGGTTAAACTGGTGCATCTCCTTTTATGAATTTCTTCTGTATAAAAATCAATTCATCCAAGGTTATTGGCCCAGAACACCAGAATGAACAACTTAGAAACTGATTTTGAGTATTTAAAATTAAGCTGTTTAGTCAGAGCATTATTTGTTAGTATTGAATCATGATCAGAACCATAGCATTGTACAAGCAATAGTAAAACCTCTTCCAGGATCTCCTGCTTCTAAGCTTTACCTCTTGAATTTACCTCAGAAAATATAGTTGTACTTTCTTTTTTTCAGAATTAACAAATTGATAAAGAGAAAATAATTATAGGTTACTATTTTGAATGCAACAATACCAATACTTTGAATAACTGACAGTGCATTCTGCAGATATATGTGCCAGAGACTATGAAAAAGGAAACGCTTTAGGAAAAAAATCACATTACAAATGTATTATAAAAAATAAGTTATACAGCATGTGCCCATGGACCTGAAAGCTTTGCAGAAGGAAATTTCTTTTGGCACAAAGATTGAATTGCTCTTGCTGTATATTTTCATATTATCAGCAAGGCCATTTTCAGCTTTTACATTATATACTTTAAAAAAAAAAAAATCACTGGAAGTAGTAAAATATTTCCAGTAGTGATCAGTAGCATGGAGGACCTTAGTCATGATGGAGGGCTATCCATTCAACAGGGATTCAGACGAAGTACACACACCCAGTATGTGCCTGGTTTACCATTTCATCTGGAGTTCATTCGTAACTGGTGAATGATGATGCTTTCTATAAAGAGAAAAAAAGACATAGCATTTTCAATTAAACTGAAACTGAGAATCAAGCTGTATCATTTCTCTAAAAGATCATAGATGTTAAGCAACAAAACAAACAAAAACAGGTACATGAGACTAATAGACTCTCCTGCATTACTGTTCTTGGGCAACATCTTCATATTGGCATATGTACTTTACCTAGAAATTCCTTAAAGCCCTCAGAAACTACGTCTAATGTTCTGACAATAGTAGATCAGTTTTAACCAAGATAAGAACTGAAAACAAAGATAGTAATTATTATATACAAACCCCATAATGAGAAACTAGACTATTTCCTAGAAGTAACTCTAATCTCCCAGCCAAACTTTCTGTTCTGAACAATATTTACACCCCTTCCATTTCTTTTGGTGTGTGTGTGGATCAGAGTTTTATTAAGGACATATTATTTCCAAGAAGTCAATAAATACAGATGGCTCACTTTTGTCTCTGACTGCTTCTTTTTGCATAACTCTGTATGTTTTAAAATATAAATTTATTCTTATAAAAATAAATTTAACCTAGATTGAGATAGTAATTACAACAGTCCAGCATATTATGAATAATTAATATTTATATTTATTTCACTAGTTTTTCTTTTATATTAACCTTTATGCCTTCATGAACATGTATCAGTGTGAATCACTTCATTCAGTCATTGAAGAACTATTTATTGAGGCTGCATACTGTGCTAGGTAGGCCTGGAACTCCATGTACGATCAAAATAAGACAGACTCCTAAATCAATGAGATTATACACAGCAGAGGAAAAAAAATCAAACCTCAAATAGTTTCTTCACTTAAAATTTTTATTATTAATACTTCTTTTTCAACATATGGCACGTGTTGTGAATGCAGAAATTCATGTCAGGGTTTATCAATAACATGAGGAAATTTCTACCTATTACAGTATTTTCACGTTAATCTCAAATACTTAGTATTTAAGTTTTATTTTTACTTATATAGTTAGTATATAAGTAAACATTAATTAAATCATATTATGCCACAGATTTATAGGTTCATAGTAATTACACACAGTGGATGACTATCTGCTAAAAAGAAAATGTTTTCTTCATTTGGTGTAATTAACCTTACCATATAATGACCAATAGGTGGAGCTATTTTCATTGTTTCCCTCAGCCTCTCGGCTTGAATTTGAGGTAGCTAAGAAAGCTAAGTAAAATGAAATATAGAAGTAATCTTATACACATAAGAATATTTACCTATGAAGGTTTTATGAAGCTCTTAAGACATACATATGATACTGCACTATACCAGAAGCCCTTAAAAGCCATCTTATTTTTTCGTTGAAAAAATGTTCCAGCTTCAACATCTTTAATGCCTAAAAATATATCAAAATCTTCAGGCAAAATTTAAATACTAATTAAATATTATATAGTTAAAAATTAGCATCCAAAATTAAAATAATGTTTCTCACTACTTTTTTTTTAATTTCTGCAGTAGGTTTCAACTAGTGAAAAGAACCAGGTCTCAAATCTCCCTGGTAAAATATCTCCAATTTCCTTCCCTTAAGAAAGCATAGATAAAGAGTGAAATCAGAATTGTTCTTATTGCGGATGTAATTCAGAAATCTTTTGCCTTTGTTTCCACAGTACAAAGTAAGGGTAATGGACAGCATCTCAAAAATCCCTTTCAGGGTTAACATTTTTTATTACTACAATACCTATCTTTCTCCTTCAGTGTGCTACAGTGGAAATTACAAAATGCTAGGATTAAGGCAATTTAGAGTTGCTTGTCTTAATCCTAGCATTTTGCACAACTTAGAGTTGCTTTGTCTTAATTCTAGCATTTGGAAATCTCCATCATAGTAATAAGGTTCCATACACAAAAGAAACAGTGTCTTGGTTGGACCATAACATTTAATTATTGTGTTTAAATTAGCAAATTCATAATCCACGCATGCTGTAT
This sequence comes from Cebus imitator, assembly GCF_001604975.1. Taxonomy (NCBI): domain Eukaryota; kingdom Metazoa; phylum Chordata; class Mammalia; order Primates; family Cebidae; genus Cebus; species Cebus imitator. The sequence continues at coordinate 8,439,918 of NW_016107347.1, read as the reverse complement.
ATGCTAATACTATTAATCAGATTATGTTATTAAATCAAATGTCTCAGAAATACTTGATAATACTAAATAAGAGTTAATCTTATATAAATTGTACTTTAATAATAAAAGGGGGTATTTAATATTTATGTACATAAACTTCATTTAAAATAATACAATTAAACCCAGATTATGTTGTTTTATATGGAGACATACTTCATTTTATTTCTAGAGATAGTGAGATAAGATCTATATGATAGTGGCTCTATTAATTGAAACTTATTAAGCAGATTTACTAAATTTATAGCTGCTTATTAGCTATGTTTTCCCCAAGTCTCAGCTGAATTTACTCAAATAAGAATCATCCAGCCAATACACAAAATAGAAATTTTTTAAATGTTGCTTTAAGGACGGGCATGGTGGCTCACGCCTATAATCCCAGCGCTTTGGGATGATGAGGCAGGTGATCACTTGAGGTCAGGAGTTCAAGACCAGCCTGGCCAACGTGGTCCCCATCTCTACTAAAAGTACCAAAAATTAGCCTGGCACAGTGGCATGCACCTGTAATCCCAGTTGCTCTGGAGGCTGAGGCAGGAGAATAGCTTGAACCCAGAAGGTGGAGGCTGCAGTGAGCTGAGATCATATCACTGCACTCCAGCCTAGGCGAAAGAGCAGGACTCAGTCTCAAAAATATATATATAAAGGCCGGGCGCGGTGGCTCAAGCCTGTAATCCCAGCACTTTGGGAGGCCGAGGCGGGTGGATCACGAGGTCAAGAGATCGAGACCATCCTGGTCAACATGGTGAAACCCCGTCTCTACT
>NW_016107347.1:8419928-8437996 GCF_001604975.1 Cebus imitator | reverse complement strand
AACATAGTATCAATTCCTAATTATACTTGATTTCCGACCTTACTAAATATTCATCCTCCTTGGTGGTATCCCAAAACTATTGGCCAATCAGATGACTTGAGATGCAAAGCTGTGTGCATGAGATAGGATTTGGGGAGAAATTTGGGGGAGAATGTCTCCTGAGTGCAGAATGAGGCAACCTCACTACAAATTAGAATTCTGCTTCCTCCCAGGAGGTCTCCTTGGCTGTAGAGTGGGAAAGATGTACTCCCTAAAAAACCAATGCCTCCCTCCCAAGTAATTCATGTTTATACTCTGCCAAACACTACAAAGGAACACTTGAGCTCTAAATTTTTTAAAAAAAATTCTGCTCTAGTAAATAAGGCCACATCACTTTAATAGCTAGCCTCTAAGTTCACACACTAAAGACAAAATATACCAGAAGTTCAACTTATAACAAGACATTACATCAGCAAAGGGAGGAATGCTTTATCCACAGGAAGCTGTACACCAAGTTACAGAACAAAAACATGTCCTCCTGGATTTTGCATTAATTTGCCTACTATATAGAGCCTGTATCCCATGTTTTATGTCTCCCTACCCACGAGGGCCTCTTCCTAGAGATACCAGCTTAGGGCTATGCTATTATTTTCCTCCCTCCACCAAGTACCAAACATCAGCTTTGAACCTACTGGCCTCAGAAGGACTTGTCCACTGCAAAAATGTCCTATATTCTATATGCCTTTTAGAAGTACTTAAATATGGTTTACTTTTAAGTTTCTCATTTTCATAAACTGCTTCAGGGTTCAATCCTGTTATTATCACATTCAGAAATTAGTCAGAATTCTGTTAAAACATCTGTTTTAAATAGGAAATTCAAGAAACTTCCTGTCTTGATTTGGACTTGTATTCCTCTTTTGGATTCCAGCTCAGCTAATTAAAAATACTTCCGCTAATAGTTTCTGTCATTTGCTCTAGGAAACTTTTGAACTAGATGATACAAACTCTCTTGGGAGTTCTCAACCACCTAATAATTTGTTTGCTTCCTTCCAGCACATTTCTCACTCTACCATCAGCCCATATTATCCCCTTGCCTCCCCAGAATGCAGAAGTCACCAATAATCACAGTTATAACTGATCAATTCTTTTTTGGCAAGCTAATTCTTATCTCCAGCACAGATTGCTGTTTTACAGATACAAGCAAATTTGAATTAGTTCCCATATATAACATTAACTATGAATAAAAACTAAGTATTGGAAAAACAGGTAAGTATTTGAACCAAGCATGCTGAGGTTCTACTCTCTTAAACACAGATGCTAAATGCCTAGGTTGTTCTGAGTCTATGGCTAGTCACAGAATAGCATGCAAAATAACATTATGTATGAAAACTGAGGTCACTTCACTTTTAAAGGAGGACAATATTCATCAAAATAGTCTTATAAGAACATTTTCACAGTTTCTATATAGATGTCTTATAGACATCTCAGTATCATTTGGCAGTATTATTTTGACCCAATGACTATGAGCGTTTTAGTCTATGTATGAATGTACACTTTACTCACTTGAAGTAGTTTCATCATATGAAATAATAAATAATGTACAGGGAGAAACTGAAGAACTGATTTTTGGTCCTCGTTTTATCACTAACAAGATGGTTAGACATCTGGGCGATTTTTTTAAAGGATTTGTTGCTGTTTGTCTTCTTTAGTAATAGAGATAATTATCCTCTTGATCTCTAAGGTCTACTTCAGCTCTAACGAGATCTGTGATTTTGCATACATGTAGCATTAGCATAAGTAGAAAGGCCAAAAGTACTTTTACCAGATAAGCGATTAATCATTCAATCTTAGGAAAAGCATTGTAGCAGGATGTTGTAAGCTGCTTGCTGAACAATAGTGAAGCATATCATATTATGACCGTAAGATAGAATGCCAGAATCATAAAAAATTATAGCTCAGTGTTAAATCATAAGCCAAGGTAAGGTGATACGTCAAAAGTTACACAGCCTTTTGGTGGTAGGAAAGAGTATGGCTCCAGCCTCATGGTTTTCTGTCCTTTCAGTTATCAAGTCCTTTTTTCAACAGCTCTTCTCTGGATATTCACTCTGAACTCTATCCTAAATCCTGCTTTTTGGTGGTGTTTGGTTCTTTAAAATGAGAGCCTCTCTGTCCTATTTCAAAAGGGTCCTTCATGAACTTGAAGAGCATGAGACAAACTCCTGAAACTTTCTCGTTCTTGAAGTGCCTTTGTGTTCCGCTGGGGGAATCTGAGAGGGTGAGGAAAGGGCCATTTGTAATTCATGCGTGTACTGTGTGTTTATGCTTCACAGAAAGCTCTCAGGCCCCCTTCTTCACAGGCATGGTGGCTTCTGAGGTGAGAACTCCCCAGTCCAGGACTCCTGGCTGCTTTGCATCCATTACCTGCTGTTGTACCTTTAGAGGGAAATAGAAGTAACTTTCACCACCCAAAAGCGACAGTACCTGGACTTCCTGTAATTCTGCCATCTCATTACCTTCGTGTTCTCACACAGGACTTGTTAGTTCCTTCCATGTCATTCTCACTGGTTTGTGTTGCAAAGAGACGAATCAGAAACAGTTCTTTCTTGCCCAACTTTCTGCCATTCTTCAGCTGACAGTTTTGTTTTTCTACAATGAGTGCCAAGCTTTGTACAGGAGTGGACAGGCCGTTAAACCCCAGGATGGATTCTGAAATAATAGTTTATCTTCCTAGATAAAGCAATGTTCATAAAATAGGTTTTGAACAGAGAAGAACACACCGCCAAAAGAAAAGTAAGAGAAAGGGCAATTCAGGGAGAAGGAACAAATTGAACAAGTCAAGGAAGGGTGGGCATGGCCTGACATTCAAGCAATTATGTCAGCCTGCAGTGTGGGGGTCCCACCAAGCGGAAAGGGAAAGGTGCTCAGAAGAATGGAGAAGCAGAGCCCAGTCACAGAGTGCCTCAAATACATGTAGCATTCTTTTCTGTGGGTAATGAGGACCTTTTGAAGCGTTTTCAATTACAAGAGTAATATAATCAACTTGCACTTTGGAAAACTGCAAGAATGAAAAATGAATCCTAGAGTTTTGAGGCTGGAGATTACAAGACCAATTAGAATGGTAACAGAGTAACCCAGGTGAAGAGTAGTTAAAAACCCTCAATTTGGGCCGCGGTAGGAAAAATCAGCTGCTAGAGATGTTAGTGGGTTAGAATAAAAGAATAAGCAGGACTTGCTGAATGAGGGCAGAAGGAGAAGGAGATGCGTAGATGGCTACCAGGTTTCTAGGTTGGGAGACTGAATGGGTCAGGATATCCCTGCCAAGATGGAGAATAACAAGAGAAGATGTGGAGAAGATGGGGCAGTATTGAGAATGGTTTTTAGACAAGCTGATTTGGAAATACACAATATAAAGCTGGATATACAGTTGGTGATAGAAGTTTGGGAGTCATCAGCATCTGGGTATAGATAAAATAACCAGAGCCAGCTTGTAGAGCAGGAACATGGCTTTTGATAGAGATGTGGGAAACATCCATCCTTATTATGTATGTATAAAATAAGAAGCCAACAAGGGAAACTGAGGCAGAGCAGAGAGGTGAAAGGAGAAGCAAAGGAGATTAGATGTCTTGGTTATTGAGGAAAAAGAGCACAGCCTAACTCAGCTCTTTCCCTTACTAGAGATTAGAGGTTTGTTTTCTGGAAAAACTGACCTAAGAAGTCATGGTCCCAGACATAAGAATGGGCAGCATAGACTGAATGCAGGGGAGTAAAATGTTTATACCTTGAAGATTCTCATCTTACCTCCCTGACCTATTCCCAGAATTCAGATAGCCTGCGCCAGAAAGGTTACTGGAGGAGTTTTCCTCTTAAAAACTATAAGAAGATATACTGAGAGAGAGAGAGAGAGAGAGAGGATAGATAGATGATAGAGGGATAGATAGATAGATAAATAGGATAGATGATAGATAGGATAGACAGATAGATAGATGATGGATCAATACATAAAAGAAGTCAAATATAAGTAGTCAGGAAATCAGAGAACTTAACATAGGCAAAAGGGCAACAATTGTGCAGCAGGCCAAGAAACAACCAGTCCAGACTGAAAATGGAAGCAGAGGGCTGAACTAGGGAGGCCTCCAGAGAAAAACATGAAACTGCTGTATTTAAATGTTTGGAAAAATTACTGATAGGTGTTTAGCAAGTCTAATGGTGCATTTGGGAAAAAAATAGATACACAGGAAACTAAGCAGATGAAAAATTACAATTATTCTTTTGAAGGGAAAAATGTGGTAAGAGGAAGAGAGCATAATCCTAGTAGACTACTTGGCTCAGCAGATAATCTTATTTATTATTTATTTATTTATTTATTTTTATTTTGAGACAGGGTCTCACTTTGTGACCCAGGTTGGAGTGCAGTGGTACCATCTCTTACTGCAACCTCTGCCACCCAGGCTCAAGTGATCCTCCTACCTCAGCCTCCTGAGGAGCTGGGATAACAGGCATGCACCACAATGGCCAGCTAATTTTTTGTATTTTTGAGGCTGGAGTCTAGGTTGCGCCATGTCATCCAAGCTGATCTCAAACTCCTGAGCTGAGGTCATCTACCTGCCTCAGCCTCCCAAAGTGCTGGGATTACGGGTGTGAGCTACCATGCCCAGCCAGATAACCATATTTAAATTTGCACTGTAAAACACACAAATATATAAATGTTGGCTGCTGATTTACCAAAAAGTTGAGGATGTAATCATATTGGGAGAATGAGAAAAAGGAAAGAGAAGGGATAAGTGAGAAACCAGCAAAACAATAATGCGAAGAAAAAAAGAGATCTAAAATCTAGAAATAAAAAGTCACAATATAAACACCTTAGTTAGAAACATGAAGATAAATGCCAGAAGAAACAGCTAAGAGTTGGAGGTGATTTTCTCCAGGGGAAAAAACTGAGGGCTCAGGGAAGTGGTAAACTACATCTCTTTTCTTTGTCTTTTAGCTCTGGCTAATATTTGAACGATGTATATGAATTTGTATATTAAAAACAAAAACTGACTAATGATAAATGGGAAGTGTGAGACTGAAGGCAGGAAATGTTAGTGTTCTGTCAGTAGCTAACCTGGGCATGGAAGGAGACCAGGCAGTAGCTATAGAGGACTGCACAGATGAACAAGGAATTTTGCTAAAATGAGAGAGGTCAAAGTATATTTATATCCTTTGCGGAAATAGCAAGTGAAGAGAAGTGGAAAGACCAGAGAAAAAAGAAATAACCAACGACGAGACACTGGAGGAGACAGAAAAAACAAAACAACAACAACAAAAAAAAACATGATCTAGGTTGGGGAAATTCTGGAATAATATCTTCCTATTTCCTGGAAATCCTGTCTATGACCATCTCCTCATTGAGTAATGAGTAACTCGTTCTCTCTCTCTGCCCTCTAGCCTTCAATACAAATGTGCTCTTCATATCTATAACCCTGTGTTTTTCCCAAAAAGAAAAGTCTCACTCTCTTTCACCAGTATTCTGAATCTGGGGAATGAGAAATTCAACTATTTTACATTTCATATTCTTAGACTTGTTTTCATGTCTCTGAAATTATACTCTTCCCATACTACACATGAAAGCTATTTTTCACTTCTTTCTTGAAGACATTCAAGTAAGAGCTCTGGGTACACCCTTAATGAATACCCTAAAATCTCTCTCGAGAGCTCGATTGCCGCTCATCAACCAGTCCTCACTGGAAATACAATTAAAACACCAGTAGAAACTGAATAACTTTTAAGGAGATGACTAGATATATAGCTCATATGTTAAAAAAAAAACGATAAACACTCTTGAGGCTGTGTCCCATACTGAAACATCTCTGGAATCATGCATGTCAGGTGGTCACCCACCATAGTGTGCTGAAATAGTCCGCACATTACAATTATTCTCAGACAGTGAAGACCAGGGTCTCCTCTGTAGCTTTGTAGATCATGTCCTGTACATCTCTGGAGGGCACCATCACACTGAAATCTGTGGAAATGGCACACCCTTCCACCCCCAGTCACTCACCTTCCCGAGATTTCAGGGTGGGGCCTGAGCAGCAGCTGCACACATCAGCCAAGATGAGACCCCTTTTATTTTACTATGCAGTACGTTTCAGGGCAGAGAAAATATTGCAAACTTTTAGGCCCATTCACCCCTACAGAAGCACATTAAATTGCATCTTAAAAGTACTGTCTTCACAAATGGAAGTTGGAGTTGTGGTATATTTAGTCCTCCACCTCCTATCCCCAGTGGATTTTATTTCTAATATGTGGCTTAAAGCAAAGCTATCCAATAAATACAGAGTGGCTTTAAAATTACAAAGAAAAACTGCCATGGTGGTTGTCCTTTATCATTTCTGAAAAGCAAATCTGTGTTGTTCTGCCAAGTTTTTGTAGCAGTTGTACTTTCTGGGTGGCTCTATTCCAAGATCTTGATGTGTAAACATCCTGTACATGCACTGTTAAGCCTTCAGAGCACTCTCCTGTAGATAGCGTTTCCAGGAAGAAACACCATAAGCAAGATATGAGAAAGTAAAAGCAAAAACAGCAGCAAGTGGCAATAAGATTATGGTAAAAGTCACTGAAGAATGGCAGGTGGAGTAAAAAGGAATGCAGTGTTTTGTTCTTCTGACACCCTCATTTGCTCAAATACAATATGCTATGGTACAGTAACACTAAATACTTCACAAATGTCAGGTACACATTAGTAAAAACAGTGAATGTCTTTTTTGAAAGGGTTGAGTGTTCAGTTTATGAAAAAGGAAAAATCGCCTTTTAAAAAAATACAAGCTGGTATTCCAAATGACAAGCTCTGTTTTTCAAATTTATCTAAAATCATAAAGTGCTTTTTCTCAGTCTCTCTCCTTTGACCTTGAAATCTCATTACTATGGCAGGTTTTTAACATGGCTCCTCACCTTTTTTTTTTTCCTTTTTCATTTTTTGAGACAGAGTCTTACTCTATTGCCCAGGCTGGAGTGCAGTAGTGTGATCTTGGGCCACTGAAACCTCTGCCTCCTGCGTTCAAGCAATTCTTCGGCTCAGCCTCCTGAGTAGTGCTATCCGTATAATTTTGGAACACTCACAATTCAAAGATGGAAAAATAAAAATCTATGACGTTTTGCTATTGTATTTTTGTAAAGTTCGCTCAGTTGGCTAAAAGATGTCAGCAAAGGTGCAGCCTATATGAGATCTTGTGTGCTAAGCTGTGGGTTACTAGCCTTGAACTCATTTGTGGTTATGTAGGGCTATGAAGCACAAGGCCCACTTTAACATGGTTAATCTCACAAATACACCTGGCATTTTGCATTCACACTCTGCTTCATGCTTATTAAAACATGCCTAAAAATGAAAGAAACTGATTCAAACAAGAGTAAAACTGACAGAAATAATCCACTTCTCCACACCACACACACAAAAACACACACACACATACACACCCAAATCATGAACTGGTTTTACGCTTGCAAGTCTATACTTAAGAAAAATATTTGAATTCAATTAAGATATGCATGATGTCATTTTTTCCCTTGGCATTAATGTATCAGAACTTACTTTCTGCTATTTTCTATTCATCACAATCTCTGTTGAGCTATAAAAGGCCATTTGGCAGCTCTTTTCAAACTATTCCACAATTTAAATCAATTGCACACTTGAATAGAGCATGAGTCTGACATTAGTGATTCTAAAATTACTGTCTAAGAAATTCTGAGAATCTTATGGAGGGGTTAAAACTTCTACAGTACACACAGACACACACAAATAAGTAAAACTCTGTTCTTAGGATTCCATATTTCATTTCCATTTTATTACACATTCATATTATTTCCTGAAATCATCTTAGAAGCTTTTGTTTTTGCAAAATTTTAGAGGTCCAGGCCCTGTGATAGCTATGCGATGTTTTTTTTTCCAGCACATAAAGCAAATTCATGATGTGATAGAGGCAAATGACAATTGTTAAAGTATATCTTACTTCAAAATAGAATTTTTTTTAAATAAAAAATTGTTATGGAACAAGGTACACTAAATTTGGCTTGCAATTAGGAAATATGGGAGCCAGCCTTAGAGAGCATGTGATTGAGTCCCCACATCTAATTGATAAGGAAACAGGCTCAGATGGGTCAGTCTATTGATAGGTCCACTTCCTAGAAGGAAAGCTGGAACTAGAAAGCAGGCCCTGCCTGAGGCCCTGGCTTCTACACAGCAAGCAACAGTTTTGCTAATTAATTGTGTTCCCCAGCATCAAAACAAATGCCCAAAATAGGAAAGATACATGGTTATTAGTTGGTTATTTTATAAACACAATCTTTAAAACTTAAATTAGTACATATAAAGAATTGGCACAAACAGATGAAGGTTCACTTTCACGGCAGCAATAGCATCTGCACAACATACCCCCTTAGCCACTGCCCTCAGCCCTTCCCCCCTCCGAGAGAGGTGGCGCTGCTGGCTGCAGATTTCTTCAGCTCTATTTTCATAGACTGAGTCTCAGCTCGAGGCTCGAATTTGGTCAGATTTCCTGCTCCTGGGGCTGCCACTACTGGCTTTCCTGCTTTCATACCTTTTGACATAGGAATGCGGGTGGGTGTAGGCCGCTGGGATGACCCGTCTTGTCCTGACTGTAAGAGAGAAAATACATAGATACAAGGGAGATGTTCGTGAGTTTCCTCTGGATATGCCATCAATCTGAATATTAGCGGAACTCTTGCCACACAGGAACACCCACAGATGACCTTTCCCAGATAAAATAATTGTGAGAAACTTGGAGTTGGTATCTAATCCACTCTGATTATCTCCCCTTCCCTTCTCTTAAAACAACTTTGCTTGAAACTTCTTCTCTTCTGAGCACTAACTTACTTCCTCTGCCCTTACTGAAGATGGCCTTAACTCCAGTTTCACAGAGGAAATAAATATAGACCACCAGGCAACAACTCAGGCAACTTTACTCCTACTGCTCCCAGATTACCTCTACATTCCCTCCTTTCTTCCACTTCAGATGAAGCCACTCTCTTCACCTCCTAAAGACCTCAGGTTTTGGCATGTTATTGTCGCTGCTGACCACATTCTCCTTTTTAAAGCGCTCTCTTGCTGTGATTTCTTAGGACTGGCTCAATTCACCTCTCATATCTGATGACCCCTTTTCAGTCTCTTGCTGGCTCCTTGTTCTCTACTCTGCCTGCCTTCTAAATGTGAGTGTCACCATGTTCCATTCTCAGCCTCCTTTTAATGTTTAGCATTCACCCTAGGAATCGCCTTAGTTATTACCCCATGTGTTCAAACCCTGGGACCCCTAGGCTTCAATGCTCTCTAGAAATGCAAATCCTTATTCACAACTACTCACTGGACATTTCCAGTGTTCCCCAGACATCTCAAATATAACATGCCCCAAACATTACTTTTTCTCTTCTCTCTCCTAAACAGCTAGTCCTCATAAAGTTTCTCATTCTCCCAGACAGCCAAATCAGAAAACCACGAGCCACCTTCTCTACTCAATTTCTCATGAAATCATTTCGATTCTGTCTTCACTATATCTCTGTCCTCATTTTCACTACCATAGTTCAAGCCTGCCCCATCATTAGGATAGAGAATTGCAACAGCATCCCCATCCCTTCCAAGTTATCTTTTAAACTGTTTTCCACACACCTTTCTAAACATAAGCAATATGTTTTTCTCAAGATCATTACCCTTTCAGTGGCTCCTTTTATCTACTCTATAAGTATCAATTTCATAATAAGACATGTGCCTCCCTTTAATATCCAACCTCAGTTTGCTTGCCTATTTTCTGCTCTTGCATTTTTTGCTCCATGTGCAACTGGTAGCAGCACAATGGGACTGCTCACCATTCCCCAGGCATGCCAGGCTCCTTCACACTGTCGTGCCTTTGCACACGCTGTTCTGTTTACGTACTCCTTCCCTTTTCCTTCTTGAAAATCCCTCTTTATCTGTGGAACCTCCACCTCTGCGAAGCTTTCTCATTGGCTCCTTTGTACATATCTCTTTTACAGAACCACTAAGTTGGTTAAAATCTTGTCTATCCCACTAAGTCAAGAACATCTACAGTCCTCTTGGCATGCCAGCACCTGGCCCATGACTAAAGTGTAGCTGACACTCAACAAATATTGAATGAATAAATGTACAAATGAACCAGCCTCACTGTTTAAATTCTAAGAGAAGTGTTCCAAACCTTTTGTTGTCCTTGATTTTATGAGATCTGATATACTTAAAATAGGTGGACCATTCAGAACTTAGAAGTCTTAGACAGTTGTTTTAACATGTTACTCGTGTGTGAGGTTCAATCAGCAGTCAAAAATGTTGATACAGAGGGTAGGGCTATCTTGATCTGACTCTTAAAAATGGTAAGAAAATGTTATGGTACAAAATATGCTCTAAGTTACAATGATTTACACCTCCAATATCTTTTTATAAAATGCAGCAGAAAGAAGCAAGACCCTACACAACCAAACTGTGCTCTATATTACCTAAAAAGCAGTACTGAATTACCTGAGAACAGTAAACAATTCCGAATGCCATTTGGCTCACGAGGAGTCAGTAAGTAAAAGCTTTACTGGCAAAGCAATTAGTAATTCACACTTTGAAGCCTGCCTCAGGTCTGTGTTTGTGCATAGAAAATTAAAGAAAATCATATTAAAAATAAAGGGAAAAAACCCACAGTATCTATATTTAAATTATGAGCTTCCCGTCTTTCTTAAAAGATTTTATGTTGTAGAATTTGTTCAGAGTCTAGAAATCATGATTTCTAGTCTATTAGCTTACGTTAGCATCTAAACAGTACAAGCTCTTCTGTAATTACATTGACCAATTTGCCACCAACAAATGAAGACAATCACTGGAAGTATTTTGAAAGGTAGAATTTATTATGTATGTATGTATGTACCTTTTTGAGACAGGGCCTCACTCTGTAACCCAGGCTGGAGTGCAGCAGCGTGGTACTGGCTCACTGCAACCTCCACCTCCTGGGTTCAAGCAATTCTTCTGCCTCAGCCTCCCAAGCAGCTAGGATTACAGGTGTGCATCTCCATGCCCAGCTAATTTGTGTGTGTGTGTGTGTGTGTGTGTGTGTGTGTGTGTGTGCATTTTTAGTAGAGATGAGGTTTTATCCTGTACACCAGGCTGGTAGAATTTAAGTTCTCATTTTTGTGCTTTGGGCATGCTTTTCAGTAATCATTCATTTAGCCTTCCAGCCAGTAATTTTTTTTTTTTTTTTTTTTTTTTTAAGACAAAGTCTCGCTCTGTTATCCAGGCTGGAGTGCAATGGCATGATCTCAACTTACTGCAACCTCTGCCTCCTGGGCTCAAGCGATTCTCCTATCTCAGCCTCCCAAGTAGCTGGGATTACAGGCATTCGCCACCAAACCAGGCTAATTTTTGTATTTTTTAGTAGAGATGGGGTTTCACCTTGTTGGCCAGGTCTTGAACGCTTAACCTCAGGTAATTCATTCACCTCGGCTTCCTACAGTGCTGGGATTACAGGCATGAGCCACTGTGCCCGGCCCCAGCTAATTATTAAATAAATATTTATGAAGAACTTGCTCTCTGCAAGATAGGATTAAATAAAATACTGTTTTTAGACATGTAAACTCACTTCTTTTTTACTTTTAAAAAAGTTTTTGATATTAAAATCTTCTCATCTTGTTTTGGGATAAAATATGACTGTAGCCATACATAACCACATATAGAATATTTTCGTTTATAGAAACATAATCTAGGAACAATTTTAATTCTTCTTGCATATAGAGCATTTCCCCCCAACTCCAAAAGTACCTTAAACATTAAAATGAAATTTTAAACATTCTGATTACTATAGGCTACCATTTCAAAGAGGCCACTTTTGCAAGTATTTTATAGCAATCTCCATAATGTACATGAATAGGTGAAGTTTTCCCTCAAAGTTAGCCCAATTTATCAAACTACTAGGCCACTTTTTACATTCAGTTCTCAGTGTGGATGGTCCTCTGGTAAGCATCGGTTGGTGGATTCCAGCAGCATGAGAGGCATGTGGCTGCGTTTTACTGCGGTGTTGGGGTAATCCCACTACTCACGTCTCCCTCTCTCCACGGGCCTCCCCTTTGGAGCCTCTTGTACTCACCACTGACTGGGTTCCTCGAGCAGATGACGTTGTGACCGGTGTTATGGTGATAGTGCTCGTCACTTTGCTCGCACCAGGCCGAGAGGAGAGATGGTTCCTGGGAGAGCGAAGGACAGTGCCGGTGGAAACCTCTTTTTCAGCTGTCACGTTTACTGGTCGGACAGTAATAACTGGACTGACTCCTTCTCCTGAAGTGCCAGGAGACCGTTTAAACTGAGATCCTAAGTGAATGTGAATTTTATTGTCCTCTGTGGTTATGATGTTGGCATTGGAGTTGTATTTCCGTACTGGAGTTGGAACAGTCTGTTTTTCTGGGGTGACTTTGAGGATAGTCCGTCCCATGGGCATTTCCTGGGATTCGGGAGAAACTGCAATCTCAGCTGGCGCTGCTGAAGTAGACACTGTCATTATCTGAATAGGGGATGTGGGCCTGTCCGCAAACACGCCTCTTCCGTTTTCTGGGGTCTTCTCTCTGGAAAATGTAGTAATTGTGACTGGGGACATGGCTCGTTCTGGGCCAAGAGTAGTATCTCCACTTTTTTGTTTTTGAGACATCACATTTGGTGATGGAATAATGGTTATTCTTGGTTTCTGATTCCCTAAGGTAGGAATGACGGTGGTACTAGAAAAAAATTCTTCAGATGTCGGGCTTGTTATCTCCAAAGTCGCAGTACTGTTCTCGTGGTCTGGTGTCACTCGAATATGCAGAGGCTGGCCCTGCTTTGGTGAAAGGACTACCTCTCCTGGGTGCCCTGGACTGGAATTTGTACGGGTCCCTTTGTCTTGAGTGATTGAGGGGCCATTTTCCCTCTTTCTCATCCATGGAATCCAAGACTTTCTCATAGTGAGCTCATTTGCTGCTGGAGGATACCTGTCTAGAACAGAGGATCGTTCCATAGGTTTTTTCAATCCCACCTGCCGAAGATTGCTCATGATATGATTTTCTTCCTGGAAGGATTTCCGTATGAATACAGCTGGCGTTTCTTCCTCTGTTGCTTCACTGCTGACTGCATCAGTCTGGACTCCAGTTGATGTCACAGGAACATCCACCATTCTTCTTCCATTCACACTGGGCCTAAGAGCTCTGCTGTAGCGCTTGGAAAGCTCTAACTCTTTGGTCAGATTGAGGACCTCCTGCCCCATGTTTTTGTTCTTATTTTCTTCTTCCATAAATCTTTGTTGAAGTACAGAATAATCTACCTGGAGCTGAGAAAGCTGATCTTCTTTGTTCATTAATTCGTGAATCTTCTCTTTAAGAGCTTGTACTTCAGCTTTTAAGTCTCGGCTTTTAGCTTCTTCCAGCCGAAATCTGTGTCTCAGTTCAGCTTCCTGGCTCACAACCTCACCTTTCTCTATTGCTTTATTCTTGGCAATTTGGTGCTTGATCTCCTCTAGTTGTTGAGAGAGGAAGTTGGCCTTATCCTGCTCAGTTCTAAATTTTTGTTCCAGCTGATCATACTCATCTTCTGTCTTCATCAAATCCCCTTCGACCACCTCCAATTGTTGGAGACGTTTCTTCAGTCTCTCAATTTCAAGTGTTAGTTCCTTAATCTTATTATCTTCTGGACAGGTGAGCTCAGACCCTTTTCGTGACCTTCCTCTTGTTATTTCTCTTTCCACTTCCTCTATACCATCAAGTCTCTTCTTTAGTAAGTCAACACTACAGCTTAATTCAGAGGATTTTTCTTCTTCACTTTTCAATTTGCCTATCAACTCATCTCTTTCTCTTGTCAAGTTGCATACTTTTTCCTCCATTTCAGATTTGAGTTTTAAAAGCTTCTTACTTTCTTCAATTAGTTTTTCAGTTACATCCATAACTTTTCCTTGTTCCACCTTAAAATTTTTATTGAGTCCATCCACTTTTCTCTCTTCTTGCTTTATTTTTTCCATCATATTTTTCCTTTCATCAACCAGCATCACAGTAAATGACTTCAACTTTGTAAGATCATCTTTTAGGCTTAATTCAGCCTTTTCCAATCTACTTTCAGAACATTCCAATTCTTTAACTCGACTCTTGACCACCTCCAATTCATTTAGCAGGTCTTTGGTTAAGTTCTTTTCTTTCTCCAGATTTAAATGCAGCTGGGTGCACTCAGATTTACTCTTGCTAAATGCTTCTTCCAATTTCTCCAGTTCAGACATTCTCTTCTGTAGCTTCTCAACTTCAAGTTTGAGCTCCTTACTGTGGTGTTCTTCCTCTTGCAGCTTCTTCCTCAGTTCCCTACACTGGGATTCAGTTTTAGTTATCTCCTCATCTTTACCTTCCATCTCAAGCACACGCTTTCGAAGATTTTCCACTTCTGCCATGAGGCTAGAGTTTCCGCATTCACCTTTGGCAATTTTATCTCTTAATTCCTGAAGTTCTTCCTCTGCCTTCTGTAGACTTTTGTTGGTCTCTTCCAGCTCCTCGATTCTTTGGGTTAAGCCAACCAGCTTGAGCCTAAGTTGCCTATTGTGAGACTCTTGATTAGCCAGTTTAGCGTTCATCTCTTCATGTTCTTGAGAAAACCTGGAAGCCTTGTGTTCAAAGTCCACTTCTAACTTGAGCAGTTTCTGTCTGTCTTCTTTGGATTTAGAAGTAATGGCTTTGAGTTTTTCTTCTTCTTCCCTCAGCTTCTGAGTAAGATCCTGTACTTTCTGGCTTTGCAGGCCAAGTTGCTCAATATGCATTTGTCTTTCATCCACCAACATGAGTGCAAAGGACTTGAGTTTGACAAGCTCATCTCTTAGTTTATTGAGCCGTTTAGCATTTTCCTTTTCTTTGCGGGCTTGGTAAGCCTTTTCTTGTTCAAGGAGCTTTTTTAACCTAGAAAACAAAATATAACTAGATGTTAAAAGAGTAATCTGCAGATTTAAGTATTGATATTAAATAAAAACAACATGCTACTACAATAAATCCTTTATCAATTGCTATAATATCAATGTTTAAAAAATAGCCATTAATGAAGCTAACAGGAAGTCAAAATATTGGTTACCTTTAGAGGTAGTGGCAAGAAGGGGACATGAGGAGGGCTTTGAGTGAACTAGTTTCTCTTTTATAATTTGTGTGCTTGCTCTACAGGATTGTTTAGCTTACCTTATGAAATTTTAGTAAGCTGAACACTTCTGAGTATCTTTCTGCATGTGTATTATACTTTAATACAGTAGCCATTAAGTAAAACTTGGGTTATATAATGGCTATTTATATAATTTGTATAGTAATTATTATATAATAATGAATATTTATATAATATATACTTTATATTATAAATATAAAAATTATATAAAATATATATTATATGGTCAGTATTTATAATTACATTATATTAATGACTATATTACATATAGTCATTATAATGACTATTTATAATGACTAATATAATATTTTTTATATTTATCTTCTGTATCGTTGGTGCTAGTATTTGCTTCACTCTCAGAGTGACCCTATGAGATATATATTGCTACTATCATCACCATGAGGAAAATGAGATACAGGGAAATTATGTAACCTGCCCCAGATTCCAGAGTCAGTAAGTGGCAATGCTGGATTTCAAACTCAGCCAGAAAGCCTCCAAAATTCTTGCTCTCCACCTCTGCATCATATGATCTCAGGAAATAAATTTACTTTAAATGATAGTAAAGGCTCAGAAATGAAGCAGCTTTGGGTTTTCTGATTTTAAACCCTTAACATAAACTACACAACTATCTGGAAGAGACAAAGTAGGATGGGCTTTCAAAAGCTGATTTACAGAAACTGATTTTAGTTCACACCAGATCTGGCACAGTATTTTTTTATTTAAACAATTTTTTAAAATCAAGAACTAGGTAGGAAGAAAAGCTGTATGACAATCAATATGAAAATGTGGCAGCCACAGGAATTATGTTTCACATGTGTGAAATACATTTTCTCTTTGGTGTTTATGCATACCTGTAAAAAATAGGAATATAAATAGGCCAAAGTAACTATTTACAATTCTTGGATTGGTCAGCTAACTTGTACTAATTTTAATGGTTCTTTTTATACACCTATAAAAATAATTTAAATTGTAATCATATTTACCATGTTAGTGTAATACTATATTTTAGTAATTAATAGGCTTATAAGGAAAGCAAGTTATGAACAACCAATGACATGTACTTATTTAAGTATAATATCTTTTCTTCTTTCAATATATTTCACTCCTTTACTATTCTGACTGATTAATTTCATATTTATGACTAGATTAGCTGTTAGCCAAGTAAATAGAATTTAATAGTCTCACATTGCATTGTGGAAGAAATATTTGTGGGTTTTTTTTTATTTGTCACTGACTGAAAGCTTATGTGCAAGAAATATTTGGACATACGTTTGTAAAGCACAATGGAAGCTATTAATAATTAAATACAGTGTGAGATAAGTATTACAGAAATGGCTCTGATCGTGTCATTAAGATTTTTTCATAGAACTTACTTTTATAAAGCATGATTGTGTCTTAGCATCTCTAAACTAAATGCATAGCCTCCAAAAATCATTATTACTTTATCCCTGAAATAGGGGGAAAATATTATCTTTAAGTCCTACTGATTTGCATGAGTGATACTGTAACAGCATCACTAAATGTGGTCCTTCCTGTAGAAAAAAGCATTTTATTGGCCATGTTCTCTTTTTACTAAAAGTTGAACCAATTGAAATAATGTCGTAGAACCATAGAGTAATGGAAACTTTCCAGGATATTTTCAATATAAAATGCCATTTTCAAATTCCTTGCCCTTAACTGGACTGTCTGAGATTAATTTATTGAAAGCATCACTGCTTCTAATTCTAAGCTTAACTTGTTAAAACTTCTAAAAATATATTTTTAAGAATACTATGCCTCTATACTGTTAGAGGCAGTGGGTTGGAGTGGCTACAACATAGGCTTTGGAGTCAGACATAATCAAATCTGAATTCTGACTCTGTCACTTTCTATGTAATTTCTGGCCAATCACTAAGACTCTCTGATTCACAATTTTTTCACCAGTACAGGAAAGAGGGAGGGATATTAACCTATTTATGCCGGAGTTTGCAGTATTTTTTTGTGAAAAATCAGAACTTGGCGATGACCTTGAGCAGCAGGATATAACTCCCGCAAGCTTAGCATTCTGATAATGGAATACTAGGCATAAATGGGTTAATACCAACCATACGAATTGTTCTGAAGATTAACTGAAATAGTAGAAGTAAAGTTACAGATATATAGACTCAATACATGCATGTAATAAAGCACAAAAAGAAATATAAGAACTATGGTATATGCTGTATCACTTCATTTGGGAAGACTGTCAGTGCTTTCTGTGTTTAATCAATAAATATTGCTGTCATTATCCTGTCTTTGAGAGTAAAACTTGGGGTACTAACGTTTCAGCCAGAGAAAAACAGAAGGCATTCCAATAAGTAGGAAACTCCATGGGCTCAAGTGTGATCTTGGCAGGTATTTGGCTTCCAGGAAACCGCATTTTTCAGGTTCTCCTAGCTGTGATTATTTCTGTTTTTCTAACTCCATTAGCTAACTCTTCCTCCTATTTCATCACATCTTAAACCATTCCCATCTCATAGTTAAAGTGGCTGTAATAGCAATACAGCACTCATTCTCTGTGTGCTCTCAAAACCCAGTTTCCCAATTGAGGGTCAGATCCAGGATCAAGGTAAAGCTGCTCAGCTCTTTTTGGAAGGACTGCCAATAGCCTTCTGTGCAAATAGACGTGCAATCAAACTTCTTACAAGCAAGACGTTGGGATGAGAATGATGGGACTCAACCAATACCTGACCTCCTTGATAAGTTCATCTCTAGTCAGTCTCTCCCATTATCTAACATTCCTTGCATATGCTGTGTCCTCTATGTTGCCCAAGCTGATCTTGAACTGCTGGGGTCAAGTGATCCTCCTGCCTCAGTCTCCCAAAGTGCTGGGATTACAGGTATGAGCCATCATGCCTGGCCCAGTTTTCTTTTTTTTTTTTTTTTTTTTTTTTTT